>NC_142705.1:7363979-7672553 GCF_029339155.1 Prunus mume
CAGCAAATTTCATTCCACTGTCTTCTCTTTCAGAAGTGCCCTGCTCTCTATCATCTTTCATACTGTCGGAACCATCAACAATTTCACCCAACTTTCTTTCTTTCTCTTTCATTTCTTTCTTTGACCCCGATTTCGTACGCCTTTGGAAACCCTCTTTCCTCCTCTGCATTAACTCTTTTGCACTTTTCAATTGTACTTTGGCTTTCTCCATTGCTTCTTTCATAGCTGCTGCAGATACTGCAGCAGATGAACTTGCATCTACCTCTACATCAAAGAAAGGAGGTGAACTATCACCTGTAGTCCCATCAGAAGCTACAGTGTCAGAATTTGAAGACAATCTACCAGAATCTCCACTGTTTCCATCTACTATGGGTGGTGGTCGAGATGGTGGTGGCAATTGAGAGGGCTGAGTTCTAAGGCTTATGTCTGATATAGTTACAAAAGGCTTTTTATGATGAGAACCATTTCTACCATATCCCCTTTCAGGATTAAGGTTGTCCCCAAATGCCTGTCTGGAAGAACTACCATTAGGGGGGTGTGACATGGTCTTTTTGAGATGCTTTTCGTTCACCCTTTCCATGTTACAGTTCATACTTAACTTGCTATCATCAGTCACTTGCAAGATTGGATTCTCATTTTCTGTCTGTTGCGAAGGAATGTTTTCATCCAGCACAAAAGTGTATCCAGGAACATGTGCCCGAGTTACATGCGTCATCCCGTTCAAAGAATCTTTATTGCTTTTTTGATGAGCGGTGTGATATGATATGCTGAACTCTGTACTGCCATCAAATGACTGGAAAGGATCTCCATTTGAAAAGCATTGGTTCTTGCCGGAATCATCTGATCCTTCCGACAGAGACCCAGATTCTGCAGGAGTCCTATGAATGAGGAAGCAAGACAAACATACTCTAACATCAAATTCTAGCGTCATTAGGTTCAAATTAAGTCAAACTACCTTTTTTTTTTTTTAATCTCATTTAGTATTGCAAAGATACACAAAACATTTATGTTTCTTAATCTTTTCACACTTTCATGTAAAAAGAGACTCATTAGATATTTTACTACATATGTTGTATATGTGGTGCAGTTGCAACCTTGAACCAAAACAACCCTGAGATCCTAACAGAAAAAAGTTAATCTTGAAGCCCAGTTTACACACACTATCTCGCCTTTTTACAATCAAAGAAGTCAAAATTACTTCAATCCAATTTCCCCTAGGGCACTATTTCCTTACTTAGAGAACCCAAAAAACCCAGATCAAAGTTTCACTGGTTATTAATTGTCCCGTCAAAATTAGCCCAAATATCTTAATCCCCAAGACTTTGTTTTGGTCCCCCAGTTTCGAGTCCCTACTTAAAACCCAGAAACGTTGAAAACACATAGATGTTCCCCAAAATGCTGAAAACCTTAGACATTGTTCCACAAAATAGCTATAAAAAAACCAACATATATACTAAATACCAAATACTTCTTAAACACATTTCAGTAAAAAAAAATTACTTTATAGACACATTTTGCACACATTTGACTGAAAATTTCACAAATGAAAGCACCAAAAGCTAACAAATTTAAGCAAATAAATGCATGCATGATCATACATACCAAGCTTCATCAGAGGAATCACAGTCACCATCTCCACCCTTAGATTGGTTAACCAGGTCGTCGTACGCAACCGCGAAATCCAGACCGTTAAAGCCCCCGAAGACCTCGCCGTAGTCGAAACCGGAGCTCCGTACATCGAAGAAGACCTCGTTTTGGTCGACAGCGGGAACATCGAGCACCGGAATCGAAGAGGCGCGTGACGCGTGGAAGCTCCCGAAAATCTCGCTGTAGTCCTCCATACGAGGCGAGAGAGACGAGAGACCGAACTTCGGCGGGCCGCCATATACGTCGTCGTACAGCGTCTTCCCTAAGAAGCCGCCATTGTTGATCATTTTCGCCGAAGAAGACCTGTTTGGATGCCGAGAATGCGAGAGATTCTCCATGAGAGAGAAATGAACAAAATTAGCTATCCTAGGGTTGCGTTTCGAAGCGTTTCGTGTTTCTCCGCTCGGTTTTCTCTCTCTCTTTCTCTCTGCTGTTGCTGAGTCCCTCTGCTGCAGAGTTTCAGGACTCAGAACACAGAAAGAGGACGACGAAAGTGGAAACTAAAAGGAATATGCGAAATGACGAAAAAGGACTCGTATAATTGCATGATGAATTTTCCGTTTTTTCTTTTTCCTTTTTCGAATTTTGCAATTTTCTTTTTCGAATTTCGGAAAATAACAGGTTTAGCCGGTAACCGGTGGACAAAGATTGAAATGGGTAAAAGGGCAAAGGGCAACTGGGAATATGGGTAGGAATTGGAATCATTTTAAATACCCATGTGTCCTAAGTGTCCAACCAAAACTGTCCAAATTTGGGTACGATGAGCAAAACCTGGTTCCCACATGACCACTTTAGGAAGGACCTTGTACAGAGAATAGTGACAAGGGTCTATGTTTGGTAGTATTTGGCTATTTGTGGGGGGTGAGTTTGTAAAGATGAGAAACTTTATTGGGCAGTATTGGCAATTACCAACCAAGTAGCTAATAAGTTGCTATCTAATTGGGATGGTGGTCATGAGACTTGAGATTGTTGGATTGCCTCTTGAGGAATGGTAGAGGTTGTGGTTTCAAGTGATGAATGAAAATTTTATGGTATTAAATGACATCATTTTATTTTTATTTGGTGAAAGGTGGTTTGTCATATTTTGTTTGTAGGAAAATATCATTGTCACTCGTATACGTGCGTAGCTCATTGTTTTGGATTCTAACCTCATCAAGAATACGTTTAGTAAAACTTTTCAATTCCAACAATGGTCATATTTGAAGGATAAAATACTATAAATTTGTTAATATTAATCTCCCACAGCCGTTACAGTGATTAACAATTATTGATTGACATGAATTTACATCAACTAACGATCGTGTGAAATCCTAATGAATGACATGAATTTACATCAACTAACGATCGTGTGAGATCCTAATGAAGAATATGGAAAACCCCATTGAACAGAAAATCATCATCATCAACTTTGGAAATACCTCATGTACAATCCTAATACTAATTGCAAGCATTGAAACCATTTTTGTTCTCATATATTAAATATGACCTAACCCACTACTTTATAAATTCAATCATCCAGGAATAAGTTATAAAAGTTTGTTCACATCTTGCAATCTGCAAGCAAATATTAGGTGTCAATATTAAAAATGCAGAAACTCCCATAGGGGTGCTCAAAGAGTGGTTGTTGGAGCAATTTAATGTGGATAATATATGTATGGCATGTATGCTTTTCTTTGATAGCATCACAATACGAAGATTGAAGATTTTGATGCAGACATTTGATTTATAGCATTCATTATAAGCTCAACTGTTACCAGAGTGAGGCAATTGAGATTAGTCATGGCTCTGTTTCCATGGGGCCAAAGCCAATCATTCAAGTTGGTTGCACCATCTTCCCTTGAACTTGACCTTGGGGTCAATTATTATCACCAAAAAAAATAAAATTATTAAGCTCAATTGCTCACACATAAATTTAAGTGATTCTACCATCACTAAATTTATTTATTGAGTTTTGTTTACCAAATGATATATTGGGAAATTTTAACATTAATTAGTTCTACACAATGAGTATATACAACGTTCTTCATGTACTAATTGATCATATGACCGCCATATAAAATGTTAAAAAAGATGCATTATATGCACAAATTGTATCAATGTGCATGATGGATGATTGTCGACCAACAAATTATACACATCAATGGTTGATAGTTATTCACGCGAATAACCACTGTCGGAAGCAAACCTTCCCTATAAAGCCTGTTGGGCAGCAATAAATTATTTGATTTTTTTAACACATACACCTCAAACTAAAGAAAACCAGTTTCTTGTTTCGAAGACCTGTCTAGGATTTGCATATTCCAAAGAAGGTAAAGAAACAGCACACCTCTGTCTCTCTCTGTCTGAAAGCAGGACGAGATAACGATAAAAAGGATTAAAACAAGGTTCTGGGAATCCGAATGTGATTTAGTAATGCAGCTAAACATGGATAGTATCTTCTTCTTTATATTAACTTTGGCACTTGTCCCCGCATAGCCTGTCAACCAGTCCAATATATATAAAAAGCACAGAGAGGGCTTCTTCTTCTTCTCCTTCTGTTTTTTTAACAGAGAAAATGAATTTCTTTTTCTGATTCAAAGATTCAAAGATTCAAAGATTCAAAGAAAATGTGGGTTTGCCTCATTCTTTTTTCCTTTTTTCAAACAAAATACAATGTGTTTGAAGTTTGAACAGTTTACATGGGGTACTTCTGACACAATTTCTTTTTTCTTCTTCAAATGTTTGAAATTTTGAATTATAAAAAACCCCAAAGGGTTGGCTCTCCCAGAAGCCTCATGCCAAATGCCAAATACCAATACCAGAAAAGAAGGGGGGGTCTTTCTGGGCCCTTGTGTTTGCCACTTTATGACAGTGGCATTCAGCCAAAAGCACCAAAAGTCATCATTCTGGAGATTAAAAAATGGATTTCTTTGTTTGTTTAATGATGCAGAAAATATAATAATAATGAATACAGTCATTATACTATCCAGTATCTTGTAGAGGGAGGAATTGTCCCATGAGGGCAAGAGCGCAAATACAGGGGCTTGGTGCTCTCTACAAAGTTGAATTCTGTAGGACGTGGTGGGCATAATTGCTTAGTGGGGTGGCACATAAATTTAAAATGTCGTATGTTTTGGGGAAGAAGAATGAAGTGAAGAATGCCCCCCATCTTATTTGAAAGAACAAATAAAGTGAAGGATGGTTTGTGAAGTTATTAGAGAATGAATCAACAATGTAGATGAAGTTAACATTCTTACTTTATCATAAGTCCATTATATACGTGGTGAGACCGACCAGTGCATATAAAATAGATGCAGCCCGACCCAGCACGAAATATTTGAAAATATGTTGAAGATGAAAATTGGAAATTTTGAACCCATGACGTATTATCAAAGAATGAGCAAATGGTTGTGAATGATTATTTCAAATAGTTGTGAATGGGACAATTATGAAGCAAATTCCAATGTACCAAGGAGCACCATTTACCAACTGCCAAGAGTTCCAAAAAGGGCTAAAGCAAAAACAAGCTTTGCGTGGGATCAAGACGGACACCTTTAACCACATGAATTTGAAATTTGTGATCACTTTTGGGTTCACTTGTCAACTGGTTATATTTTTGGATTGGAGAAGTAATCCAATTAAAATTTGAGATGATGCTAGTTAGTACTCATTATTAGGTACCTAGACAACTTTAACTTTCAAGTTTTGAGAGTAGAAGCGACCCAAGCTTCAACTTTTTCTTTTTGGCTTAGAAAGGTCATTATTAACTTAACGATGATCATAATCATCCACTATGTTATTAATTATGGCTCTCCCAAGTCGAGAAAATAAAAAATTATAGCTCTCTCAAGCTCAGTCCACAGAATTGAGTATAGTATAGCAGGCTCTGTTGGGCTGTAGGAATGCAATCAGTTTGGGCTGTATTGGAGATCTGCAGTTCACCTTTTATTGCAGCACAAACTTTCAAGTTATTAGCAGAAAACCCGCTTTTTACAGACAAATCACAATTCGACATGTTTCCAATAATGTATTATATGATTAATAATCTGATACCTCCAGCTGGCAAACTACCTGGTATCTCAATGACAAGAGTTCAAAACCCATTGGAAGTACTTTGTGACCAAGGTCAAGCCGAACCCTGAGCGAGAATTAATCTCACCCTTCGGGTGTGAGGACACCTCGTGGTATTTACCAAAATAATCTGAGTTAGTGCAAATGACTCACTAGTGTAATTATTTGGTATTCAGCTTAGACTGAGTTAAAAATGCAAGCTCGATCAGTGGCAAACTCTCTTTTGATTACCAGAAGTAGAAAACATTATGTGCTCTTTTTCTGAACTGCTGAAGGCCACTTCCTTCCGGGCCGGCCAGGCTGAAGCAAATAAGGGGAAGGGAACCCAAAAAGAGATGGTCGTTTGGCCTAAGCCTCTGTTCGTTTCAATGGTTGAGAACAAAAGTACAATTAATCAAAGCTACACCAAAAGTATTTGCAGGCTTCGATGCCTGATTTCAGTTTCTTTATTTCATAAAACATATGTAAAGCAATAAAGCTCTAAAACTACAAATCTAAGAGACCTTCCAGGATGCTTTGAAAACATCCAAACATATGTTCTATTATAGCAGTTTTTGGTTTTCCTCCTCGAAAATAGAAAATGAAGTTGCTGATCAATCAGAAAATTACGTAGAGCCATATGCCAGCCAGAGATGTACTCCATGTTTGAGCTTCACACTTCAGATGGCCCCCAAAATTATTGGAAATGTAAAGCAGCCATTTGCCTTAAATCCGCACATAAACAAAATACTCACTTACACTAAATCCCGAGAGTACCATTCATTTACCAACATCAATCATAGACACTTTTAAGCAGTCTTGGTACTTTGCCTGGCAGTACGTTGTCAGGAAGAGTAATCTCCGCTGGTGTTTCACGAACAACACCCAACATAGAGTCATATTCCTCATCACGGCGTGCAAACTTCTTTCGCAGCACCTTCTCAAACTCTATCTCATCAAGGCTCTTTGCATTTTCAGCTGCATGAGCCTGAGCCAAGTTGGAATAATTTATGGCTGACTGGGAGATGAAGGCCATCTCTTCTTCTGTCAGCTTCCTCAGGAACTTTGCTGGATTCCCTCCCCATACCTGTTATTTAACAATCAGTAACAAATCACTTTTAAAATTCTCTAGTCCGTCGTGAATGTAGGATAAACCAAAAAACAAAAACACAAAAGACTGCATTCATTTAAGGGATGTCAGCTCACTGAGTCACTTGGATGCTTCCTATGCGAACTTTGTACTAACAGTCTAACTTGATTGACTAGTCAAATTCCAGGCAAAAAAAGGGAGCTTTGACAAACCTCTCCACAGGGAATCCTTGTATTCTGCCTTACAAGGGCTCCAGCAGCAACCATGGCATGTTTCTCAACATAAACCCCATCGAGCAAGGTTGCAGCCATGCCAACAAATGCCTCATCCTCTACAGTACATCCATGCAAGACAGCACTGTGACCTGTATAGTTCAAATTGAAAACCATAACACGGAAGTTAGACCCTTAACATAAACCCCAATCAGCATAAAGGCAAAGCAAAATTTTTCGGAAACACGGGACGAAATGTAACCCACCTACAGTGACATTATCTCCAATTACAGTGGGCAAAACCTTGCCACTCAAGTTAGACTTTGCTACATGAACAAGGGAATTATCTTGTATGTTGGTCCCAGACCCAATGCTGATGCTGTTAACATCACCTTCACACCAGGAACCACAATCAGAGAAATACAACAAATAAATGATTATGCTTTAATCATAACACCAAATTGGCCTACTTTTTTTCATAATTAGATTCTAACATCAAACTTGGCCTGCTTTTCAAGGAGTAAAATTTTCTAAAAGAAAATGCTAACAAAAATAATATAAAGTAAATGATCAAATTCATAGAAATGGTTATACCTCTCAAAACACAACCGTACCAAATGGAGGAACCTCGTCCCACCTGAACTTGGCCTACGATGGACGCACTGGGCGCCACAAATGCGTCCTTATCAACCACCGGAGCTTTGTCAAACACGTTCATCAACGTCCGATGCCGAGACACTGAACAAGCAATCACACCAAAAAAAAAATCACGCAAAACCCAACGCCTCTTAGATCTCAAAATTCGATTCGATAAACAAAAGCAACAGTATCAAGATTGTGCATTTTCGTGTGCATTTGTGCGTGACAGTGCAGGTTAGGGTTTGGAGGAATTGAGTTCAAGGAGAAGGATTGGGAGGCGTACGTTGCTCTTGGAAGTAGTAGTTGCCCTGGAGGCGGGAACCGAGGCGATCAATGGCCTGGCCGGTCTCGCGGATCCAGAAACCGACGGTGTAGATTGCTCTGCCCAGGGTCCCCATCTTCGTCAGAGATTGGAGATTTTGTGAGGAGTGTGAGGGTTTAGGGGGCTGAGATGTAGGTGGAGGCGTGTGTTTGGGCTCAGTCTCAGGCTCTCAGCTGTAGGCGTTGAAGCAAAAGCATCGATGAGGACGAGAGCGCTCGCTGTTGCTGCTGACAAATGGAATGGAAATGTTGGCCAACAAAGGAGGTAGCTCGACTCGCGCTCACTCACTACCCAAAGAAGGAAAGAATGGCACCGAACCAAAGCGCGCCGTTTAGTACCTCACCTAGTTCACCTCACTCGTTGTTTTGGTCACTGTTATTGTCTACGGCTCTGCCTACAGTTTCTTAATGTGATCTCTCACTTTACACCACGTGTCACTCATTTAACTGCAGGTGACAAATGCAGGGGATGGGTGATTTGGGGCGTGGATACTGGAGAAATTATATTCGTCAACTGGGGATACTTTCACTCAAAAACGAGATAAATAATGCCTTTGCTTAATTTCATATATTTTCTTTTGTTTGGTTAGGTGCGTCCCTGATTTCATTTACAACGCTGAAGTAGAGATGGTTTTGAAGATGACCCTTGTTTGTTTCGGGTAAAAAAGAAGTCCCTCCCAGTCAATGAAGCATTTTTGTATTTGTTTTTTTTTTCCCCTCCTTAATAATTGAAGGTTTGAAGCTTAACGAGTGAAGTGGAATGGAATTCTATGTAGGACATAACAAGTCAAGAAGGTTCAATAATTTCACCTATTTCAATTAGAAAACTTAAAATGTATCTGAGAACAGTGCCAATAAAGGTTATTTGAGTTATGCAATCCCAATCTAGATTCATTGAGCATAATATGTTTTCCAGGAAGCCAAACACTATTGGAAAGGCAACATTTACATCCAAAATGGAAGAAATTATTTGTACCATTTCGATAGTACATTCTCCTCACTACCGAGGAAGCCAATACTTGGAAACTACTCCAAAGAGCATCAACACATACGAGTCTTTAGAAGAGATATGATCAAAAGTACAGCATAACGTCTCCACTCAAATCCAGAGAAATGGTTTGGTAGTTGAGGAATAAGAACTTGTATACAGAGGCATTCTGCAAGAAGTCTTTAAGCCTCACTACTTTATTAAATGGTTTCAGCCATTTCACTAATTAGCCACCAGGTTAGCTACTGCCTCAAGCTTTCCACAATGTAAGATGCATACAGGTCCCTGCAACACAAGACATCCTTTTAAGAAAAGTGTAGAAATGAAATATTTAAGTTCCCTTTGCAATTATCATAGGTGGCTGTGAACAGAGAGGAACTAAAATTTTTATCTCACATGGAGTATTTGATGGCATCGATGGCAGCCTCAGTAGGTAGAAAGTCTTCAACAGCCACTTCCTTGTTCTCATTCTTCTTGTCTATCATAACACTGAGTTAAGAACATACAGAAGAACCAGTACATATTGTCTGCCACAAATTTAATGGATGGTTGAAATCATGCAAATAGATATCAGGTGATTTTTATTAGTAGAAGTGCAAACAGTTTCGATGCAATGGGATGAGATTTTGTTGAATACTGCTAACCAAAGTAAAGATAGCAAGCATGAGATAATAGGATACAGTCCTCAAAGAATCGACGAATTTCTGCAAGGCGATGGGGAGGAAGATCCTTGATGTCCTTGGTGTAGCGGAACTCAGGGTCATCAGCACATACTGCAATAATTTTGTCATCCTTTTCACCCTGCAATAGAACTCATGTTATCGATAGCTACACCCACTTCTGGATGTACGGAATCAGATCTCAATGAGAGAGAGAGAGAGAGAGAGAGAGAGAGAGAGTGAATTTGATGGAAGCTAGTGAAAAACCACAGTGAAATGAAACCAAATTTCCTTCCTTTATTACATTAAAAGCTTCATTTTTATTGTCCTAGATCAAATCCCTAGCTTCCCCTGAAGAGTAATAAACACTTACTTGATCAATCATGGGCATTAATCCGATAGCACGAGCACGAAGAAAAGAACCAGGTAAGACGGGCTCCTATATGGGTGGAAAATCCAAGATTGGATTTAACAAGTTCAACCGAATGCACCAAAATCAGATTCATTTCATTGTGGAAAGAATTATGTGTCGAAATGACTTTACCTGCATCAGTACCAGTACATCCATAGGATCGCTATCCTCACAGATGGTTCGGGGAATGAAACCATAGTTGTGTGGATAAACAACTGATGAGTAAAGAACACGATCAACCTACATTAAAGATCCTTGTGCATTAGTGTCCTCCATGAGAGGCATAAATTTCATATAGATGTGAAAACCTTAGCAACCATGACAATAATAATGTAAATCGGGTAATGATATAGAACTTGTTTGAAATTCTCTAACTGTAATTGAATAAACATGGTTCAATATTTATGACAGAGGCAACAGCTTGTCATCTAGGAAAGAAGAAGAAGAAGAGTCTCACTTTTATGAGGCCAGTTGTCTTGTCGAGCTCGTACTTAACCTTGCTGCCTTTGCTAATTTCGACAACCTGCCACAGAAATTCACATTTGGATTAGTACATAACTGTTGTTACAGAATCTTGAGATAGAATATATAATTCTTTTTTTATCTTTAAATAACTGAGGACGATTATGGAATTCATCATCCACTAAGAGAAGCATCACACAAACCTGATTCTAGAAGGTTTAAATCTCATCCACCACAATGATATGCAAGGCATCACACAACTTTATTCTAAATGGTTTTAAATCTCCTCAACCACATTCATGTGCAGACTATCAACATAATCTCCCATATGAAGAGACCAATATGCATGATGAAATTTATCAAAAGGAACAACAAATACTAATACAAATAATAACTTACAGCGTTGAAAACTGCTGGCGCACCAGGTCCTGCACAGATGGAAAACATGTGAGTCTCTCTCTCAACTCATGCATTGAACTCTTTAACAACAGCCTCACACACAAGAAAATCTAAGCTTCTCTCAACCACTCTCACACACAAGCACAAAACACTACTTATAATAATGCTCATCACTCTCTCCGTGTTGTAACAGGAAAAACCAAGTTCTCTCTATATATAAAGCCCTAGGGTCTCTAATTTTTCAGGGTAATGCCCAGCCAATCAAAAAGAGAGGAGAGAGTCGAGAATGAAAGTCAAAAAGCCCAAAGAAATGGTACCAATCTCTAAGTCATGCCAGGGATGAGCAGCAACTGATCTCCGTGACATTGAAGAAAGGATTCTTTCATTGAGGACAACATGAGGAAATCCTGAATTCTTTCCACTCCCTTCTCCACCACTGTTAGCCATATTCACCCCTTACAGAAAGCCCTGGAAAAAAAGAAAACAAAAAGAAACCTTACCACACAATCTTCTTGAATAAATCATATTTTACCCATGGAGTAATTACACACGCAAAGTGAATTTCAGCGAGTGAAAATCATGGCAGAGGACTAATACGGACTTATGAGGGCAGGAAATCATGGCATAATGAATTTCTGTTATTAACAAAGTGGAATTTCTCTCAAAATCGAGGGACAAAATACAAAATATGAAAAACAAGAACAAGAAAAGACTGCTAGATTTTCACTCAAAATATTGGAAGTCTCAGAAACCACGTCAAATTTTATAATTCACAACACAAATAGATATAACAATCCCCAATGCTATACCGATTGCATGTAAGATATTAACACCTCAGAAAACCTCAGAAATGAAAGAGATAGAATCAAGACAAAACGAAAATGAACACTGATTCAACAATATCAAAGAACCACAAAATTGAAATCTTCATGCATAGCATACTCAAAACAGACCCAGAGAATGCAAACGATTAAGATTTCAAATACAAAAGCAACAAACCCAATCAAAGAAAATCAAACAGATACCAAGAATTTCCATCCAGATGCAGTATTGGAAGAATTTAATCAAATGGGTTCCGCTTAATTTTTCTATTTAGCAGAACTCCAAGCACACAATCCATAGACTACGCCATGAAAAAGAGCAAAAAAGGAAACCAAAAATCTCTGAAACCATTGAAGAAGGGATAAGAAGAACTTACAGAGCACCAGAAATGCACAGCAAAAAATAGGTTCTAGAATTTGCGTGTATATGTGAAAAAGAGACTGAGATAGCTCTGAGCTTAATTTAAAGGAAGAAGGACGAAGATGCTGCTGTCAACTTCTTGCAGCGGTCAGTCATAAGTCAATACCAGTCGTTGGATCGTATCGGAGTCAATCGGACGGCCACTATTTCGGTAAGCGTCAGAGAATGTTTTCCCAAGTTGGAACTTTGGCGCAAAAATAAGCTTTTTCTCTTACAGCGGCTAAACGAAAATACGGAGCCAATCATAGTGTTACACGTACGCTAACCTTTTTTCTTTTTCGATTAACACTTATGATAACTTTTGGAAATTATTCCAGCAAAACAACAAAACTTTTGTAAATTATTATTCACTTATGATAAAAGTTTGCGTAAACTTGCTTCTCCACTTACAGCCATTGAAAATATGCATGCTATCATTACAAAAATTGTTTAATCTATATATATAAATCAAAACACAAAAACCATAAAAGATTCAAAATGCCAAGAATTGCTCTTCGTTAATTAAGTTTATAAAATAAAATAACTTAATTAATAAGGGATAAAATAGTAAAAAACAAATTGGAATGAGATTGAGAATGGTAGTTTCTTTATAGTTACTGTGCAATATGATTTTGTTTTTTTAATAAATTTTCATTGCTTTTTTTTTTTAAAAATGATCTCAAACATATTCATTCTAAAAATAATTTTACAAATTTAATAAAAATAAAATAAAAATATTTAGTTATATACCCATTTTTAGCACTAGCGTTATAGTTAAACACTATATCATTTAAATTATTTTTTGTTTTGAGTGTTGGTTTTTTTTAAGGTTTTGAGGTTGAGCTTGTTTTAAGAAAATCGATGGCAGTTTTGTAAATTATAGGAAGTTCAAAGTCTCTTTATTATGTTGTAAATGAGATTTAGGTGTGTTTCTAAAGTTCATTTCATGAATAAAAAATTTACTGGAGTCGTTTTATTATATAAATAGTCTAGGCGAGCGGCTATACTCTTGAAATAGATACTGTGATCTTTTTTTATTTTTATATATAATTGTTTTCCCAAAATTTTGTTTAACAATATGAGTAGTTTAGAACATTATCCATTACTATTAGGTCATTACCCAGAGTCTCTATTGTCCCTTTTTGAGTTTTTACTTTTCCAGAGTTCTTATTCATATAAAGAATTTAGCATTTTGCTGTTTAATACTCATATTGTACACATATGTAGTGGCGAAGTCATGATTTCATGTGTGTGGAGGCCTTTTACAAATTATAAAAAATCAAAAATTCGAACTCATAATACATACAAAAAATAGTGTATATATATATCACATATGTTAAGAATTATATTGCTTATTGGTTGCAATCATAATTGTTCTCAACAAAGGGATAAACAAATACATTCTAAGCAAGAAAATTTGCAAGAGATAGACAAAGAGTAGCGATTTAGCAAATATCTTTAAAGCTTTTTCCCCCATTAAACCCAATAGAAAGAAAAAAAAAATCAAAATTTCCCAAATTAGAAACAACCTTAGGTCCCTTTATGCATTTATATCATACATAAAAAAATATTGACTAAGTATGAAAAATGGTTTTTCAGAATAATCATTTTCTCAAGATAATTTTTGGCGGCTTTTATTCTTTACACATGAAATAAGAAAACTTGATTTTATGGATTTTAGTATGAAGTATATATTGACTTAATGAGCCATCATTTTTAGCCTAAATCGTATTTTACACAACCGATTTTTCATATTTTGATTTGGTGGGAATTTGATTTTCTAGTCTTTTTATTTGAATCCAAATAGGGGGTACTTCCTTATTTACATCGTAAACTTAAGTAAATGAGTAATATAAAAATAAATTAAAGTCAAAGGACAAAGACATTTACTTAAATGTTGAAAATGGAAATAAGGTAATTGTACACCTGGAGTGCATCACCATATCTGAGCAAATGCACAATTTGAACTACCTCTTTGTGCCTTAATAAGTCTGCCACAATACATGTGGGTACATATCAAAACGTAAAGTATTTGAAATAATATACAAATACAAATACATAACAGTATATTAATTTTAAAATATAAAAAAACTTGAGTGGGGACCACACTGGCTCACTGCATATGTACATATTTTTCATGTTTAATACACTTTTTTTTATACAAAATTTTCAATATTTCTCACAAAATTTACATATTATACACAAAACACCCACATATTATTGAATAAAAATAAAATATATTTAAATATTTAAATACTAATTATTCACTAAGTAAATAATAATTGAAACATAACTATTTAAAAAAGAGAAATTAAGATTATGCTATTATTATACTTGGAAATATTCTATTTACAGAGTATAGCCGGACGTCTATACTCTTTTCACAAAAACACACACTGGGCACTAGGCGATAGGCGTGGCCCTTTTTTTTTCAATAGCATCGCCTCCCGGCTATACTCTGGAATTTTTTGTATTAAAAAGAGTAGCCAACCGGCTTTACTGGCTTCCTTTTTTGAATTTTTATAAGTAGTATAGCCGCCCGGCTATACCTTAGATTTTTTTTGATAAATTTTTTTATAGCCGAACGGCTTTACTGGGGTCCTTTTTTTGAAATTTTTTGAAATATACTGTTGACATGATTACGCTATTAAATGGTACGGCTATGCCATTCATATAGCCGCACGGCTATACTCTGGAATTTTTTTATAAAAAAGAATATAGCCGCGAGTACGAGCCAAATTAGGATCACATAAACCCGGGCCACCCATCCCTTGGTCTTTGGGCCAAAATGGGCTGGTTGACCCTATCCATTGTTAGGCCTACTCACGAAGCTGGACGCGGGTAAATCCCCACTATCCTATTCCCAGAGCTTTATGAACAACAGACCACGAGAGCCAATCGCTGACGCTGGGTGGCAACTGTCGTAATTTCATCATCTTCCTCGTTTTGTCTACTTTTCGAAACCCTAACTCAGTCATCACCAGGTAATTTGCTCTTTCGCTGATCTTTGTCTCGCAGATTCAGTTATTATTGGTTTAGCTTAAAACGCAGTTAATTCATTTATGCACAAGGGCAATCTGGCCCTCCGTTTGTTTCCTGGGAAAATGGGATAGATGAAAAGAGAAAACTGTAACATCGTTTCACACGCCTTTTCTCATTGATGTTATGTTGAGCAAACGAAGTAGTAGCTATATTAGGTTAGTTTCCTAATTTGTAAAAAATAGTCATTTTTGGTTCATATCATGCTTTTAATTTATACATTGTTGCAAATTTTTTTTTTTCGTAGAATCTGATTTCGATGGAGGGACCAGGAAGTGAAGGAGCAGCAGCGGCACCGCTGGCTCAATGGAGGAGCGATTTTTCGAGAGCATTCCAGCACTATTTGGATCGGTCAACGCCTCACACTGTTAATCGGTGGCTAGGAACCCTTGCTGTGGCAATGATTTACATTCTGCGTGTGTACTATGTTCAAGGGTTCTATGTTATCTCCTATGGCCTGGGGATCTATGTCTTGAATCTCTTGATAGGCTTTTTCTCACCGAAGGTGGACCCGGAGCTTGAAGCCTTGGATGGGGCTTCATTGCCAACAAAAGGTGCTGATGAGTTTAGGCCTTTTGTTCGCCGCCTTCCTGAGTTTAAGTTCTGGTAAATTTCTTTCATTCTGTTGGTTCATATTTGCAGTAATGGTATCTGGACTAGTGACTGCAATTTCTCATGTTAGGTCTGCTCCTCATTTTGATAAAACCCCCCTTGCATTTGTTTGTGTAAGTGAATCTTTTAGCAGTCATAAACGTTTGAAGTGTCTTGTAATAATGCCCTTTGTCCTTGACTGGAAATGTATGCAAACCATATGTTTCCCTTTTTACCAATGGGCTTTGATAGGTTTTACTTTAGTTGTAGAAAACCGTTTTGACATTGAATAATATGAGTTTCAGCTTTTGACATTGTTCTTAAGTACTGAGGGATGGTTCTGCTGGAGGTGGTCTCCTTGCTGATATGGCTTATAGCCATCAGGTTGTGGGAGTTATTAAATGCGTTGAGTTGATAGGGTGTTTATGCCATGGAGTATTATTAGTAATAAAAACGAGAAATGAATTTGAGATTTCTTGTTGTAACCTGATTCATGTTCTTGAGACGTAGAATGCATCCATCCAATACCTTAACTTCATGACTAAACTGGCTCACCCCAAAAAGGAAAAGCAGTTAATAAGCTGAATTGTCTCGTCTTTACTAATTTCTTTGGAGGCACAATTGTTAAGAATCTTGGATGGTTTTAGTGTACTGATGTTGTATTGATTTTGAATTTTTTTAAATGAAATTGTTTAATGGTTTCAGGTATTCCATCACAAAGGCATTTATTGTTGCATTTATGTTGACCTTCATTTCTGTGCTGGATGTACCTGTTTTCTGGCCAATATTGTTATGCTACTGGATTGTTCTATTTGTCCTCACAATGAAACGGCAGATCCTACACATGATCAAATACAAATATGTTCCATTTGATATTGGAAAGCAGGTGAGTAATCATATTCTAGTGCTTTCTTCCCATCTTTGTGCTTGGCCCTCATATGTAGGTCACGCATCCCCTACTATGAATGGTCTAATTATATGCTATCTCCATTTGTTTTTTGACAGCGGTACACTGGGAAGAAGTAACTGAATGGGAGCAGCTTTTCTGCAAATCTAAAAACAAAAATGCTTGATTTGTAGATCTTGTGACTAAAGAAAAAAAAGATATGTTTGGAGATCTTAAATATGCTTTGAAGGTAATGTTCTTTTAGTGTATTTGTACATGGGCTAGACTCTCTAGTTTAGAAGTGGATGACAGGTCTTGCCAGGATGCCCTGATAGTTCATCTATCACTTCCATAGACCTAATGAAGGTTCAAGCTACACTGGTCTTCCGATAAAGATTACCTGGCAGATTAAAGTAGACATGGGGTGAAACAGCATTGAACCTGGAATCTCAGCTAACTGCGGATTATGTTATAGTGTTCTGCGTGTGGGGGCATGTGCCCAATGTTTTTGTTGTAAGCAATTTCAAAGCATGAGAAGCTGCTTCTTATTCGGATGGGTGCCTTAGTTGTGTTTTCATTCTTGCGAACTGAGATATTAATTGACATGCTTATCATTGTTCATGTCAGAAGAAATACTTACTGACCAAACTGAGAATGAGTATGCTGTTGTTTTATTTCTTTTAGGCTAAACAAGAGAATGTGTTCGTTTTATGCTATATCTAGGTCTTCATGATCACCATGACCCTAAGAAAAAATTTCCAGGGGCATTTGTCTCCGTCTCATTTTGATTTTCCCGGTATTAGCTGCAGTAACACAATCTTGATAACGACCTATGCATAGGAGGCAAGAAACGATGGACTCTCAATGAGGGCTTGTGGAGCTAAGCATTTTGACGATTGTTGGAACTCTTCCGGTATATGCTCATGAACTTTGCCATAAATTCTGCAAAAGAAAAGTGCATGATTAACCAGTAAACTATTACAAGAGTGGTCTCTGCCCAAATTATTGATCATGTGCCCAAATTGGATGAAGGATTTTGGTGATTTGTATATGTTTACCTTCTAGTTTCAGTAAAGCACTCGCTCCTGCTGGGAGTCTTTTCTCCTGCAAGGACAAATATAAGTTAGTTCACCATCTCAGCAAGACAAAAATAAGGAACGAGGGAGATAAACTTACATAATAAGCATGCCAATAATAAAGTTCCCTTTTAGAACTACCATGCAGTCCCATCAGGAACTGTTCCACGAGCTTCTGCATGTTGGAAATTGGAAACTCTATCACACAATTATACTTTGGTGAGCAAGTAGTTACGAAGAACATCTCTGAGGTACGAAATGCAATACCAGTAGAATCAGTTTCGGATGCACAAAATCAACGAGAAGCTTTTGAAACTTTCCCCGGATGAAAAATAATCTGACAAAAGATCAAATTTGGAAATCAATTCAACTATTGTTAAATAGAAAATATCGCGGGACGTCGAGAGTACCTAAAAATCTAAAATGAAATTGTTACCTCTTAGGTGATGGATCAGCTAGGATTTCAGCAGCGAGTTCAAGCAGCACCTCTTCCCATCCAAGCGGAATTGGTTGATCGTCTCCAAAAGGATAGCTGCATTGGTACAGCTCCACATAAGTCAGAGTACAATCCAACAATGTTTTTAATAATTTTTTTTTTCATTGTGTTCTTACTTGTGTGCTTTGCATGCTTCAAGACCCATGATTGCTTTTCTCAAGTTCTGCTTTGATTTAATAGCAATCTTATTAGCAAAGCTCATAGGTAGGTCGAAGTCTTCCTTCCTTGCTATCTGAATAAGAACTTCCATAATCTGGGAAGTTATAAAGTGGGGGTAATGACAGAGAAAACTCAGAACTTACACATAATCACAGAAGCATTTTGGTGACTCTAAAATCAAGGTAATACTTACTTCATGAGTTACAGGAGCATCAACCTTGATAACCTTGCACCGGTTTTTCACTGATTCGATGACAGCTGCATCGTTTTCACAGCAGAGTATGAGCTTACAAGCTTCTGAGTAACAGTCCATTATCCATTTTATCAAATGCTGAATATGCTCTGCTGCTTTGTCAACACCGTAAAGAACCATCACTGGACCAAAGGAAACCATGTTAGCTTCGACTTTGAGTGAAGGGTTCAAACTGTTTAGAGGGGATTTATGCATGTGTTTAGAGAATTGAACCTTTATGATTTGCCTTGAAATTAACAGAGCTGACTTCAGGAGCAATTGCATTCTCATTGTTTATTTCCCTGACCAAACCCATTAATGCATATCTAGCATTTGCTTCCAATTGTACATTGAGCTCTACATGGTGAGCACTGGATGTCAATGGAACCACTACTTGGATTGGCTTTTGTTCCTGTCAGCATATGACAATGTGAGCTCCCATAAATTGTTTTAAAAAAAAAAAAAACTGTATAGCTTACTGATGTGTTTTTCTGCCTTTATTTTGATGGTAATATGAGCCAAAATATTGTGGCAGAAGGTAAAATAGAGGGATTAACAACCAATCCATGTAGTTAGGGTAGGGATTAGTTGAGTTAGCTTTTTGCTTAAGTAAAATAGCCTTTGTAGTTCTTTCTGTCAATCAGCAATTAGAAATTTTCACTTCACTATATTGAAAACATCAATTTCCTAAGGATGTTATGAGCATTTGCAAATTCTAAGTTAAACCGCGGAGTTGATAATTTGTTCATTATTTCAGTACAGAATACCTGAACCTGGAAATATCTTAAATCATGAGATATCTGCAGAAACAAAGTAAAGAAAAGAAGAAGAGAAGATCAAGTCAGCCAATGTCCAAGGAAAAAAGTTTCAAGGTTATTGCATCTGATGAAAGAAGCATACTTCCCAACTTGAATCACCATATGTTTCTCGTAGATAAGCCATTGTTAGAGCCTTCTTCCCCGAACCAGATGGTCCAGTGAACAAAATATGAGGAGAGATGTTGTCAATCACCTACAAACTCAACAAAATATGAGTAAGAAAGTAGGGAGGAAAACATATAAGAAAGTGTGTGGAACTAGAAAAAACAAGCAGTACACAAAGCAAATGATCCACAATGTATAACAAAAAATATATATATTTAAGAAGATTCTGTCCCAACATAACTCACAAGTTGCTTGAGAATTTGAGCTTCTTGTTTGTGGCAAGTGAATCCATTCAACGAAGCGGGTTGGTGCTTATCAGCCCAGAACTGTCTGAGACTCTCAACCACAAATGCCTTCTCAATGAATGCAGCTTCATTGAATGTACCACGCTCAGGTGATTTGTTAGTCTTGCAAGCACCCTTTCTCATACACGAAAACCATGCCTGACTTTCGCTTTTCCTTCGATTGGCTGTGAATTTCCTCATGCTTGCCGTTGTGGTCCCACTTGCATCACTCCTCTTGCCGCTTCCAACGCTAAGCGTACCACTGCTCTGCCTGCTCACGGCGGAGCTTGACGTGGTAGTGGTCATCTGTAACAAGCCATAAGGGGATGGAGTCCCTTTACCATTACCATTAAGATCATAACTACCATTTGTTCTGCTTCTGTGTTGAGAGGCAGCAAAGTCTCTCTGGGGAACCATTTTGCGCTTGGGACTATAGGGGCTCTCAAAATCACCATTTTTCGTCAAGACCTTTCTTGGCAATGCCATGACTGTGCACTCTCTAGAAAAGAAGATGTCACCTGGTGATATAGAGTCTGAGCTTCCAAAAACTGGAGTTTTGTTATTGGACATGGGATTTGGAGAAGTTCTAGCAAGCTTTGCATTGGCAAGCATTTCATTGATTTCACCAACGGACGGCGATTTCATCTGGGAGTTCACTGGCCTTTGTTTCTGAGCCATGTTTTTTGACAATGGTGATGGTGTTCTCTCCACTTTAGTTGGTGTTCTACTTCTCTCCCCCTTAGTTGGTGTTTGGGACTCATAACTGTTTTGTTGGTCAACTTCTCTTGGTGATCTATGTCTTGGAGCAGTTGTTGATCTCCTGCTGTAGTTTGGTTTCTTCTCCTCTCTGCTGTTCCTTCTGTGATGCTGTTGCTTTCTGTTTGAGCCCACAATCTCATCATCAAAGCCATACAAATCATGCTCTCCTCTCTCAGCTTGGAAAGGTGAAACATGTCTTCTGCGCTCAGATTTTGACAAGGGGCTAATATTTCTAAGAAGATCAGAACCCGCCAACGGTGAATTTCGTGCATTACCATCATCTCTCCTTGGCTTGTAGGGTGACTTGCTGCTATTTCTTCTTCGAACGGGGCTCACTACAGAGTTAGCTCTAAGAGAAGGGCCATCATATTCAATTCTTGAAGAGTGCCTCGTGCTCTGCTTCAAAGGGCTAATGTTTCTTGCCAAATCCAACTCTGCTTTTGTCCCTTCATATTCCAAGCCAACATTAATCCTCATCTTGCCGCCGTGCCATGGACTATCTGAGATTTCAGTCTCAGCATCAGACGGCTCATATCCACTCCTCCTTTGCTTCACTGGAGTCACAGAATTTCTACCATGCCTTGACCATTTATTCTCCATTTTTTAACCACCCGCCAGAGCTCAAAACAAACCAGCTAGAACACCACACACTATTTTCTGTTGCTCCTAAGATGGAACATAACCAGGCCAAGAAATCAAAGAGTTGTTGATTCACAAGGACAAGATTAATCTGAGGTTTGGGGCATTGGAAAATCTGAGAATCTAAGGAGTGACATGCATAAATTATTATACAATGATAAAGGAGATAATGAGAAGAAGAAAGAAAAAGGGTACCTAAGGAAAGTGCTATTGAACCAACCTATGAAGGCAGAGATGCTTAAAACCATGCGGATGCGATGCTTACAAAGAAGAGAGGCATTGGTGATGCTAACAATGTCGATGAAATATGATGGGATTGCTAAATTTACAGCTAGAAACAGAAAATAATGTTTTAAAAAAGCTTGTCTTTCTGTAATTTCTAAGCTGGCCATTGTGGTTTAGTCTTTGTCTTCTCTCTGTTATGGGGCTACAGCTTACAGGCAAAGATTGCAACTTTGCATGGAATAACTGCGCGGCATTTGCATGGCGGCTATAACGGCATATATTCCTAAATCCGCGCCATGTTGTCTGCAGAAGTTGTCGTTTGGATTCATTTCGTTTATCTCCAGTTAAACACACTGGCACTACCCTTTGTTAGGTTTTATCAAACTAGTTACATCTTTCGTCGGAGATGCAATCAACAACATACTCGGTAAATGTGGTACATATAACATTACTTGCAACACATATATCATCAGCTTATGAATTGAAGCTCGATTCCGCCTACACAAACAACTACGTTTGTTGCTTGACTGATCAACCTTATTATTATCAAAATGATTTGAACTATTTCAAAGACCCACCCAACGTGCATTTTGTTGTTGTTGTATGTAAATCCTTTTTTAATGAAGGGCATGCACATAACATAATAACCACTATTATCCTGCACATATGACCTCCCTATATGATCAATTTCGGGATTCTTGATGTGCCGTATAGACCCGAGACATCGCCAAAGGCCGCGTTGCAATGCTGCCTTTAATAAGCCAATTACAAGAACGACAAGAAACGAATTCTCCTCTTCGAATGAGCTTTAAAATCTAAAAAGTTTCTTGATGAGACACAAATGTATAATTATTCTATGGATGAAGTCGTGTGTTGTTTGGTTTTCATGCCTTTTTGGGTGTTTGGTGACTAAAGTAAAAAAGGCCCCGTTGGTGGTTTAGGTATGAACAGAACATGTGGAAGCCATTGGAACTCTCATAGCTGAACTGCTTCTTTTCACAGACAAAATGGCGCAATAAAAAGTGGCTTAAAGCTCTTTTATGCAATGCCTTAAACAAAACAAAGAGGCAAATCCTAGGGTGAGTGTTCTGTTGTTGCAGCTAAGAAGGAAGCTCGCTCTTGAAGCTCAAAAACGCTATCATAAAGATGGAGAGATAACCTTAAAATAGTTATTTGATTCATGAATTTACAATTCTAAATTGGTATTACAAGTATAAATTCGTATTCAGACTGTTTGGAGAGAGGCTTCGGCTTCAGCCTCAGATGTCGAAGTTGATAACCAATCTAATAAAGCCCTATTGACAAGCTCTGGAACTTCATCATGCGGACAGTGCCCGGCCTGTAGATTTACCAAAGTTGTATTTGGATAAAACTCTTTGATTCTGTTGGCCTTGGCAGGACCTACCCACGGATCCAAGTCACCCCATACCAACAACAGTGGGCAAGACATCTTGCTTAAGACACTGTCTAGAGTATACTTGGTCTGGTTTGTCATGAACTGGGTCATCAATCTGCGCAAAACAAATAAGAAGACAACATACATAGGAAGGACTTAGACACCAATGTTCATGACCAAATTTTCAAGATCTCATTAATCTGCATTATTCTTATTCAGTGCATCTCTATTAGATGCTTTCGTGTGAAGGACTAAAAGAGAGACGATCAGATCTCCACATACCTGTAATAGACTTCTCCAGCATTTGGGTCAGCTGCTGGCATTGTTATGGATTCCACCAGGTAGTCATCCACATTGGAGGTATTTTTATACACCTGCGTTGGCAAAAATAAGTACTTAAAACATACAGTCAAAATATTTATCATGAATGTGGGAGGGCTCTTTTACAATGATTGCAAGAGGGTTAATGACTTGCAAAATACTGGGGATTGGGATGAAACTGCCCTTATATCTGTGAGATTAATTGCAAGAATGGTAGAAAAGCTTGCTAATTCATTTGTTTTACATACTAAGGATGATATATACTCAGACTTCAAGGAGAAGACTAGAAAGAGACTTACACTCTTTAAGACAGATTCAACTCGAGCTGGTTGCTTTGCTTGCCAGAACAAAAATCCAAGTATCACCCGCTGGAAAATTTCCTTCAGGGGCTTTAGGATGAACCTCTGCAGGGCTGTTTCCTCCTCAGACTTCTCGGCTTCACTATTAGGATTTCCAAACTGTCCGGCAGAATTGAGGAGTGCAACTCCAATTACTTGCTCAGGCAACCCAGCTGCCGCAACCAAAGCTGTAAAACCTCCAAGGCTGAAAAGTTACAGCGAGTCATATAATCATTAGTTGAACTGCCATCTCAAAAGAAAACATGATAATAAAAACATTGTCCAGCTTGCAATGATGAACTCAAAGAAATTAGCCTCTTGTGAACAGATGCCAGAGTGAAGTTCTTAATTGGATAAGTTCAGGAAAACCTCAACTCAGGTTTAAGCTGGTACATTTAGACAACATAGTTTGATGGTTCAAAAGTCGTGATCATCCCCATTCACGGCTCTTTGAAGTTTTCTTAGTTACAAATGAATTATTAAAGATACCATATGTAACCAAATAAAGTTTAGATTACCTGTTTCCAACTAAAACTGTTGGTTCTTTCACTATCTCATTCACAAAATCCACGACTTGATCCCTCCAAACCATGGCATCGTATTCAATAAGTGCTTTCTCACTCCACCCGAACCCCAGTAAGTCTATAGCATAAACCTTGTATTTTTTAGCCAACTCTGGTATATTGTACCTGTATTATGGAGAGAGTAAAAACTTATCAGCATTAAAGTATACCACTTACAGCCACCATTAACATAAATGTGTAGCTAATAACACATTCAATGGACAATTAAGATTTAAGTGTTAAGAAAAACCAATTCCCTGCAATTTAAGGCTTTATAACAAGTTGACAGCAATTGGGTTTTAATCACAGAAGCAAAAGAAGCAAAGAGGAAATTCCCCCTGGTTTCTTCAATTTTACGTGACATATAAATTGAAGGGAAAATAGAAGGTGATGGTCATAAAATAGCAACCTCACCTCCAGTGAAATGCAGAAGCACCAAACCCATGGATAAGAACAACAGGAGGCCCTTCTCCTTGCACCACATAATGAATTTTGTGACCCCTCCATGTCCAAAAATTGTACCCCTCCGGTTTGAACGGTAGTCTTTCAACACCTATAGTGAAAAAACATTCCCACTTAATTCAAAATAAACGCAGGAATTGTTCTAAAAACAAAAAGAACAAGCAAAGAGATTGATTAACCTTCAACAGGCTGAGTAGTCAAAGAAGAGCCCACAACTGAGAGTCCTGAAGCTGCAACTCCTCTAAAAGCAAAACCCCTCCTGCTCATTACACATTTGCTTCCTTCCAAGTAGAGCAACAAACTCATCAGTCACAAGCCAGAAAAAAAATTGAAACTTTTCTTGATTTGATAGAAAGATAAAGTGAACGAGCTTACTGTTGCACTGAAATGGTCTTGTAGGGGCAATGAACCTGCTTTCATGCACTGGGTTGAAGAGCTCTGTTCTAGCTGAAGGCAAAACGGCACATGAGGAAGACATTGGAAAATGGTTGTGAAGGCTCTCAAAAATGAGTGTAATTTGTATAGTTTTGAGCTTTTCCTGTGGTTCGTACTTGGTGCACGTTTCGAGTTGTGGAGGAGTGGTAGACACACACCAGGAGAGATCACATGAACGGTATGTCGTTTTTCATTCTGTACAATATACCGCCATTTTGAGTCAACGGTGTCGTTTCTTCAATACTCTCCAAGTGATCGCAAACCGGTTTTCAAAATCCGATTCATAGACTTGTACCATGGAAACTCCAGTGAGAATTCTCAGTCTCAATCGCCAGCTCTTCGCCAAAATGACGCGTCCGCTCTTACATTCTCTCCCAAACTTCTCCGACCCCAAAATCCCTTACTTCCATTTCACACTGCCGCTCGAAACGGCGTCGTCAAAAGAACCCCCTTTTCTCTTTCTCTCGCACAGCCACAGTCCTCGTTCAACTTCTCCACCCATACAAACCCCTTTCAATCCCTCCTCTTCTCTCTCTCTTCCCAATTCCCGATCAACAACTTCAACCACTCTCTCTCGCACTCACACGACGGCGTTTTCACATGGAACCGAGCTTTCCAGAGTGGCATTGATGGAAATGTGGGTTCTTTCGGAACCCAAAAGCGAGAAGTAACCGTCGTCTTGCTGGGTTGGCTTGGGGCCAAGACCAAGCACCTGAAGAGGTACGTGGAGTGGTATAACTCCAGAGGCATTCACGCCGTGACCTTCGTTGTTGATGCGACGGAGGTGCTCTGGTTTGATTTGGGCCACCGGGTCGAAAAACGGGTTTCGGATTTGGCCCACGAGCTCGTTTCGTGGGTGGAGGAGAGGGTAGAGGATGGGAGAGAAAGGTGTTTGCTTTTTCACACTTTTAGCAATACGGGTTGGTTTGTGTAGGTACTCTTTGTTTATGTCTTTGCTGTGTAAATCTTTGCTTTCTGTTAGTACTGTGCTCTGATGCCAACAATTGGGTTTTTAGAGGTCGTTGATCTTTTTGGCAGATATGGCGCCATTCTTGAAATTCTTCAGGGTAGACAAGACCTGATGGAGAAGATTAAAGGATGTGTTGTTGATTCAGGAGCAGCGGAGCCTTTTAATCCTAAGGTTCTTTCTAATCACGGTTTTATTACATTTTGAAATATTGGTTGATTACCATGTAAAATGTTGTGAAAATGCATGAGTTTGTTTGCTTAGATTGTGCTTTTGATTTGTTTGGTCAAACTTTTATCAGATAGATTTGTTTTCTATAAGACATTACCCCAATTTGGTTGAAGCTGAAATGACTTGCTTAGAACCCCGCAATGAAAATTTTAATTTTTTTTGGTTTCTCAATCGTGTGCCATGTTTCGATGGAAGTTGTGTAATAAATTGGATCAGAGGAATACATTTTAATCTAACTGGCCAACTATGCCTTTTCTTATGATTATACATTCACTATGAGCAGAACTTGAGCTATATGTCTCTAATTAAGTAGGATGTTATTTCGTTTTGCACTTTAACTTGACAGGTGTGGGCAGCGGGCTTTTCTGTCGCTATCTTGAAGAAACGCAGCTCTTTAACAAGCCCTGCGGTTGAGGCTAGAGAACTGAATAAGTCTGAAGATGCAGTGAGCTTGTCAAAGATGCAAGAAGAGAAACCTCTGATAGTTGAATCCATGGTTCTGTTGGTATTAGAGAAGCTGTTCTCAGTTCTTCTAAAGTTGCCTGACGTGGACAAGTAAGTACTCTGTGTTCGAACATTTGTTTCAATATCTTGTTTTGATAGTTGATATATAATTGGCTGTAAAATAAAATGGGCAGAACATCTCAATTAAAGGGGTAAAAAATTGACTTAAGTTGCTTTCTGTTGGTTTTCTTGCAGGAGGTTGTCGAAGGTAGTTTCTATCCTCTCAGAAAACACTCCTTATTGCCCTCAACTTTACCTGTATAGTACCGCTGATGGAGTTGTTCCGCATCAGTCGATCGAGTTGTTCATTGCAGAGCAAAGGAGAAAGGGTAGAATGGTTAGGTCCTTCAATTTCGGCTCATCACCGCATGTAGACCACTTCAGGACTTTCCCCAACATCTACTCTTCAAAGCTCGACTGTTTCTTGAAAGATTGTTTAGCTACCTCCAAGACGACAGCATAAAATTCTGCAAATGCAGTGTGTTGTGCAGGAACTTATTTGAGGTTATAAATCAATTGACGATAACAATTTACTTAATCTTTATACGAGTGCCAGAATTCATTGTCTGTTTATATCACATTGGAAACTTGTGAAGTTTGCCTCATGCATCTTCTGAAGTTTGCATATCCCACTGGTTTATTGTTTGTCAAATCTGCTCACTGTTTGATGCTTCTCATTCGTTCATGTATGTATTGCTAGAGTAGAATTAGATTTCAAATTTGTGATGAAAGTTTCAACCTTTATGTATAAAAAAAGTGCTAATCACAATCCCATTTGAAAAATCTAAAAACTGTTTGGTATTGAATTTGAAGAATATTTTGTAAATTTGAAAAGTGATGAAAACATGTTATGTTGACTTGCGTTTCTCAAAAGAAGTTTTTGAATTACTTGGTAGTATTAATTAATTAAATTTTTTACTTTTTATTTCTCAAAATTTAAAAGATAATTCATTAGGAGAAACAACAAAAGGCCCACCCATACCCGAAAGCCCAGAGAAAAGAAAAATGACCCACTCGTGAATGGAGCCCTAAAATGTAAAAACCACAGGATGAAAATGGCGGGCAAGGCAGACCGTCACAAGTTCACACCATCCAATTTCTATGGGAAAGTGAAAGAAGGAAGCCTCATCCTGAAGAAATTGCTGGGTAAAGCTTCATTCTTCGTCTTTTTCATTGTAAATTTTGATGTTATCTTCATTAAATCTGAGAAATTGTGTCCAAATTCCTTTAATTTTAGTTCTCTTAGACTTGTGCGGATGCGGTGAGCTCGGCTTAGGTCGGAGGAAAAGTTCAAAATTTATTTCTTAGTTGAGTTGGTTGCATTTTTGCCAAAGTTAGCCACAGGTGGCATATAGAAAGCGAACGTTGAAAACTAAGGAACCAAAGCTCTTCAATTTCAGAGAGAGACGGAACACTTGCTCAGCCCCATACATAGGAGAAAAAGTTCAACTTCAAAGCATTAAAAGCATCGTAGATTCTTACGTCTCAGAATACCACTCTCAACTCACAGATCAGTTCTTGTCTCTCTCTCTCTCTCTCCCTCAAGTTTGAAACTTTTTTGTTTGTTTGTTCATATTCTTGACTCAATATTGATATTTTGTTCGGCTTTATTTTAGCTTTTAATTTATAATTCTATTGGTTTCACTTGGATTTGGTTTGGGTGCCGAGGAAATTCAGGATGATTTGAATACCATGTTTTATGTTTCTAAGCTGTTTGTATTTTCTCTCCACCGAGCAAATAATTGCAACTAGGGAAAGCTTCAAGCTCTTTGATTAGTAAAACGTCCAGGTTCATTGTACTCGAAGTATTGTTTTTTTAACAAATTTTCTAAGCCAAAAAGGTACTGGTTTTTCAGTGTTGATTTGTCATTTCATACCCCAAAAAAAATCACAAAAAGCGATGATTTTTAAGCATTGATTTTTCGTTTCGTACCAAAGGAAAAGAAATTAAAAAACTTTCTTTGCATTCTCTAACTACTACCACACCAAACCCACCTCCCAGTTTAAACTCGTGCGTCAAAATGGCGACTTTGGAGGATTCGCCGGTGAATTCCAAGCTCTCTCCACCGAATACATATGGAGCTGTGGTTCTTGGCGGCACCTTTGACCGATTACACGATGGCCATCGCCTTTTTCTCAAGGTTTCTTTCTCCTTCATTTTCTTTTGTTTGGGTTTGTGCATTTTAAGATGCTAAAAATTCCATTATGAAAATTTTAATGGTATGGTGGAAATGGAACCAGGCAGCGGCGGAGCTGGCAAGGGATCGAATTGTGGTTGGACTATGCGACGGACCCATGTTGAACAAAAAACAGGTTCTTTTTTTTTTCGATCGTCATTCAGATTTTCACAAGTTTTTTGGATTTAAGTTGAATTTTAATTTTAATAAATTTTAGTGGATAATGATTTTCCAGAATAGTTGTAAAGTTAATGTAAGTGGTAAACTAGTAATTTGGAAGACAGTTTAGTTAGTTGATAAGTGGATTTGATATTAATGTTGTGATTTTTCTTCCCATTCTGGCAGTTTGCTGATTTGATACAACCCATTGAGGAAAGGAGGCATAATGTTGAAAATTACATCAAGGTATTCTGTTCAAGGAAATTATTTACATTGCAACTGGAATACTGTTTCTAAAAGAAGAGATTTTGGATTTGCATTTTTAGTAGAAATGGTTTAATGATATTTCAGAAGTACTACTAATGCCCATGTGAATTCCGCTAGTTGAATCATTTTTTTGAGCATTTGATGCAAGCAATTGCAACTGAGTTGTTCTTTATCCCTCATTTTGAATCGTCTATCCAAATGCCAGCAATCCAGCTCATTCTGTTGTAGCTGAGGTTGTGTGTTTGAAATAGGTTCATGTGTTCCACCACCATGTTCACGCTCATACCCATCTACTTAGGTCTCTAGATTCAGCAGGTGGCCTTTGATGGTATTTCATTTTGTTAAAGGTTACTGAAACTGGAGTAGGCGGTGACACACCTGGAACATCAACCTTGTTAGATCAGGGGAAATGCATTTAATAATTCTGTATGGTTTTGCTGCGGCTTGGTTGTTCCATAAAAAACGTGTTCTTATCTTATGTTGTATAATGATACTTTCAGTCCTCAATTTTCGCCAATATTTGCAGTCTATCAAGCAGGGGCTGGCGGTGCAAGTTGAACCTATTACGGATCCCTATGGCCCCTCAATAGTTGATGAAAGTTTGGAGGCAATTGTTGTCAGGTTTGTTTCAGATTTACATCCGTTCTTTGAGTCTTCTTAATTCTCTGATAATGTTGCCCAGTAGCACTTCATCAACATTTAGATGCAAAGCTTGATATGCTTGTCCTCCCTTTGACTCTTGAGGTTCATGTGTTACTTTGGAGTTTTGGTGCAGATCATCACCTGGTTTAATGTTCAAACCTAATCAGTCTGGCTTTGATCTGCCCTAGTTGATTTTCCTTTTAAAAAGGGAATAAGTTGAATTACCTCAGCTTGCATACAACATAAAACTCATTATTGAGTCTCCCTCGCAGCGGTGAGAGAGTGTTACTTCTTCACTAATTTTCTAGATTTGGTTTCTGGCAGCAAGGAGACTTTGCCCGGTGGACTGTCTGTTAATAAGAAGAGAGTGGACAGAGGCCTTTCACAACTTAAGGTTTGAGTTGGTAGCTGTGCATTTGATCCTTTTCTCTACCAAAAGTTGACTTCTTTTAATTTTACTTCGAAAACCTTTACGATGCTTAGTCCTTAATTGTGGATCTTGTGCAGATTGAAGTTGTAGATCTAGTTTCTGAAGCATCTAGTGGAGATAAGCTTAGTTCAACAACATTAAGGAGCCTTGAAGTGGAGAAGGCGAAGAATCAACAGCCGGTGTAAACCTAGCCCTTACTTCTGAAAAATGTTTCTGGAAACTATGCAAGTATAAGATTTGTCTTTGTAGCAATCTTAAGTTATAATCACCACTTGAGAAATTAATAAAATGTTTTTAGACGAGTTCCTGGCACTTTTTAATATTATTCTACCACATAATTATTAAATATTAATTATTATTGCATATTTTAATTGGATTTATATTCATACAAATTAAAATTCTATCACAATCTTTCATAAATTGGTGTGATTGTATGTAAAATTGTGATAGTGATTTACGTATTATTTTTTAATAACTTATTGCAATTATATTTATCCAGTTATTTTCCCAGTACCAATTTACCCATTCACTGTAACTATTTTTTTTGGGCAACCGTATCTGATATGGTTTAATGCAATTTGAAAGTCCTAGACGTATTAAAGTGTATAGCCGCGCGGCTATACCTTTAAATTTTTTTCGAAGGTTTAGGAGTACCGCCGCGCGGCTATACTCTCTAAATATATTCAAATATTTTAACAGTATAGCCGGCCGGCTGTACTGTTTAATATTTGAAGACTATAGCCGCACAGCGATACGCTCTAAATATATTCGAATATTTTAACAGTATACCCAAGTGGCTGTATTGTTAAAAGTATTGCCGCGCGGCGCTACGTTTAAAATATTCGGATAAATTTCAAGAGTATAGCCGCACGGCTGTACAGTGAAAATATATGAATATTTAAAATAGTATAGCCGCGCGGTTGTACTGTTCAATATATAGCCGTGCGGCTATACTCTCTAAATTAATTTTCGTAAAGGCTATACGAACAAATTCAATTTGCTTCAGAGTTTCTCCTGTAAGGTTCAAATTCCCTAAGTCCACGTGCTTAGGTTAAAAAAAAAAAAAAGGTGTAATTAGTTTTGTTCTTTTTTAGCTTAACCAAAGTCGTACTTTCTTTTATATCACGTTCTTCTACAAATGGATAAAGATAAAAAAAAATTGATTCAAATAAGAAAAACGGTTTTAACTAACACCTCAGTAACGGCGTCGTCCATGTCCTCCGCCCTTCCAAAAGAACAAATATTAACGGCTATATATCGTCAACGGCAATTTAAATTTTAAGCGGTTACACAAAGAAAACCAACCCAAAAGATTGCGATCCCTCCTCTCACACACTCTCTCTCGCACATTCATCGGAGAGTTTCTTCTTCTCTGTTCTTGGATTACATTTTCTTCCAAAACCCCACTGTCAAAATTACAGTGACAGTGATAAGAAAGTAACAGTCGGCGCTAGAAACAGAGCCATCAAAGTTCTTCAAGGTTTTGACGAAACCCCACTTTTTATTTCTTCGTTTCTTTCTTTAATTCTTGTTCTCTGATAGGCCTCAAACCTTGAACCTGCAAAGTTTTATGAAATTGGTTTTGTATGTTTTTTGTGGTTTCTACATGGTTTTTGGTTCTCGTTGATTAGTTTTTTTCAATTTCTGTCTCATTTTCATGTGCGAAATTCAGTTCTCTTGGAGCAGAGTAACAAAGAAGTGTTGTGTTCTTGAGAAGAAGATTCGGTTCTTGAATTTGAGAGGGTAATATGCTCAGTGAATCTCTCTTCAGTTTCTACTGGGTTTTCATTTTCATATTGTTTGTTTTGTCAACGAGCGCATTTCTGTCCAAATTTCAATTTTTTCTAATTTTTTTGCAGGTGGGTTTTGCAAATTCTTAGTAAAGATGAATGATTTGATGACTAAATCGTTCTTAAGTTATGTGGAATTGAAGAAACAGGCACAGAAGGACCTCGAAGCCGATCTTGATGTTGAAGCAGGCCAAGGCCAACTCAACCCATCAGACCAAGAAAACCTCTCTCAGTTTTTCCATGAAGTCACACCAATCAAGAGCGATATGGAAGAGATCACCAATCTCTTGTATGATCTTCAGAGCCTGAATGAAGAGGCAAAGTCGACCCACAGTGCCAAGATCCTTCGCGGGCTTAGAGACCGGATGGAATCCGATATGGTGGCAGTGCTTCGAAAGGCGAGGATTGTCAAGGCAAGGCTTGAAGCGCTTGATAAGTCCAATGTGATCAGTAGAAAATTTTCGGATGCGTATGAGGAAGGAAGCACTGTTGACCGGACCAGAATGTCCACCACTTGTGGCTTGAGAGTCAAGCTTAGGGATATGATGGACAATTTCCAATCTTTGAGAGAAAAGATTGCTGCAGATCACAAGGAAGATCTCAAGAGGAGGTACTACAGCACAATCGGTGAGTTGCCGTCTGATGAGATGATTGAAAAGATGATTTCTGGAAGTTTGAAAGTTGAATTGTTTGAGGGGAAGACGGAATTGGATATGGGGAACAAAGTTAGACATGAGGCAGTCATGGATATCCAGAGAAGCCTAAACAAGCTTCATCAGGTGTTTCTTGACATGGCTGTTCTGGTTGAGGCACAAGGTGAAGACATTGACAATATTGAAGAGAATGTGGCCAATGCAAGTTATTTTATCAATGGAGGGACAAACAGCCTTTACTATGCCAGCCAGATGAAGAAGACGAGTAAGAAATGGGTTTATTGGGTTTGGGCTGTGGTTCTGATTATACTTCTGGTTTGTGTCATTTCTACGCTGGCTTCTTGAACAGAAAAGAGTCAGAATTTTTTATGGGGTCTAAAAGCTGAAGTGGATGATAGTGTTGAGGGATTTTAGGGGTCTGTGAATATTAATATTTCCTGAGCTTTCTGAGCTCATAGAGTAGTTTATCTACCGCTTTATTGGCTGTTGCTTGTTGGTTGAGAAGAGTACTTCTCTTTGTGCATTTTGAGGTTCTGTTAATCGACAGAGAATGTTAATGAACTAGGTTTGCTTAATTGAGTTGAGAATTTCAAACTAGGTTTTGGTTAGTTATTTTTCCCTTCAGTTTATTTGGTTTCTTCCTATGTGCATGAACATGACAATGCTGCATCTTTGCTACTCTGTCAATTTCCCATTTGTTCGGGATTCGGAATTGGATTTTGAGTAATTTATATGCAGCTCATTGAAATTATAAAATCAATAACTGTGCCTGGGAACTAGGCTGGTCGAAATTTGTTTAACAGCAATCCAGTAGCAAATTGAGGAGCTGGAGCTGGCTAGTGCAAATTGAGAGAGAGAGAGAGAGAGAGGAAACACTATATTCAGAATGAAAGCATGTACAGGATCTCCCATTATTAGTAAGCTTTACTTGTTTTGTAGCTTCAAAGCTTTGTATACCACAAAATAAAAGACTCAAGGAAAATAGATGATACAATATTTCTACAAAATTGAATAACAGTGATCAGCCACTCTTCAATTGATGCTAAGATGCTGTGTAGCAGTCCAAGTATGACCAGGCTCCAGCTGGACGTTTCCAATCTGAAATGAACATGGCATCTTACAGTTAGCAGAAATAGAATTAATTTAGCAGTCTGATAATTATACATACTGTCTCGATTATATCCGGAATCGGCAGTATTAGATAGACAAACCCGTTTTGGTCAAGTTCAAATAGTCACAATTGAAGAAACAGGGAAGTTATTACCTTTGCATTTTCCACACAAACAAAATCTTTGTAGCATGCTTCCATCGTCAGATAGGGGTTCCACAAAACAGCATCTGTCCAACTACACGAGAAAAAAGAACAGGGGAGTCAAGCATGTGAAACAGAGTTATTTTGATAAAATCTTACCTAAACTTGTGAAACAGAGATTTACACTCACTTAGTGTTCTTGATAGATATTATGTCACCCAAGCCATTATCAAGATGCAACTCATTAGGGGCTTCCAGGTATACGCAATCCACGAATCCAGGAAAAGTGACCCCATCCCTGTGTCATTAAGATAACAATCAGAAATGCCTAGCAATCTGTGCGAAAAGGGTTTCTAAAGATGTTGCAGAAAAGTGAATAAGCTAGATAAAAGCATTTTAATTAAGAAAACCCACTGCCTCATTAACCTCATTTACCCAGCCAATAAACTGAAAAATAAAGAATTGAATTCATTTTGCTTTTGCCATGTTATAGAAGCATTTCATGAAAATGATACAGGCCTTTCTTCCGTGCCCTCCAATGGATTCTTGGGGTCAGGATCTTTATTCAGTGTTTTGCAGCCTTTCAAACCTTTAACAGATGCCCCTTGTGCAGAAGCCTGCATGATAAAGGCTAATGTTAATGATTTACAATCATTTTTCAACAATACTTAATGCAATCAATTTCAAAATCTGTGCACATGGATGTGCGATTCCTAGTATTTTCAGACTTTTGAAGTAATTATTTTCTCCTTATCTTTATTCTATTACATTAACTTCCACATTCAATTCTTCTAACAATTCCAATTTCTTTTTTTAATATCTAAATCATTTCCACCTCAAATGAGTCCTCAACACTGCTAATTTCGTTATGCCAGAACGACAATTGAATCACTGAGGGAGAATATTATACTTACGTGGAAGTATGTGTGCAATGCGGTGCTGAATGAAAATGGCTTGCTGTCCGTATTTTTAATTACAAGTACGGTGGAAAGGCTCTTTGTTTGCAAAGTGACCTGCAATCATTGGAACGCATTAGAAGTTTTGTTACCTAATCCACATAATGCAGAATTCAATATTGTGCATGTAGTTTAATACAGTATTGTTGTGTAGAACATGGTGCACCAAGGTGGCAATTACCAGTGTGAGCTAGACAAGCATCATTTTTATAGAGAGATATCTGCAACTGACCTTGTACAAAGCTTGAAAGCTGAAATCCCACATGGAACGACTGTATTCACCATCCTTTAGTTCTAAAGTTATGGCAGGATCTCCTTGCACATTTTCAGAATCAATGACGGACCAGTCCAGGTTTCTTGCAAATCCATGCTATTAATTGAAGAAACATCTCCAAGCCTCAGTACAATAGCAGAAGGCTGATAATGCAGTCATATATACATCATGCAGCCATAACAAAGATCTGGATCTCCAGACGGGAATCCTTAATGGTGGCAACAATGTCAGTAGACTCACTACCACCATATCACATTAAGCAGTGTGATTTTGTAAATTTTATCAAGAAATCTATCAAACCTATCATCAAACTTCAAATCCTCGTAGTCTATATATAAAAATATCCATCAATTGCCATTGCTCGGGGTTTTAAGTGTTTAGGTTTTTAATTTGCTTGCACTCGTCAGAACGATGTATCTGATAGACCACTGAAATCAATTGAGCTCGTAAAATCAAAGATACAATTTAAGGCCACAATGCTGGTGGATTTGGAAACAAAAATAAAGTACTGTACCTGCTGAATTGCGCCTGGTCCAAACTGTGGAAAACAATGTGGAACGCCTCCACTATCCCAAGAGAGAATAGTCAGTATCTGACGAAAATCCCAAGCTTTCAGGCAAAATGACTATTCAAAGGAACTCAGACGTTTAAAACATACAAACACAAAGGCAAGTAACCATATTTCCAAACTAAACCAAAACCAAGTGAGGTTTGTGAATGAAATGATCATTTAAATTGTTCTCGTTTTAGAACACATTACAAAGTCAACCGGTAGCTTAAACCCAACAGATATAGCAAGAAGCATATTGGTTTGTATGGCTCAAATCTAAACAAAAACATATAAAGCAAATTACTTTCAAAATTGAAAGTCAAGAAAATGAACCCACGAAATCCAAAACAACCTGATTGGTTTTTTCTTATTGAAGACAGCATCAGGTCGAACAAAAAGGAGGTCCCTTCCATTTGGAACTTTCCAAGAGGTAATACAACCACCAAACAGATATATATCTGCCTCACTGCAAAAACAAATTCACAAATTCACAATCAAAGAGTCGATCTTTCATTTTTATATGTGAATTCAGCAACAACGCACAAAATCAATCCAATGTACCTGCCACCAGCGCTAGTCAAAACGACCTTGGGTAACTTTTCTTCACCCTCTGCAAATTTCACTCCTGTAGTAGCAATCTCTGTGTTGGCACTTGCAAGAGCCATTGCAGACGACCTTTTTGGTGCTTGCCAATACCTGTGTGTGGGTGTGTTTTGTGAGTTTCACAAGTAGCAGATGAGTTACTGAGTTGAATGAGAGAAATTAACCCACCGGTTGACTCGGCTGGAGTTTGGAGTAGTCAGGGTAGGGAGTGAAATGAGCATAGAAACCATCGCCATCTTCTTCGAGTGGGTGGGTTTGTGTGACTCCGTGGTTCCGCTCCATATATCTTCTGTGATTGTTAATCAGATCAGGGTCAATGGGTGCCACCACCCGCCAAGCCCAAGTATCCCAAAATAGAAATTCGGATATTCTGTTGTTTTGAGTGGCCTTAATATAAAACCAGTCATCTGGCTCAATCCAGTTTTGTTAGTGGGTTGGACCAGCTCGATGCTCCTATTGCTCAAGCCCAACATCTAGGAGTTTTTCTTTCTTACAATCCAATCATAATTTGATGTTTCAGTCTGAGCTCCTTGTTTAATGGTGCTATTGGCCCATGGACACAACACGACCCTTGGGCTAAAACGACCCAAATTTGGCTAACAGAATTGCAGAACAAAATCAGCAGTTAATTGAGATTGAGAAATGAAATTTGTAATCGATGCCAGGAGTGGGATCGCTGGTGAAGGGGCCTCGGGCGGTGAATGTGATCATCCAAAGGTTACAGAGATGTATGAGCAGCACAACCGGCGCTGTAATGAGCTTTGGAGACGGAAGCCATGGAGCTCTGGGTTTGCCCACTTCCCTCATGGGCCTTGGTGTGGACGCTTACGAGCCTATTCGGGTCCCTTCTCTGCCTTCTGATGTCATCAGCGTCACCGCCGGCCACTACCACTCGCTTGCTGTGACTTCCCAAGGCCAGCTCTGGGCTTGGGGCCGAGACCTTGAAGCCCAGCTCGGCGTGGTCTCCCTTCTCCCAGGTAAAGCTTTCAGCTTTTCAGCTTCTTCGAGCTCTAAGAAACAGCACAAGTTAACCCTTTTTTAGCCCTTTCCATATGTATTTATTTTGTGTTGCATCGAAAGGGGTCTTGTGCTAATTCATAACCGTGGTCCTATTTTTGAGTCAATAGTTTCTTCGGGGTACTTATATGTTTTGTATGTATGCATGGCCAAGATTAACCATGAAAAAGCATTTTTGTTTGTTTTTGTTTTTGGGTTATAATGAGAAGCCTCTTTTTAATGGAGTTGTTGATAGTTATCTCGCTAATGAAACATCATTGGATTTTTTAGAGTTTTTCTTTGACTATTTCCCATCATGTTTTGATGTGTATTATGAAATGGTAAGTTACTGCATGTTAAGCTTTTGTTATTGGTGGCAGAGATTCATGGAATGTACCAAAGAAAGTAGAAGGGTTGGTTCAAGTAAATGTTTGTGCTGCATTTGCATCTGGTGTTGTTTCTGCGGCCATTGGAGATGATGGTTCTTTGTGGGTTTGGGGAAAGTCGAAGCGCGGCCAACTTGGTCTTGGAAATCAAGTAACGGAGTCTGTGGTGCCTTCCAGAGTTGAAGCACTTGCAGGAGAGAAAATAATTAAGGTGCGCTCTAATGCTTGAGGTAGGAGTTTGTTATACACTATGATGCAACAATTGACTCACAATTGGTAGAAAATAAATAAATTGCAAGAGCTTTGCCTAGGATGCTTAAATGTTGTTTACTTCATAAGAAGGAAGTTTTTGGGGCACACATGTTCTTTGGCAGGTATCGTTTGGTTGGGGGCATGCTCTTGCACTGACTGAGGATGGAAAGTTGTTTGGTTGGGGTTATTCAGCTGATGGTAGGTTAGGAAGCATTACAGAATCTTTGGGGACGTCTCTACTGGAATCACAGGGAGATTTGAATAATAGGGAACTGTCAAGTTCAACACTGGAAGCTGCTGAGAAGCTGGTTTTAGAAGGGATGGCGAAGGAGAATAACATGCCAATAGTTTGGGAACCTAGTTTAGTGAGGAACTACATTCTGTTGAAGTTGTAGACATTGCATGTGGTTTTGATCATTCATTAATTCTTTGTGGTAGGTAATGTTGTGTTCATTGATATGCTTATACAGATATAGATATTCATGTGTGCTGTTTTTTCTAACTTTAAAGTTTCAGGTGATGGAACACTACTAAGCTGTGGGAGCAACGTATATGGTCAATTGGGCAGAGAAAAACAGGATTTAGGGTTGTTTCCTGTTGACATAAGCTTCCGTCCCACGTCTATAGCATCAGGGCTTGGCCATTCTTTGGCGATTTGCCAGGTTCCATCATCAAATGTTATAGGAGGGGCCGAAGGCATTGTTACGTGGGGGTGGAATCAGAGCTCTCAGCTTGGAAGAGGTGGATCTGAGAATATTCCATTGGTGATTGAAGGATTTGAAGGGGAAATTCCTGTCACAGTGTCAGGAGGGCGTGTGCATTCCATAGCTCTCACATCCAAGGGAGAAGTGTGGGTTTGGGGTTGTGGTAAGAATGGAAGGCTTGGGTTAGGAAGCTCCTGTGACGAAGCTGAACCAATATTGCTCGACTCTGTAGAGGGTTGTCAAGTTTTACAAGCAGTGTCCGGATTTGATCATAATCTCGTCCTCATTGCCGAATGATGTGTATGACAGAATGATTGTAATTGCATCATTTTTGCGGTTTTGCTTATGATTGTCTTTTCTGGCTTATATATTCCAATGTATTTGTAAGTTCATCTGAGCTTCTATTAGGATATGATTATTCAGGTCAAAGGGAGAAACAAAAATATAGATTGCTGAATGCTACATCTTTAAGTAGAGATGGAACATGTGCGACTAATGTAGAGATTAACGTTTTATCTTGTTTTCCTTCGTCATTGCGGATTGTGAATGCCTATCTCCTAACTTTGATCCCGTGGGTCTTCAGAATGTTGTTATGTCTGCATCTCCAAATTTCTTGTGCTACATACCTTGTGATTTTATTTTTCTTTATGTAATTTTCTCTTTGTTGTGACATTGTGGGGTTCAAAGTGACAATGTTATATTATGCTGGATAACGTTCACAAGGCACAAGAGAATAGCAGATGGTGGGTTCTGTCATGCTGCAACCCATTTCAGGTTGAGATCAGAATTCAAAAAAGTGGCCATGTAAAGATGCATCAGAATGGAAGTACACAGTATGTGGTTATATAAACGATTCCAATATCAATCAGAAGGAATATGATGAAAGGAAACAATTATTACACAGAATATTAGCATGGTGTAATTTGTTACATTACCAGTCTAACACAAATTGATTCTTTTTAACCTTGATAACAGTTTGTAACCCTCAAGAAACCTTCTGCAACTTTTGCAAGAAGTGTAAGTAGGCTATTGTCCAACTTAAACCAGATTGATACGAACAGAGTCCATGTGTCATCAGCATGGCGGAAGATCCTTAGGCACAGGCAGAACAGATTGATCTGATCCTGGTCCATCTTCTACCACGAATGCTGTTTTCAGTCCCCAGCCTGTATGAAGCTCCAGATGACAGTGCATGAACCAAACGCCTAGACATTCAAACAGGAAGCAAAGCATATAATAAGTAAATAACCTACAAGTAAGTAAATGTGGTGCATGTAACATTACTTGAAATAATTATTTGCAATTGTCATACCTGGATTATCAGCTCTAAAACGAATGGCAGTCCAACCACCTGTGGGAACTCCTACTGTATTTCTCTCAACAGGATCAACCAAGTTGTATTTAGCAGGGTCCTTGGCAGGATCAAAATTCCCAATCCCAGTTCCAACAACAAAGAAATTGTATCCATGAAGATGGAATGGATGTGTCTCAACTGTTAGAAGGTTGGTGTCCTGCAACACCAGCTCAACAGTAGAGTTGAAGGCAATCTTGCTCAGCCTAGTCCCTGTGGAAGTCCCAAGATTGGCTGTAAGTGGTGCACCAGTATAATTGAAAGGAGTTTGTGGCCTATCAGGAAAGTCAGTTTTGAACACTCCCTTAAGATTGAAGTAATGGGCTTGTAGAAGCCCAACCTGAGGCATCTCAAAAGAGATATTGTTCAAGGAAGCAACAAATCTTGTTCCATTAAGGCAAGTTGGGCAGGATTCTTTTCCAAAACCAATTGTGTAGAAGAGCTTTCTGTCAACTTTGAGAGGAACATTTGCTGGAAAATTTGGAGTGTTTAAGCTCTTGAGTGTCTTGCCGTAGCTTAAAGCAAAGGATGTGTCATTAGATGCAGGCAGTTGAGGAAGGCTTGGTAGAACAGTGTTGGGGATGCCTCTGTATTGGAATATTCCTGTGGCTTCCTTGTTGTCTATGGGAACTGGAGCATCCATGAAAGGCCTAGTAGCCATGAAGTATCTGCCTGAAGCTTGATTGGCTTGTACCAAAACGTTTGTGGTCTGACCAGGTGCAATTAGTATGGCTTGAGTAGTGAATGGTTTTGTGTACACTGCATCAACCTCCACCACTGTCAGGTTGTGACCGGCAATGGCGAAGAAAAGTTCATCATTGAGAGCAGCATTGATAATTCTCAGTAGATAGGTCTTCCCTTGCTCAACCTCCATAACAAAAGTATCTAAACCAAGAAAAACAGAACAAAATCGGAATTAGAACTTCTGCAATTTGCATGCCAACCACCTTTGTGATTTGGACTTGATCCCAAAATTTCATATACTTGTGTTTTCTCTGATTAATTGTGCTTACGTTTCTCAGAGCAAGGAAACAAAGGCCCTGGCTTCCCATTGATTGTGTGTGCGTCAGAGGTGTTGGGTGCCAATCCCAAGTTGTTTGCTTTCTTGACAAACTCTTCCACATCGACATTCCACCATTCTCCGAGTATAATTTCAGCTTCCCTGTGTGGCTGTGGGAAAGGAAATGGGGTGCCTTGTTTAGGCATGATAACAATTGCACCATAGACGGTGGCCCTCAACCAAAGAATGTGTGCATGCCACCATAGAGTTCCTCTTTGCCCTGTTACATTGAAGTCATAAGTGTAGCTGCTTCCGGTTTGAATTGGACATTGTGTTATATAAGCCGGTCCATCTGCCCAACCGTTTCGATATTGCTTCACTCCATGCCTGTAAGAACACATAACTCAATCAGCTATAAGCTAAGGCATGCTGATTATTTGATTTTGATTTGGTCACTTATTTGTTGGTTAATTATTTGGTTAAACTCTTACCAGTGAATTGACATGTTGTATTGAGCATGGTTTGTAACATTGACGACAACTCTGTCTCCTTCCCTGACATAGATGGTCGGCCCCGGAAACCTTCCATTTACAGTAACAATGGATTTTGCATGGCACAATCTACTCACATTTTTCACTTGGACCTGTGAAAACACAGAGGATGTTATCAAATGGAAAGCCATGCACAAAGTACAACATTTTTTTTCTTTTTCAATATGTTGTTTGAAGGTTGTATGTTTGTGCATGCAAATGATATTAAAGCATTTGAAACAACTCACATCAAATTGGTATTTCTTTATGGCAGCTTCTGCTGGAGAAGTGATTGAGCCAAGAAACCCAAAGCAAAGAAACACCAACCCACAGAAGAATCTGTTCCAGCAGCTGCTAGTCATTTTCTCTCTGTTGATCACAACTTCAATTGTGGTGTGTTTATTTGATGAGGCAATGAGGCATGAATACAAAGATGCCAAATATATTTATATGAATGTGCAGAGGCAAATATGTTGCATCTCTTTTGAGTTTGTTAAAGGGGTTTGTGTGGCTCATTAATTAGGTAAGAATTGTGAAGGTGATGTACATGAAACCGTGCAAGCAAAACACTGAAAGGGACACACATTGCCTTTGACTGACTTAAAGGCTGGGATTGCTAAACCAAGGAGAAGATTTTAGAAACCTGAGAGTTAAAAATGGATTAAGGTATATTTGAAAGGTGCATTTTTATAATTGCACCAACCAAGCCCCCCAAATCCAGTTCTACAAGCCCTGCTAAGCTTTACCTTCAAGGGAGGTTCTTGCAAAGTGCCATCTATGAAAATGCTTCACTACTGTTGTGCTTATGTGGGCCAGATGTCATTTTCCAGAGGAGTTATTTGTAGCTAGAGTGCTGCCTACTAATCCTATGGGCCCCTGGTATATCAGAACTTTTTTTTTTTCTTACTTGCAAGCTTCATTGGCATTTCTTTGATATCAGAATTATGGTTGTTTATGCGTATTTTGGGGCTGTTTTCATTAAGGTACTTGGGAAAGAGGCTTCCTCTTGCTTCTAGCCAACTCCATAAGGGAAAAACAAATGGAACACACACACACACACACACATATATATATAATATACATATATAAATATAGCCTTATTGAGATTTAGCAGGCCCCCATCATTGAAACAATTCCCTGCTGCATTTTAGAATATGCTTTTATATGAAGCACCAATGAGCTTTCAACTTGGCAATGGCATAGGTCCTCTCTACAATGAAGCAAATAACAAGGTGGAGTGGCATAAGCCCACGTCTGACAAAGAAAAAAAGGGATATGATAAAACATTAGCCCACGTCGAACCGGAAGACCTCATCATCATACATATCTAAAAAGAAACAAAGTGAATGAATATTTTAATGTTGAGCAATAAGAATAGTAGTGCTCCTGAAACACTGCGTTGACATATGTACGGCTGACAATCATATGCGCACATCTTTTTTAATACAAATGATATTGAGAGAATGTGATTTTCTCACAATACTGTCAATGTATCATGGGAGTTCGAACCTAAGACCGCTGTATGTGGCAAAAAATGTTGATGTTTGGCAAAGGATCATAGTCTCGCTCATATTATGATGATGATGATGATGATGATTCATCAGCTGGCAAGAGGCTGTAAAAAACAAAGAGTATATAGTAGGATGAATATGGTGCCTTAGAGCATCTCTAACCGATATGTCAAACGTGTCACATAGACATTTAACAGTTAAAAATGACATCTCACATCACTCCAACCGATATGTCAAAGCTGATGTGGAATGAAGACTGGAGATTGAGATATTATTTTTGACATCCCAAAAGCAAAATGTCAAATGAATATTTTATTATTTTTTCTTTTCTTTATTTTTAATTAAAAATGAATCAACACTAAAATGTAATAAAATAATAATTTAATTTGACATATCGGGTGGAGTGTAGAACTGTGTAAGATGTCAAATTGCCACATCAGCCATCAAATTTAAATTTGATGTTTGGTATTTGACATCTCCCTTGGAGATGCTCTAGAAACGTGACAAGTCAATCAATTCTCACACGTGGCATGCCTCATGATCAAGAGGCCTATCCAACTAAGGCAAGAAAAAACCAGTCTCTTCTCCTAATAATTCAGCTCAGACAAATTAAAGCAAGTAGGTCAAGAACATGGCTTGCTTTAGTGGAAGTGTCACTCTAAGAGCATCTCCAACCGATGTGTCAAACGTACCACATAGACATTTAACAGCTATAAATAACATCTCATATCACTCCAACCGATGTGTCAAAGCGATGCGGAATGAAGGTGGAGGTTGAGATGTTATTTTTGACATCCCAAAAGCAAGATGTCAAATACTTTTTCTTTTCTTTTCTTTTTAACTACAAATGAATTAACACTAAAATATAATAAAATAATAATTTAATTTGACATATCGGGTGGAGTGTAAAGTGTGTAAGATGTCAAATTGCCACATCAACCATCAAATTTAAATTTAATATTTGGTATTTGACATCTCCCTTAGAGATACTCTTAGGCTCCACTTTCATCAATTACCCATTTTAATACTATGCATGCAAACAACTTGTTCTCATCGTGAATAACTGATATACAAGTACCCAAAATATATTGAAGACAAAAGAACTATATTGAGATTTGAAATTGATAAGTAGAGTTTGGTAAATTTGTGGTGAATATAAAGCCTCGTTTGGGATTGTTTGTTTAGAAGTATTATGCTCATACGTACTTCTAGTAAAAGTGTTTTTATTATGAAGATGTGGATATTTTGCTGAATTGACCCTTGAACTTGCACCTAATTATCAATTTACCCCCTAACTTTTTTATAAAAAAAAATATTAAATACTTGAACTAAATTTTATTCTCAATTTCCCCCACCATTCAAATTCTCAATATTTCATTCAATTTTCTGTTAAATAATTAAAAATAATTTTTTTATTTTTGGAAAAAAATTAAAGAAAAGATAAAATAAAACCCCCTCCTCACAGGCGTCACCTTTCTTCCCCACCATCGTAGCACCAAATCAACTTCCGACCTAACCCCAGACCTAAGACCACCCATTTCCCCAACGCCGCCTCCTTTCTTAGCAGCCCACCCTCCCACATCCACCACACTCTTTCTTCCCCCTACAAATTTACTCTACACACCCATTCACCACAACCAGCCCCTCATCTCACCGACCCAGAACAACTCCTCCCCATCTCCTAGCTCAGCCACTCCAATGCCACTCCAATCCTCAATTGAAATCATAGCAGGCAATGACCACCCCCTTCCCCACCCGCAACTCACCCCCACATCGAAAAAACAATATAGAAAACCTTATCCCCACCCACAGACCCAAACCAATTCGCACCCCTTTCCCTATAACTTTTTGTACCCCCATAGCCTTTAAGGTCCAGACCCCTTCACCTCACAAGTTCATCCCCCTTACCCAAAATCTCGACTTGCACAACTCAATGGATTCAAGATCTAAACAAATGGGGTTCTTTGGAGAGTGGGGGCTGATGGGTCTAGTTGGGGCCGGTAAGAGGGCAAAGTCGGCGAGAGAGAGAAGACAAAATCAGAGAGAGAGAGAGAGAGGGTCGGAGAGAGGAAGAGAGGGTTGAGTCGGATAGATAGGGAAGATGGGGTAGCTGGGTCCCACCCATCTGTTTATTAAAATGATTTTTTTTTTCATTTTATATGTTATATTATTATATTTTACAATATGTAATTATTTTAAACATATGAGATGACCAATTTATCCTCATGACAAACTAGATGAAATGTTGATGATTTAGACGTCAGGAGGAACACTGAGAATAAAAATTAATTCGAGTCATTCATTTTCTATAATAAATAAGGTCATGGAGTAAATTGATAGTTATGTACAAGTTCATAGGGCAATTCGACATATTACCCTAAAGATTTTGAAATTTTCATACCCAAGTGCTTTATGAAAAGTACTTGGAAATGCTTCTTCATAAGGCGCTTCTAAACTTTTTTATCAAATGCAATCAGAAGTGTTTTGGTTGTAAAAAAACGTTTTTAGCCATTTCAAAAGCGCTCCTAAACATGCCCACAGTTTAAAAATTATATAAAAACTGATTATTTTATAGCAAACTTAAGGTTATCTGTGTACTTATTGTACATCTTGGTCACATTTCCCCCATTTACACCAAAAAAAAGAACTTCGGAATTTCCATTTTAAATGGAAAAACAAGCGGATTTATTTAACTTTTGCGACATTGCCAAGCATGTTGAGTTAAACCTAACCTACCATTATTGCACCTTCCATCCAATGTGAAGGTTGGAAGTCCCAAGAAAGTTTGCTTGTCAAATCCCAAGTGAAACTTTTCTCCCCAAAAAAAAGTCGAAGTAAATAAAAAATTAAAAACCTCCTTCCGAACTTTCAACAAAAATAAAAACCTCATCAATCGGTTTCAAAACCAAATTAATAAACTTATAAGAAGAGAAGGTATAGAACTTATATATATATATATAGTGACACATTGGAGAGATAAAGAAAAGCATAGACGAAAAAACTCTACTTATCTTAATTATTTCTCACATTTTTTTACCACTTAAGTTATTTTTAGAAATTTATGACCGAAAACGGAATTTCTTTGGAGAATTTAGGATATTGTTGATTGATATTGTCACCACTAAAATTAGGATATGATTAAAAGCATTGCAATAATATTTTGTACTTGTGATCTCCACAATCCAAAAATATCAAGCATAAATAGCTTGACAATATTTGTAGCTTTTTTGCATGAGAAAGATAAACCATTGGATAATGCACACTAACTAAGTTTCCCTATTTGGGTTTTTTCCAATTAGATTCTGACAACAAAGTTTCCCTGCATTTATAATTCCTAGGGTTAAAGACATTTTCTTTCTTTGCTGTAAAAACATTCCTGAATTCATACTAGCTTCTATCAATAGAACAAATTCCACACAATCAAATCAATCAAAACAAGAAAAACTGGAATAATCTGCCACGTGTACGACACAGAGTGGCTCCAGCAGTAGGAGTGGCACACCAGATTCCCCCGCCATTGAAAATTACAGAAAATTTACAGCTCATAATTTCGTTGTTTTCGTTTTAACGGACTAATAAAAACCAGCCAAAATGCGGAAAGCGAAAAAGCGCCTGGGATCCGTTTTCGACCGAGCGAGCGAGCGAGCCAGAAACGAAACTCTGCTGCTCTGCTGCTTGGCCGGCGCTGCTGATCCAAGCTCTGCGGTGGGCCCCGTGGAGGTACCGACGTGGCAGCGGCGGATACGGTGGCGGCGATGAGAAGGCGATCTAGGAGGTCCTTGAAGTAAGACCCAAGTCGGAGAACACACGGTCGGTGTCTGAGAATTTGGCCGTGGTTCTCCGATTTGCGATCCGGAACGTTCTAGAACTTCCTCTGCCTGCCTTCGGTTTCTGGGTCATCGTGAAATAGCTGCGAGCTTTCGAGCTGGTTCAACAGGTTGGTTCTTGTTTTTCCGCCTTTTTTTTAATGATTAGCGATTAGTTTTTCATTTTTTAATTATTTAATTTCCAGATCGCCGAAAGTTTGTCATTTTCAGAGACAATGATAGAAAATACATTTTTTTTTTCAAATTTTATTGCTAAAAATAATGCGGTCTTTTAGAAATTACAGATTATCTGTATAGATATTGTTGATGCTGGTTCAAGAGGTTTTGATACGGAGGAGAGAAATTTCAAAGGCATTGAAAAGATTTTAACTTTTGGGTGGGAAGAGAAGTTATGTTGTTTCTCTTGAGATTTCTCGTAAATGTAGCCATATTAATGCCAAAAATTTGGCCGATTTAGCGTCTTCAATGCACTCACAGAATATGGCTTCGTTGACATTTTGAATTTGATTCAAATTGAAGATAATGGGTTTATAGTCGTGTACTCGATACCGAAATTACTAAGGTTTTGGTTTCATGTTATATTCTGATTGATACACTATGTGTAGATGTCGTTCAAAGGCATTGTTCGCGAGCTGAGGGAGATGAAAGATGGAATTGGGAGCATGTCAAAGCGAGTGGGTGACCGGAAGCATTGGCATAGTAGGACGATGTCACATATTGCTCCTGATCTGGCACCAAACCCTCCATCTGATTTGATTCAACAGGGTCAGTGGGCAAATTTACCTCCGGAATTGCTTTTGGACATAATTCAGAGGGTAGAAGAAAGTGAAACCACATGGCCTGCTCGAGCTGTTGTTGTTTCTTGTGCTTCAGTTTGTAAGTCATGGAGGGCCATTGTGAGGGAGATTGTCAAAACTCCTGAGCAATGCGGAAGGCTCACATTTCCAATCTCATTGAAGCAGGTGTTGCTTTTTACTTATTCCCCTAAAGTTTGTGTTTGCATGTACTGATTGCCTCCTCTGAAATAGTGTTAATTTGGTCTGCTTTGTGTAGCCTGGGCCTCGCCAGTCTCCAATACAATGCTTCATTAGAAGGGATAGAGAAACTTCCACATTTTATCTGCACTACGGTCTAGTGCCTTGTAAGTCTCCTCCTAGGGGTTATTTGCTCTTTCCATCATTCTCGTTTTAAATTATCCACCACATAAAATTTTCCTCAAATATATTGATGAAAAGAAATGTGGTGTTCACTAATATTATTAAATTGACAGCTGAGGGTGAGAAAGATAAATTATTGTTAGCGGCCAAAAGGATTAGAAGGGCAACAAGCACAGAGTTCATTATATCTTTGGTTGCAGATGATTTTTCTCGAGCCAGCAGTACTTATGTTGGTAAATTGAGGCAAGTGTGCGCTGTTACACTTACAAATATCTTTGTCAAGTTATTCATTAGCTATGCTCTTGACAACTTATTCAAAAAACAATTTTTCCAGGTCCAACTTTTTGGGTACCAAGTTCACCGTATATGACAGCCAGCCTCCGTGTGATGCAGTACCTCAAACAAATAGTCGATCATCTCGAAGGTTCCATTCTAAGCAGGTATCTCCAAGAGTACCAGCATGTAACTACAGTGTTGGAACCGTCTGTTATGAGCTCAATATTCTCCGCACAAGAGGCCCAAGGAGAATGCACTGTGCCATGCCCTCTATTCCTGTCTCTTCTATTCAGGAGGGGGGCACCGCCCCAACACCAACATTGTTCTCACAAGCCTATGATGAGCACTTTGCTCCCTCACCCTGTTCAACAGTGAAGGAGCTAGTCACTGGTTACAGCTCTACAAACCTCTCTGAGCCACATGTCCAGGGTGCAGAACCGCTGGTTTTGAAAAATAAGTCCCCTAGGTGGCATGAGCAGTTACAGTGCTGGTGCCTTAATTTTAGAGGGCGTGTTACGGTGGCTTCTGTAAAAAATTTCCAGCTTGTTGCAGCTGTTGACCCATCCCTCAATGTTTCAGCTGAAGAACAAGAGAGGGTAATCCTACAGTTTGGAAAGATTGGAAAAGACATCTTCACCGTGGATTATCGCTACCCCCTGTCCTGCTTCCAGGCATTTGCAATCTGCTTAAGCAGCTTCGACACCAAGCCAGCTTGTGAATGACACTTGAGTGTAGAACATGATCGTCATTTCCTGAATTTTGTCATTTAATTCTGAACCATATGCATGCTCTACCAAGAAGTTCGTAATGCTCGATCATGTACTGCTGAAATTCACAGCTATTTCAATCAATTGACTTTTTTCTGAAAGCAGCCAATCCCAAATTTGACTTGTAAGCTGTTTTATGTGGAGCAAAATGAACCCTATCTATATAGGGTTGTTCTATGATGCATGGCCCAGAATCCATACAGATTGTAAAATTCCCATGGGTTTCATTTACACTTTTAACTTGGATCAACATCCAGACAATCCCAGCATTGTAGAACTTTCCCTATCCTTGATCCTTGCGGAAATGGGAATGATATGTGCTTGTGTGACAGCATTTTCAACGGATGATGAAGCAAATCTGACAAAAGCGATACGCTTAAAAAAGTCGTAGATCTAAAGTAAAATCACATTTGAAAAGGTTGAAAAAAGAGATTTGCATGAGTCATGCTTGGCACTTTTAAGTGACACATACTTAATTTTGTAAACGACATGGATTCTTGCTTTATATTATGGCTTAGCATCTCATAACTGGTATTATCCAAAAGCTCATTACTTAAAGTTCAAGTCTGAGCATTGACCAAAAAAAAAAAAAGTTCAAGTCTGAGCTCGATGGTCAATGATGTTTTTATTGTTTAATATTCTAATACTGCTGGACAACGATGTTTCATGTAGGCAATGTAGCCCTACGCACAGCTCACACCCCAACCAAAAGAACAAACAAAAACTCAAAGCTGTTCTAGAGAACTCAAATGAAAATTCAAATCATGCCATAAAAGTACCAAACAACATTTTTCATTACCGGTGGACATTACATCATAATGTTACAGATATTACATTTCCCATCTGTTTCTTTCTATGCCAGGTCACATTTCTCATCTCACAGAAGAATAGGTGATGAACTCTCTTGAAGTAAACTGAAATGGCTGATGCGGAATAGGGTTCCTGCGCCGTACAAATAAAATGGAAAACATAAACAAAGAATCACACAATATTTATCATAATCAGCAATTAACGAGCAAGAAAAAGATAAGGAGACGCACGGTCGAGGGCCGTAAACTTTGATCTGCCGCACATGAGTGTCCCTTCCATTAAGGTGATTTGATAACACGGAGATTTGCAACATAAAAGTATTGACAAAAGTTTCCCTGCAAACATATTGGCAAACATTTCAAAACTTGAAAATCAATTCAAGAAATTAAACATCATCGCCATATATGGATCTATTCTGGGAAATATTTCTTTAAGCATATCTCATTCCTCAAACATATCAACATGCAAACATATTTCACCATCATGTCATTGAACCACATATAAGGGCAAAAGCATATAATTCATTCAACTCGCTTATCTTTGATTCATCAATCATCAATACTTGTCACACCATAAACTGAAATAGGAGGATGTTACTGAACCAAATTTTTTTCCCAGCATTAAGGTCCTCCATGTGACAGAATAGAAAAAAGAGTTGAGCTCCAATTATTATTCAGTGAGGTATTAGAGATCAAATCAAGAAGAACGCAACAGCTATCAAGTTCTGAATTTCTTAACAATAATATTCTACATGTTATTCATGTAAGCTCTTGCAATTGAACCTTGTTGAGCCACCGCTCGTCAAGTTATAATTTCATGCAAAGATGCAACAATGTTGTAAACAAAACTACAACCCAGGAATAACAAGGAGAAATATGCAATCCAGGTAACTACTAAAGCTTAAAAAATGAATAATGCTTTCACTGCTTACCTAGGATCATTTCCAGACAATGATATATGAACCCAACCAGTTGGCTTATCGAGCTCAACAGTTTTTATGTCCTAAAAACATTTGCAGCACCATAGCCAAAGTTAATCAAATTGAGTCTTAGCCAAGATCACATAGCAGTACAGCAGAAAAGGAGATACGTAATATAATCGTTCAAGTAGACAAACAGGAGGAGACAAACATATTACCTTCAAGTTGTGGAAGCCATCCCCGGCACGAATTGAGATCTTACAAGGTGTATAGCTCTCATCAAGCTTGAAATCCACATAGAGAACAACAAGCTGATTTTGTTTTGTTTTTTTTTTTGTGAGAAAAAACAAAACCCATTAGTCAAAATCAAATTTTGGATTTTTAAATAACTAAAAAGATAGAAACTTTCACACATACTTGGAGCTTCACTTTCTTCTGGAATTGAATGTTTACTAAATGAGGTTGCGCACCATCCGATCTGCAAACGAAGCAAAAAAGAACAAAACAATTATAAGTTTTCATTTTGCATTTTCGCATTTTTGAGGGATCAAGAAAGGAAAAGAGAATTGAAGCAGAGACTGCCAATAAGTATCAAGATTGTCGTCACGGAGAGATGAGACGCCATTGCCGGCCTTGCAAGAGCTGACACTCCAAGCGGCCTTCTTGCCCATTTCTCTGAGATCATCGTCCACTGTTAGCACTTGGTTCCCTCCTGTCAGCTTCCCTTCCTCTTCTCCCTCTGATGATTCTGTCGCCATGGCCTCTTCTTCTATGGTTCTTCTATGAACAGGAAGAAGAAAAGAAAAACCCTAATTTGATCAAGTACCAAAAACCCCAAACCCTAGCTTAAAGAGCAGCCTGATGCGAACAATCAATCAAAGCAAAACCCTTTATATCATAAAATAAAAATAAAAAGTCTGCAAAAATGAAGCGCCTCTGTTGATGATTTTGAAAATTTGAATTGTAATTTCTCGTAGTGTTTTAGACTTCAGGTTTATGTAAAAGGCGCTGGTTAATTTGGCGGTTTTAAAAAGAGAAAATGGACAAAATTGTGACGCTAGAAGAAGGGTTCGAACCTTCGACCTTGTGGTTAACAGCCACACGCTCTAACCAACTGAGCTACTCCAGCTTATGATGATATCGGCCCATATAGTTCATACATATATTAATTAGAATACCAAACCACCTAACTTCTTTTATTTTTTACTCCGAAATTTTTTTTTATGAAGGTTTTTTTATGCGAAATTAAACCACATAACTTTATGACGTAATTGCTTATGATCATATGACGTAATTTTTCATTCACCAGTTTTTACTTCTGATTCATGAATAATCAAAGTTGATGAATAAGGGTCTCGGAGCTCAATCGGTTAAAGGATTTATATATTTATTCAAAGTCCTTTATTCGATTCCACAAAGTACAGAATCATATGCAACTTCAGTGGGATCAATCGATCCCAATAGTATTTCTTCTCTCCCAGTGATCTTGAATGAAGTTGCAATTTTGATCCAATATTCTTGAGTTTTTTTTTGTTTTTGTTTTTTTTTCTTGTTTCAAAAGTGAGGATTAATGTGTTTCATGATGGTGATCAGCCTTCCACCATCATCACTTAGCCAAGGTTTTGCCAACTCTGCTATTGGCTCGTTAAAATTGAAAAGGTTCTCAATTAATACCCACCAATCAATATTTACCTTTTTTTTCTTTCTTTTTTCTTTTTGCCAAATCAATATTGGCCTATTGAACATGTTTGATATGCCTCATTCTTAAGAATGACATGGAATGATGGTTCATGTAAGAGAGCTGGCAAAAATATTGGATTCCATAGCATCTTCCTTCTCTAAATTTCATCCTTTCCAGCAGGCTGCAACAGTGTACTAGGCAATACATATATGATTATGAATGCAAAATCTGTCAAGCCACAAGTACACACAAATGCAATGAGAAAAGGGATTCAATTTTCACAAGCACATCAAATAACATCATTCTATAATTTTTATGGAGTATGCAGCTGCAAAAGGGTAGAAGATACACTATGAATGAAGATTAAAAGCTGAGTCTTAATCTTAGCTGAATTCTAAAAACCTGATAAAAACTACGTCGAAATTAGTATGACCGAAAAAACCAATCAACTTCCTACTATATTTACATATGACATGATGATACCTTAACTCAGCTTTAAGACCACAAAGCTCTCCGAGCTAGAAGCAATGAACCTTAACAGACATTGGCTTCATTTCTTCTTTTTCGGTGCAAGCGAACTGGTTTTTGAGAACTTGAACATTGACCGTCCAAAGAATCCTGATGTCTTTGACAACTTCTTTCCAGCAGAGTGATTGTCATTGTCTTTAGATGCATCAAGGTCAGATCCAGAGCATTCTTGCTCATCAACGTAGTCGATATCTCTTAAGAGCCGTAGCACTTCCAATGCACTTATCATTGCTCTCTCTTTCCCATTGTTAGATAAAAAGACAAGAGGAGGGATAACACCCTCATGCATGACCAAGTGACAAAATTCAACACGCTGAGAGCATAAAGAAAGGAGGATAGCAACAGCATGCTCTTGGTCCTCACTACTGCCTGTCTCAAGTACTTCAGCAATAGAAGCAATGCATCCGCTAGTTTCAGCAATGGAAATCCTGGCCTCTTCAGTATCACACAAATTTTTCAATATGGAAATGCAGTTTCCTGCAAGAGCGTCATCTTTAAAGAAGGAAACCAGTTTTGGGATGCACTCCAAAGATACAATTTTTGGACAAATGTCTCTGTTTAAGGACAAATTATACAAAACCTTAATGGCTTTTTCTTGTATATCTTTGATCTGGGAATCAAGGAGTTTTAGAATGGATGAAAGTGCACCAGACTCTGAGATATTAGACCTGCAATGCTGTTGAACAGACACAATTTCCAATATGGCAAGAACAACTTCTATGACCTCTGAATCAAGATAAGATGCCAGCAGAGTATATGCCTCTTCATGTAAGTACGGTATATCATTTCTACATTAGGCAACAAGAAGGAAATTAAAAGAAAAAAATTATAAACCAACCCATAAGCAAAAGCAAGAGCACAGTCAATAAGAGAGTAATGACATAGTCAAGAAATGACTACAGCAAGAATTCCCAGCTACAAAATATAAATTTACCTGTTTTTGCTCACAAAGTTGAACATTAATTTAAATCCATCTCTCTGAGCTTTTACATCATCCAGGTCATGGGCATCCCTCAAAAATTTGATGAGAGGATTAACAAAATTCTTAGATGACATAGAGTAAGAAGCTTGAGGATTGCATTTCAAATGGCTTTTGACATCTTTAACAACCTTGCATTGGGATTCCCATGGGAGCTCACCAAGTTTAGATAGAAATTCCAAATCTGTCTCACAATTTTTAGCATACCCGTATTTCAGAGAATCGTCATATTCCTGCACCAAACTCAAGCCACTTTCTATCTTTGTGCGTGAAGAATCTGAATTGTAACTAGTATCTAAGGATCCAAATGATACATTGCTGAGATCCATTTGCAGATGTATATCATTCATAGAACTGCCCAAACTAGCAATGGAAGTGGAGGAGGTTTCCCATGAGAGGGTTTCTGGTTGCATACTTGGGTCAGGAATGGTCACTCCACACTCTGTACACCACCTTGATATTAACTCCTTCATGGCAACGTTTGGAGTAAATGACAGGTGGGTGAGCTTCCTATGAGTTTTCGGGCATGTATCATGACCCTCATCAAACCACTTCTGTATCCACTTCTTTTCGTATGTTTGTCCAGAAGCAATAACAACAGGATCATACATCAATCTGGAAGATATTCCGCATAAAAATTCCTCAGGAGGTACAATTCTATGCAACATGTCACTTCGATTATACTGATTATATTTAACATGAGGTTCAGCTTCAGCATATTGATTATATTCCAAACCATTGCTAGAAGTCTCAGATGCCAAGGATCCTTGTTGCCACATAGAGGCCCCCTCTGCTTGCTTCCCCATTATTAAGTGTCCATACTTCTTGATTAGATACAAGAAATATGTCAAAATCTGCTTTTTTCGAAGGTCACTATCACCAACTTTATCTAGCAACTTCTTAATAGATCTTTTCTCTATCAACATTGCCTTTGATGATGTAATATGAAGCCTCCAAGATGCAATTTGAAGAGCCTTGATTTCAGAATCCTCCCTTGAGTTTGATTGAGAAGCATCTTGATGGAGCAATACTCGGACAACCCTCCCAGCCTCTTCTTCAGATGGGTCCAGTATAAAGGTTGCATCTTTAAGATCATCGACTATTTGAGAGATCTGCAGATAACCCATCATCATCAGCTCCACCAAACAATTGTGACTCAAATTGGTAAGAACCAACATAGAAAATTAGAAATTATATGACAAAAATTACATTGACTTAGAAACAGGTTGATGCTGCCAGAAAAAGAAGAAGATTCATAAATGACAAGCTGCTAGAAGCCTAGGACATAAAACTTCAACATTGTTTTGATTCACTGAATCTCTATAAATGTTTGACTTGAGCAATAATAGAACACTGTTATACCGTTGCACACAGGTCACTGGCCAGCACCCCCATCAGAAGTAGGATTGGGGGAAAAAGGAAATATCAAAAGAGCATGTAAATTTTTATTAGGAAAAAGCATGTAAATTGACAAACCTCCGCTACTAACATCACTGGAACCCAATTCTGAATTTCGCGTAAATTTTGCTCCAACAAGTTCCTAGATCTTTGACATCTTGAGACTATCACATCCCCTGTAAATGCCTGCAAGTGATGCAAAGGAACTATCAACCATAGAAAGACAGGTAGGTACAGAGTTCATAGTGGAGAAACGCACTGAGTATATGACAAGAAATGAAATGCCTTGGTTTTGCATTTCAAAATGACTAACACGTAGACATTGGAGCAAGCTCCATAAAAAAAGTTTCTCAAGGGTAAGTTCCATTAGGAAACATGACAACCTAATGCAGAAACAAGTGTAGAGGTTTCCTAGAAAAACCATCCTAGAAAAAGGAAGAAAAGAATGCAGATATTTATGTTTCTTCCTCCCTTATTTATTCAAGGATCGCCAAATCTTGTTATCTTTTACTTGGCTGGGCAGCATGAAACAATCCCAGTTGCTGTTCCAACACCATATTGACACATTCAATAAACAGTCTTCTCACTCCATCTACTTTCTTCTACTAAATCATGCAAAGGTACAAACCAGGTAGAGTTTACTAGAATCACTGCAATGCTGGAGAAGTAGCTTGGCTTTCTCAATTGCGCGAGTTAACAAGCATAGAGCCTGTATTCCTGTTGTGCACCGAGGTCTTGCTGCTTCTATATCTGGAAATATCCGTGAAATTCTATCTACCAACTTCATAAGTTCCGTGCACATCAAACGATGAACCTGTTATCATGAATAACAATTTTGTAAAAATCCAACTAATATGACCACACAATTAGATAAATGCACTTAAAATGTTCAAGGACACAACTATCTCAAGTCTGAGATTCCTTAGAGAATCCATTAGGTTTTACAAGGAACCCTTATCATTTGTCATTTTCCTAATACTAGTTCTCAATTGGATACACTCTAACGTTTCTTTTTGTTTTTCCACCAAAATACAGAAATATTATTAGGGTCATATTCTGTCATCTTGAAGAAATATCAGTACAAGTTTTTGCGTGGCTTTTCTTGTCCCAAGTTTTATATCAGCTACTGGAAGCTCAACAGCTATTATCTTCCCTTCAAAAACCAACTATTAGTTGGGAAGATGTATAAAACTACACTTTGTATACATTTGAACTTTATATTTCATACATCAAAGCAAATACAAACTAGAGCAATTCACAGTTTCATTAGTTTTGTTAAATTTTAAAAATATATATATGTATAAAAATAAAAATAAAGGTTGTTTCTTGTCATATGTGATTAAAGCTGATCAGACATTGAATCCATAACTACAAGGTGAATGCATATTCAAAGTTGGACATCCCATATGAAACAAAATAAGAAACTAGTGTGGCATATCACACCTTAAAGGAATGGGGTTTTCTCACAGTCTCCACCCCTTCAGCAGCATCAGTACCCATTCAAGAGGAATTATCTCATATCTGGGTATTCAATAACAAGAAAAAGATGGTTACTTTCATATGTTTCAACCATATCTCTGTACATATTATGCAGAAAATCTAATATTGTGAAACAGTTACATGTCAGCATTCTGTAAACATGCATCCCGTATGCAAAACAATGTGACTTCGGTACAAGTTCTAAGCAACAGCAAATTGCAAAACTTTATTTTCGAGTTAAGGCATCAATTATGCAAATAATGAACGGGAACCGTCAAGAATCCATAAAAAAGAAACACTCAACTTAAAATTAGATTATAAAGTTTTTCACACTCCCATATCAAGAACAATTTGCAGAGTTTGGTAGAGGTCCTAACAAAATCATTTTCAAATATATGCGGCAGAAAAGAAATTTAACCAGTAACAGAATTTGGGAACCAAATAATCATTGCAGAAGACCATATTTGATTGCTTCAACTGGGTAATGTTCCTGTTTGGAATCATTTCACCACAAAGATTCATGTATCAGCATTCATGACTGACAATTTTAAGTACATGCAATCTTATTGTGCTTTATATTAAAGATTTTCTATTTCCCACCTAAACAACTATTACTGTTATAAATCACAAAGTTATAGCCCACTCATCATTTGAATTATACTTGAGTTGGAGCTATTTGATAGATTTTGAGAATAAAGTTGAAGACTGCAAAAACTTGTCCAGGACCCTTTCAATCTCTGTTTTGCTTCTTTTTTTATATAACATACCAATGAAGCTAGATATTAGGAAGCTCTGATCTGATGTATGCTATAACTTGAGCCATCTATAAAATAGAGACCAAACTTGATGACAACTATCTAAGAAAAACAAAAATAAGAAAAAATGGACTCACCAAGTGACACAGAAAGTAGAGCTACGTTCACAAGCTCCTTCCTCAGTCTTCAGCCCACAAAGATACGCTAAAAATTGAAAATAACCACAACACAATTCATATAACCCACAAAATATGGCCTCCAATATATCCACCTTTCACAACCCCTTGAAACTCCAAGTCTCTACAATAACACAAAAGTACCCACTGCCTACAGACTAGCTCTTAAACGACAAGAATTCTCAAAGAAGTTGTCAAATTTCAAGCAGAATTCAGCTTCTTGTACTGATAAACCATCCCATATATGAGAAAGTAAAAGAACAAACAGTATTTTTACACAAACTTTTAAGAAGCCCAGAAAACCACGCAAGGAGCCCCAATCAAAGTGCGTAGCTTCTATATCCAAAGCAGAAAACAACCCAGGAAAAAAAGGGGTAATCTTTATCACAGAAAGTAAAGCATGCCCACAAGGGAGACTAGCAGTTGGAGTCTAGGGGCAACCGAGTCTTTGCACTACAAACAAAACGAATAACTTAATTGAAAACACAAGCTTTAGCTGGTTGTGTTAAGACTTCGAATAACTATAACACGAGAGAGAGAGAGAGAGAGAGAGAGAGCAGTCAATGAGCATGAGGTTTTACTGGTCGTCTTTGTCACAAAGTGAGAGAAAGAGAGCGAAGAGAGAGCAAAGACCCAGTGGGTTCTTCTGTCTCACCCGCAGACATCACATAACAAAACGAAAAACTCAATTGAACACACAAGCTTTATCTGGTTGTGTTAAGACTTCGAATAACTATAACACAGAGAGAGAGAGAGAGAGAGAGAGAGAGAGAGCAGTCAACGAGCATGAGGTTGTACTGGTCGTCTTTGTCACAAAGTGAGAGAGAGAGAGAGAGAGAGAGAGAGCAAAGACCCAGTGGGTTCTTCTGTCTCACTCGCAGACATCACATAACATTGAAGCAGCATGACATGCCTGTCACGACTGTGATCAATTCTACCGTGTGAAATGGTGGTAGCTTGGGCTCCACCTTATAGAATATGATTGTTAATAAACTGTAAATTAATTACATGGGAGCGATGGCTGTGATGGTGGGTTCACGATAATTAATTACATGGGAGCGATGGCAGTGATGGTGGGTTCTCGTGAATCTGAGTGGCCATTTGTAAAACGTCAAAAGAAGCTGATCTTTCAAATGCGCAGGCTATATTGAAGAAGTCTCAACAAGGGTCTTCAAATACTAGAAACAGTATTGACCAACAAAAAAACTAGTGAACACGGGTAAATGTAAATGCTCTTAACTTAATCACTTGAACCACATCCACAGGATTTAACTTAGTTAAAAAGGATCTTAATTTGTAAACCAGAGATTTTATATTTAAAATCCCCATAATATCTTAATTGTGTATGTGAGAAATACCTCTCTCATGTACTGTACATACTATTCTTTGTACTAAAAGAAAAGCCATTTCATCTGCAAGCCATCTACCTTTCTTTTTCTAATTCAAGGAAAGAAGGAAAAAAAAATCCAAATAGAATGAGAACCATTCAGAAAGGCCTGACCCCATTGGCCTTTGGGTGTGGCTTTATGACAGCAAAAGGGACCTTTTATAGTGACCAAAGTGAGTGGTAACCTGGGGTCTACTAGCAGAAAAAAATCTGAGATTAAGAAGCATCCAAGGGACAGAGGCCCTCAACACAACAAGCATGGGGTACGAGTGAACGTAGAGGGAAGGGAACATTTGAAATGCATTATTACCATAATGACTTTTCTTGGAAATAACCTTTGAGCCAAGAAAAGAAGGAATTAAACACACCAATCCTTGTATGGCCAAATCCTATCTTGTCTGATCACTCAAACTCGGCTGACGCCTGACTTGTTAAAGATTAGGTATATAATTAAATTTGTATAATAATATTCTCAATCTTCTTGATAAGTTAACATAGTAGTCAAATCGGTTGATGTGAATTGAGGATTGGCGTTTGATACAAGAAACAATATGGACAATGAGTTTCAATTCTATAGTAATGTGATAGAAAAAATCTTAAGTGTAACCAGCTTTATGGTATATTTTTTCATAAAAATATTTAAAAGATGATAAATAACTGTAATATTTTTTTTAAGCGTAACCGATTCTAGAGTAGATTTTCTGGTAAAAATATTAGGAAGATGATGGGTAGATGCAAGCTATTTTGAGAGAAGAAGTAAGATATTAAGTTAGTTCTTATTTATGGCTCATATTCACTTGTTTCATGTGTTTGTCGATTACATGACTTTGATGATGAATTACCAACGTTAGCAATAATTGTCAAAAAAAAGAAAAGAGCAAGTGGCTAGCGAGGGACAAATATTGATTACATGACTTTGTTTCGTTCTCTGGCCCACACTTTATCGTTCGACGCAAAAGATTTCAACTCATTCATACAACTTTTTTTTAATCTCGACCGTTTCATTGAAAAGCTTGTAAATCTTCATCTTATTTCTGAGGAGGTTTTCAACTGTCTCTTTTTTCTTTGTTTGTTGGGATTTCCTCTTTTCACAAGATAACAGTTGCATTCTCAGCATTATCACTGACAAATTTCCTGAATGTTTATTTGTTGGGTTGGTTAATAAAATATGAAAGGGTAATTTAAAATTTGAAAAAAAAGAAGAGAGGAAAGGCTTTCATAGAAAACAAAGGTCAAAAAAGGCAATTAAATATGTAGCAAAAACTATTATAATTAAGCTTTTCTTCAAAGACTATTTTTTTAATTGATAAGGTTTCTTCAAAGACTATACCAAGTCTAAACAGCTACCATTGAGAAGGGGTCAAGTTGACATTACAATATTCGAGTATCAAATATGATCAGTGGACCTTCTGGATATTCAAAATTTCATTACATTCATTCAGCAATGAAACCCTGAAAGGATCTCTGTCCCTCTCCGTATTCTTTGACTCATTTGGTAGAAACCCATTTGATTTTAGAGGAAAAAGAAGGGTTGTGAATTGGGCATAAGCCACGGCAGCTCCTAAACCAGAAGAGATAAGTCATCCACCAAGGGACCAACCTTCCACAATTTGTTTGGAAAATTAATTTCTCTCTCAAATTTCAAAGTAATTTCTCTTTATGCTTTAATTAATTAAGATAGATTGTTGAGTTTTGGTTAATTGATTGAGTTTTTGTTCTGGTTATTTCGTATACATTTTTTTGAATTTATTTATTTGTATATATTTTTAGTTTTTAATTAATTAATAAAAATTTTGAGGTTTGATTAAATGATTAATATGGTGAATTGGTTAATATTTCAATGTGGTGTTTATTTGTATATAATTAACATGGTGAATTGGTTAATATGATTAATATTTTTTTTAGCCTTGTAAATATCGTTTAAATTATTAGGGTATTTGGTTTTTTTTTTGGGTTAAACTTTTAGTCTTTGAAATATTGCCCCTTCCTTGAAAAATTTCTGGACCACTGCTGGCAATATTCCACGAAACATGCCTAATTTCCTCCTCTAACAGATTTGGGCAAAGTCACAATTGCATGACCTCTGACATGTGAAGGAAAACTGGCTAGCCTCTCTGGAAGTTAGCATATATTTTTATCCAAACCACACGTAATCGCATAAGTTGGGTGGAGCAAACCAAATGTTGCAAAGTGCATGTGTGAGGGCTTCAAAGTACAACGTGCAAAAACAATGGCCCTTAAAATTTGATCTTAAATCTCATTTGCTTTTTGTAACCCATCATTTTTACACTGTAAAATCTAAGCCAGGGCTTATCTATCTGGCTTGTGGGTTTGCGCTTCCAAGTTGCTCACATACGAAAGCATGGACGGATTTAGCTTTCTTTGACAACAAGATTCTTCTGTGCGTTGCATGCATAACCTTTTAACTGGCCTAAATGACTTGCATCGACCAACTTTCGACCACCTTTCAAAAAACGCTTCTAAAAGCTAGCATGGTTTTAAATTTGCAGCATTTTCAATCATGTGGTGGAATTATTTCTTGGTTTATTTGTGACGCCACACTTGATAATTTATCTTCTTGAAAAGCACATGCATAGGGCCTTGGTTGGATAATTTTTTTATAGCCAATAACTAGAAATGGCCTAAAGAGCTAGAATTGAGACGGGTCAAAGCTCACATTACAATATGCGAGAATAAAATATGCTCAGGCTGAATGATATTACAGCTCAATACATTTGGGTCAAAAGACACAAAAATAATAAATTCCAAAAGAATTATTATTACTATTATTTTTCCAATAAAAAGCTGTAAGCCTCCATTTTAGTACAGGAACTATTAAGGGCCGAAAAAACTGTCCAACAGCTATGAACAGGCTTCCATTTTGGCACAGAAACTATTGTGAATTGTCAATAGACAATCTTGCAGCAAAAGCTTCTTGGCTCCACAAATCAACCATATGCAGGCCACACGACGAAATCAAACTCCAGTTCAGAACCAAAACCAACTCCGAAAAAGCTAGACATGGTTCTAATTCTAGAACAGAAACATTGCACAAGCAAATCAGTGGTTGAAAATTGAGTAACCTAAAGTGGTTGGTATGTTTCAAATCAGGTCCCTCAGCATCCCTCACAATAATTGGATTGTATCTTGTCCAACCCGTTCAAGCCGCAGACCTTTTATCACCTCCAAGAACATCAACTTGTGGAGGAAGAACAAAAGGCTAGGCCTTTAACTTTTTAATGTAAAACAAACTCAACACGCACAACACATGTTGGGTGACGTGGGAGCACGTATGGTCATTGGGCTCAACACGTGAAGCATCGTTTTGATACTACGAAAAAAGTTGAAATTCCACCCAAAAACCAATCGGCAATGGGAAGAATAGCCAAATTCATCTAGGTCCCTTAACTTTTTAAGGTAATACAAACACACTCAACAAAAACAATGGTGCGTGGAACTTATCCTTGAAAGCAATGGTGTGTGCCGGTGTGTTTATGTGTACTCCACATCACAAAGGTACAAAGTGATGCGACTAGTCTATATATGCTAATTAACACACAGGTCTTTTCCAATGTGCCGATCATTTGGAAACCGAATCACTAAAGAAGCAGATTTAGAGTCACTAGAAAACTACTTAAAGATGAAGGAATTTTGTGTACTTTGATCCCCTTAAAAGGGTGGTTCGTTCTCATGCTTACGCTAGCTTAGCAGATAGAGATGCCTTAATCAGGAGCAAGCAACCTGCAGAGCTCAAAGCATGAAAAATCGAATTGAATTTCGGTATAAAGATGCACATAAATATATGTGTTCCATTCACAACTTTTTAATCCCCATCAAATTTCACAGAGCAAAAAGAAACAATGGGGAGACAAAAATCTCTGCAAGACTATTACAGCTATAAGGGTAAAAGCAAAAGGAACCTATAGGCATGCATATTTACTTTGATGGACGTAGACTTGTGATGAGGTGATAAAGATTCCAGTTATACACATATATATATATATATATATATCTGCAAAAGATTAATGATGTATTTGAATGCAAGAAATCTAAACTATTGCAGGAGGTACAGTTCTATGCAACATGTCACTTCGATTATATTGATTATATTTAACATGGTTCAGCTTCAGCATATTGATTATATTCCAAACCATTGCTAGAAGTCTCAGATGCCAAGGATCCTTGTTGCCGCATAGAGGCCCCCTCTGCTTGCTTCCCCATTATTAAGTGTCCATACTTCTTGATTAGATACAAGAAATATGTCAAAATCTGCTTGTTTCGAAGGTCACTATCACCAACTTTATCTAGCAACTTCTTAATAGATCTTTTCTCTATCAACATTGCCTTTGATGATGCAATATGAAGCCTCCAAGATGCAATTTGAAGAGCGTTGATTTCAGAATCCTCCCTTGAGTTTGATTGAGAAGCATCTTGAAGGAGCAATACTCGGACAACCCTCCCAGCATCTTCTTCAGATGGGTCCAGTATAAAGGTTGCACCTTTAAGATCATCGACTATTTGAGAGATCTGCAGATAACCTTTCATCATCAGCTCCACCAAACAATTGTGACTCAAATTGGTATGAACCAACATAGAAAATTAGAAATTATATGACAAAAATTACATTGACTTAGAAACAGTTTGATGCTGCCAGAAAAAGAAGAAGATTCATAAATGACAAGCTGCTAGAAGCCTAGGACATAAAACTTCAACATTGTTTTGATTCACTGAATCTCTATAAATGTTTGACTTGAGCAATAATAGAACACTGTTATACCGTTGCACACAGGTCACTGGCCAGCACCCCCATCAGAAGGGAGTGTAGGATTGGGGGAAAAAGGAAATATCAAAAGAGCATGTAAATTTTTATTAGGAAAAAGCATGTAAATTGACAAACCTCCGCTACTAATGTCACTGGAACCCAATTCTGAATTTCGCGTAAATTTTGCTCCAACAAGTTCCTAGATCTTTGACATCTTGAGACTATCACATCCCCTGTAAATGCCTGCAAGTGATGCAAAGGAACTATCAACCATAGAAAGACAGGTAGGTACAGTGTTCATAGTGGAGAAACGCACTGAGTATATGACAAGAAATGAAATGCCTTGGTTTTGCATTTCAAAATGACTAACCCCCGTAGGAATTGGAGCAAGCTCCATAAAAAAAAGTTTCTCAAGGGTAAGTTCCATTAGGAAACATGACAACCTAATGCAGAAACAAGTGTCTCCTAGAAAAACCATCCTAGAAAAAGGAAGAAAAGAATGCAGTTATTTATGTTTCTTCCTCCCTCATTTATTCAAGGATCGCCAAATCTTGTTATCTTTTACTTGGCTGGGCAGCATGGAACAATTCCAACACCATATTGACACATTCAATAAACAGTCTTCTCACTCCATCTACTTTCTTCTACTAAATCATGCGAAGGTACAAACCAGGTAGAGCTTACTAGAATCACTGCAATGCTGGAGAAGTAGCTTGGCTTTCTCAATTGCGCGAGTTAACAAGCATAGAGCCTGTACTCCTGTTGTGCACCGAGGTCTTGCTGCTTCTATATCTGGAAATATCCGTGAAATTCTATCTACCAACTTCATAAGTTCCGTGCACATCAAACGATGAACCTGTTATCATGAATAACAATTTTGTAAAAATCCAACTAATATGACCACACAATTAGATAAATGCACTTAAAATGTTCAAGGACACAACTATCTCAAGTCTGAGATTCCTTAGAGAATCCATTAGGTTTTACAAGGAACCCTTATCATTTGTCATGTTCCTAATACTAGTTCTCAATTGGATACACCCTAACGTTTCTTTTTGTTTTTCCACCAAAATACAGAAATATTATTAGGGTCATATTCTGTCATCTTGAAGAAATATCAGTACAAGTTTTTGGGTGGCTTTTCTTGTCCCAAGTTTTATATCAGCTACTGGAAGCTCAACAGCTATTATCTTCCTTTCAAAAACCAACTATTAGTAGGGAAGATGTATAAAACTACACTTTGTATACATTTGAACTTTATATTTCATACATCAAAGCAAATACAAACTAGAGCAATTCACAGTTTCATTAGTTTTGTTAAATTTTCAAAATATATATATGTATAAAAATAAAAATAAAGGTTGTTTCTTGTCATATGTGATTAAAGCTGATCAGACATTGAATCCATAACTACAAGGTGAATGCATATTCAAAGTTGGACATCCCATATGAAACAAAATAAGAAACTAGTGTGGCATATCACACCTTAAAGGAATGGGGTTTTCTCACAGTCTCCACCCCTTCAGCAGCATCAGTACCCATTCAAGAGGAATTATCTCATATCTGGGTATTCAATAACAAGAAAAAGATGGTTACTTTCATATGTTTCAACCATATCTCTGTACATATTATGCAGAAAATCTAATATTGTGAAACAGTTACATGTCAGCATTCTGTAAACATGCATCCCGTATGCAAAACAATGTGACTTCGGTACAAGTTCTAAGCAACAGCAAATTGCAAAACTTTATTTTCGAGTTAAGGCATCAATTATGCAAATAATGAACGGGAACCGTCAAGAATCCATAAAAAAGAAACACTCAACTTAAAATTAGATTATAAAGTTTTTCACACTCCCATATCAAGAACAATTTGCAGAGTTTGGTAGAGGTCCTAACAAAATCATTTTCAAATATATGCGGCAGAAAAGAAATTTAACCAGTAACAGAATTTGGGAACCAAATAATCATTGCAGAAGACCATATTTGATTGCTTCAACTGGGTAATGTTCCTGTTTGGAATCATTTCACCACAAAGATTCATGTATCAGCATTCATGACTGACAATTTTAAGTACATGCAATCTTATTGTGCTTTATATTAAAGATTTTCTATTTCCCACCTAAACAACTATTACTGTTATAAATCACAAAGTTATAGCCCACTCATCATTTGAATTATACTTGAGTTGGAGCTATTTGATAGATTTTGAGAATAAAGTTGAAGACTGCGAAAACTTGTCCAGGACCCTTTCAATCTCTGTTTTGCTTCTTTTTTTATATAACATACCAATGAAGCTAGATATTAAGAAGCTCTGATCTGATGTATGCTATAACTTGAGCCATCTATAAAATAGAGACCAAACTTGATGACAACTATCTAAGAAAAACAAAAATAAGAAAAAATGGACTCACCAAGTGACACAGAAAGTAGAGCTACGTTCACAAGCTCCTTCCTCAGTCTTCAGCCCACAAAGATACGCTAAAAATTGAAAATAACCACAACCCAATTCATATAACCCACAAAATATGGCCTCCAATATATCCACCTTTCACAACCCCTTGAAACTCCAAGTCTCTACAATAACACAAAAGTACCCACTGCCTAAAGACTAGCTCTTAAACGACAAGAATTCTCAAAGAAGTTGTCAAATTTCAAGCAGAATTCAGCTTCTTGTACTGATAAACCATCCCATATATGAGAAAGTAAAAGAACAAACAGTATTTTTACACAAACTTTTAAGAAGCCCAGAAAACCACGCAAGGAGCCCCAATCAAAGTGCGTAGCTTCTATATCCAAAGCAGAAAACAACCCAGGAAAAAAAGGGGTAATCTTTATCACAGAAAGTAAAGCATGCCCACAAGGGAGACTAGCAGTTGGAGTCCAGGGGCAACCGAGTCTTTGCACTACAAACAAAACGAATAACTTAATTGAAAACACAAGCTTTAGCTGGTTGTGTTAAGACTTCGAATAACTATAACACGAGAGAGAGAGAGAGAGAGAGAGAGAGAGAGAGAGAGCAGTCAACGAGCATGAGGTTTTACTGGTCGTCTTTGTCACAAAGTGAGAGAAAGAGAGCAAAGACCTAGTGGGTTCTTCTGTCTCACTCGCAGACATCACATAACAAAACGAAAAACTTCATTGAAAACACAAGCTTTATCTGGTTGTGTTAAGACTTCGAATAACTATAACACAAGAAAGAGAGAGAGAGAGAGAGAGAGCAGCCAAGGAGCACGAGGTTGTACTGGTCGTCTTTGTCACAAAGTGAGAGAAAGAGAGAGAGCAAAGACCCAGTGGGTTCTTCCGTCTCACTCGCAGACATCACACAACATTGAAGCAGCATGACATGCCTGTCACGGCTGTGATCAATTTCACCGTGTGAAATGGTGGTAGCTTGGGCTCCACCTTATAGAATCTGATTGTTTCTCTCTAACCTTCTCTTTTACTTTTCCATTTTGTTTGACATGTGTTATTCTCTTTACACTTAAAATAATATTATTATTATATTATACAATAACTATTGCTTTCCAAGTTTACCCTTATTAAATGTATTCAATTTATCCACAAAAATTTTACAACATTCTTACCATCTTATTAATTTTTTTCTAACGTTAATTAATTTTTTTTAAAGAAATATATGCTTAAGAGGAAATGTCCCCCTTTTTTTTTCTTTTTTTCTTAACACAAAGGGTTTATATAGAAAAAAAAAAGTCCTTTGTGTTTTTTAAAAAAAAGGACATTTCTTTTTTAAAAACAAACATTTTCTTTTAAAAAAAAATTTTGATGTTTTAAAAAAAAAGATGGTAAGAAAGTTGTGAATTTGTTTTGGATAAATAGAATACATTTAATATGAATAAACTTGAAAAGCCAAAGTTAACTTGCATAATATATTAATGATATTGTTTTAAGTGTAAGGAGAATGTCAAGCAAAAAAAAAGATAAGGTCCAAAGGAGAAGGTTAGAGAGAAGCTTGCTAGCATTCCCCTTGTTAATAAACTGTAAATTAATTACATGGGAGCAATGGCTGTGATGGTGGGTTCTTGTGAATCTGAGTGGCCATTTGTAAAACGTCAAAAGAAGCTGACCTTTCAAATGCACAGGCTAGGGGTGGGTGGGCATCGGAACCGAAGAACCACAATCGAACCAAATCGGTTCTAACCGGTTTCCATTTCGGTTCTATACCCCTAACAAACCGAACCGGCCAAATTAAAAAATATATAATTTTAATATTTATTTATATCCAATGCTATATTTTTAATCTCATAACTAATATTTACCCAAGTTCAATTTCAAAACATCTTTCTTTTCTAGCCTTAATATTTCTTTTTGTATGAAATTGAATAATTTGTTAATTTTCAAGCCAAAAAAATAAATTTTAAGTTGAAATTTGTATATAAAAAAATAATTTGAAAAGATAATAATAATAATCTGGTTCAAAACCGAACTAGACCTAAACCGGACCAAAACCGATTCAACCCAAACCTAACAATTTTATAAATTTTTTTTGTTAAAATTGGACCGAACCGAACCGGATAAATAATACTGGATTCGGTTCCAATTTGAGGCAAAACTTGTCCAAACCGAACTGTGCCCCAACAACCAAGCGCAGGCTATATTGAAGAAGTCTCAACAAGAGTCTTCAAATACTAGAACCGTATTAACCAACAAAAAAAACTGGTGAACATGGATGAATGTAAATGCTCTTAACTTAATCACTTGAACTACATTCACATGATTTAACCTAATGAAAAAAGATCTTGACTTGCAGACCAGAGATTTCATATTCAAAATATCTTAGTTATGTATGTGAAAAATACCCCTCTCCTATACTGTACAAACTATTGTTTGTACTAAAAAAAACCATTTCATCTGCAAGCCATCAAACTTTCGTTTTCTAATTCAAGGAAAGAAGGAAAAAAAATCCAAATAGAATGAGAACCATTCAGAAAGGCCTGACCCCATTGGCCTTTGGGTGTGGCTTTATGACAGCAAAAGGGTGACCAAGTGAGTGGTGACGTGTGGGGTCTACTAGCAGAAAAAAATCTGAGATTAAGAAGCATCCAAGAGACAAAGGCCCTCGACACAATAAGCATGGGGTACGATTAAACGTAGAGGGAAGGGAACATTGGAAATGCATTATTACCATTAAGGGTGGGCATTAAAACCGCAAAATCAAACCAAATCAAACAGAAAAAATCCGAAAAAAACCGTAGAAGTGCATGTGTGAGGGCTTCAAAGTACAACGTGCAAAAACAATGGCCCTTAAAATTTGATCTTAAATCTCATTTGCTTTTTGTAACCCATCATTTTCACACTGTAAAATCGAAGCCAGGGCTTATCTATCTGGCTTGTGGGTTTACGTTTCCAAGTTGCTCACATACGAAACCATGGATGGATTTAGCTTTCTTTGACAACAAGATTCTTCTGTGTGTTGCACGCATCACCTTTTAACTGGCCTAAATGACTTGCAGTGACAAAACTTTCGACCACCTTTCAAAAAACGCTTCTAAAAGCTCGCATGGTTTTAGTAACGACTTCTCCTCTTGCCGATAAGGAACGTGAGCTGGGTTTGGATTTCACATAATAGGCTAACCCCTAAAAGCTCGCATGGTTTTAGTTGCGCCCTCTGGTCGCATGGTTTCAACAGCTATGAACAGGCATCCATTTTAGCACAGAAACTATTGTGAATTTTCAATAGACAATCTTTGTAGCAAAAGCTTCATGGCTCCACAAATCAACCATATGCAAGCTACACGACGAAACCAAACTCCAGTTCAGAACCAAAACCAACTCCGAAAAAGCTAGACATGGTTCTAATTCTAGAACAGAAACATTGCACAAGCAAATCAGTGGTTGAAATTTGAGTAACCTGAAGTAATTGGTATGTTTCAAATCAGGTCCCTCAGAATCCCTCACAATAATTGGATTGTATCTTGTCCAACCCGTTCAAGCCGCAGACTTTTATCACCTCCAAGAACATAAACTTGTGGAGGGAGAACAAAAGGCCTAGGCCTTTAACTTTTTAATTGAAACAAACTCAACACTCGCACAATACATATTGGGTGACGTGAAAGCACGTATGGTCGCCCAACACGTGAAACATTGTTTTGATACTATGAAAAAAGTTGAAATTCCACCCAAAAGCCAATTGGCAATGGGGAGAATAGCCAAATTCATCTAGGTCCCTTAACTTTTGAATGTAATACAAACACTCTCAACAAAAACAATGGTGCATGGAACTTATCCTTGAAATAAATGGTGTGTGCCGTTGTGTTTATGTGTACTCCACATCACAAAGGTACAAAGTGATGCGACTAGTCTATATATGCTAATTAACACACAGGTCTTTTCCAATGTGCCGATCATTTGGAAACTGAATCACTAAGAGCATCCACAATCATGCTCTCTATTTCTTAGCTAAAATTTAGCTAAAAATATAAGAAAGCTATTTTATGAGCTCTTTAAAAATATTCAACTCCAACCATACTCCCTACTTTGGAAAGTCATAAATGCTATAACTCTTCTTTAATTGGTCCATCTCTATTAAAAAATAAAATAATAAATAATTAACATTAAATAAAGGTTTGAAATATTTATTAAATAAAGAAGCATTAAATTATAGGAAGCCATTAGGAGTTCTTTCTCTCTCCTCAGATTTAAGAGCTCCTAGAGGATTCCCTATTTTAGGAGGTGGATAGGGAACATGGTTGGAGTTGCATTTTTACAATTCCTTCCTAAAATTTGTCTAAAGAGGTGGTTTAGAGAGCCCATTGTGAATACTCTAAAGAAGCAGATTCAGAGTCACTAGAAAACTATTTAAAGATGAAGGAATTTTGTGTACTTTGGTCCTCTTAAAAGGGTGGTTCGTTCTCATGCTTACGCTAGCTTAGCAGATAGAGATGCCTTCATCAGGAGCAAGCAACCTGCAGAGCTCAAAGCATGAAAAATCGAATTGAATTTCGGTATAAAGATGCACAAAAATATATATGTTCCATTCACAACTTTTTAATCCCCATCAAATTTCACAGAGCAAATTAGAAAGAATGGGGAGACAAAAATATCTGCAAGACTATTACAGCTATATGGGTAAAAGCAAAAGGAATCTATAGGCATGCATATTTACTTTGATGGACGTAGACTTGTGATGAGGTGATAAAGATTCCAGTTATACACACACACACACACATATATATATATATATATATCTGCAAAAGATTAATGATGTATTTGAATGTAAGGGTCAGTGGCAGTACATGAGTACAGATTCTCTCCCTCTACTTTTCCTAAAGTCCCTCTCAACCAATGATCATATCAACCGACCTCAACAATAGTGACACAGCACAATATCTAGATTTTTGTGGCTGTGTTTTTTAGGATGATTTTGAGGGACTTGGATCAACAAATTAAAGATAAAAAACATTTTCCAGTTAATTATTAATCTAGTGGTATAATTTTGCTCTATTCGTTTACAAGAAGTGTCAAGTCCGAATCCCGAATCCCGAATCTCCAGATTTAAAAACATTTATAATATTCTCACAAGTTCAAATTGCCAAAGTGTATAATTCCTTATCAAAGTAAAATTAGGCATATATTTATCTACCAATGATTTGTTGAGAGAGTTGAAATTCATGATTCTTAATCCCAGCTTCTGCTTTGTGAGCCAAGAAATCTAAACTATTGCAGATTCTAGACTCTGTAGCAATGAAACAAAATAATATGCAACTTGCATGCAAAAGGTATCAGCCAATTAGCGATTTATCTCAAGAATATACCAAACATTCCAAGCAGCCATAGATTTTGGTCCAAGAAAATGAGTCCATATCTTGTTTGGAATAATAGCAAGTGGAAGAATCAAAGATCACCAAGATATGTTTTACCAGAGATAAAAATGAGAAAAGAAGAACAACAAAGCAGCCTGAAAAAGAAATATCGGCAAGGAGATCGTCCAAGATTCGAAAGTGGTCCAGTCGAATTCATATTGACCCTTATACCATGTGAATTGCATAGCAGATAGTTACCTCCATTTGTGCAGGAAGTTTTCAAACAATATTGGAATCTGAAACCCAAAAGGCAAAAGATGGAACCTTTATAGGCTCTGCTTTTGAACCATATTCATACTGCTGACATACAATCTTAAATACCAAGACTTGCCCATTTCCAAACATGGGATGGGGATGGAGAAATTACATGGAAAATCAACTAACTCTTGTATTCTGCATTGACTTTCTTCCATTTAAAAAGGCAAACAAGTAGGCAGATTTATGAAGTAATGAACACTAGAAACAATCTTAATTTCTTGACCAGAATCTCAAGTAGGTTTTATCTGTTCTTGCACAAGCTTCCCGTTTTTGGAAAACGATTAAAAGCATATAATAGTCATTAACACTCAAATGGCAAACAAATTGATGTCAAAATCAGATAATTAGCAATGACAAGGAGATGATACAAGTTGCAATCTTATCCCAAAAGGGCCCTTTGCTTATTAAAAACGTATTGCTGCTATCAGTGTCCTCTCTCTCTCTTTTATTAGTCATATTCCTATTATCCTTATTTGGGAGAAATTCTGGAATATATACAGCTTTAATTTTGCACCACTAATAATGCTTTAGTTAGACCAGTACCTACATTAAGATGAACCCATTGGCCTGTTAGTGCTGAAGAACTATATGGATCAAACCAAACAAAGGGAAAAAAAAAGAACCATCTTGCCAAACAAAAGCAATATAAACAAAAGAAAAATGGAAAACAAATATCTGTTTACAGCAGCCAAGCAAGTACTGATACATTATGTGTTTTCAGTTGCTGCAATTGCCAGTATTTCAAATGAGTCTGCTTCAGTGGGCTAGCTAATAACAAGAACTGGCCAGTAACTAATAAAGGAGGACCAACTTGCTGGTCATTAGATCAAAGGAATATAGTTCCAGTGAAAATAAAATAAAATAGAAGGGCCCCCAGCCCTGTCATACTGATTCTCCTCTAGCAATTGATGTTCCTTGTCCTGCTTCATCTTGTGGCTCTTAAGGGAACGGGTCACTTCATATTCTGCCCTTTTGGAAGATATATTCGGCCAACTGGCTTAACCCCACCATCCCTTTTTAGGCTTCTCCTCCTGCTTATAAGGAGCACAATTGGTTATCTATTTTCTCAAGCCATTCCTTGACTTCAGTCTTCAAGTAACCAATCTTCCTTGACTTAGAAGGCAAAAAAACCACCATTCTTTTCCCTTCTTTCCCTTCCTTTTGGGTTCAGTCTAGTACCTCTTCTTAACAAGTGCTTTTAGATTATCTGTAGAAGTGCTTTTCATGGCATCCAACTCACTTACTTCTTCAAGAAACTCTAACTCCTCGTGGACTCCTAAGCAAAACAAGCAGTTCGAAAAGGCCCTGGCTTTGTATGACAAGGATACCCCGGACCGCTGGCAGAAGGTTGCCAGAGCTGTGGGTGGGAAATCTGCTGAGGAGGTGAAGCAGCACTATGAGATCCTCCTTGAGGATGTCAATCACATTGAGGCCGGCAGAGTCCCATTTCCTCGTTACCGGGGCGACTAATAAGGCCAATAGTTTGAACTTTGAATGGCAGCGGTACTTAACTAGTTCCTCTCTACTGTTTTTTTTCTTCTTCCTTTTCTCTTTTAACATTTTGCTTTGCAATCCATAAACAAATGACCATTTCTGGTACCCTGTATTGGACCGGACTGGACTATATTAAACTGGATTGTATTCAAAGGATATGTTGCAATATGACTTATGAACTTAATGACAGAATGCTGGTTGTTCCCGGTTAAAATGAACAAGATGGGCAACACCATTTCTGATGTGGGTAGTTGTATCTGTCCACACTTGAGTTCATGTAGCCATGGGAACAGCTGGTTGAGTTATGTATCTACTATCTCCATTTCCTAGTCCCTCCTACTATCTCCTTTTTTCTTTTATTTTTTGGTGGGGACAACAGAAAAGTCGAGGAAAGTGAAATTGAGAAGTACTTCTGAAGTGCTTGTTCTCAGTGTGGTCCATCAGTTTCTGCAACTGATCAATAGGCTAAAATCCTACTCCCTCACCTAACTACTTATCATTATACAATGTATTTAATGCAAACAGGAAATACCTGACCACACTAGTTCAACTTCTTATCCTGTCTCTAGGCCAAAGAAAGCCCACGTCTGATCTAATCCTACCTCCTTTTGGATAACATGTGCCAATGCTCCTATGGACCTAATACATTGGCCTGATGAGGATTCTCTAGCATACCCAACTCAATATTTTATCCTTTCTTTGCAACCCATATGAACCTTTTGGCTTTTGCCTATGCTTGGATTTAACTTTTTGGAATTCTTCACATTTTTGCAGGCTGGTTTAAAGTCTCCCTGCAGACTGAAACTTTCGTTTCTCTACAAAAAAAATTCCACCTTGCAGGGTCTTCAAGTATATGATATCTAACGTTTCAATGAAGTTGAAGATGCAAACTTGTGAAAAGTAGCAGATGCAGATGTGTATGTAAATGAAGCAGTTTGGGTTTTGTGCAACTAAGTGAACTATTGTTATGGCTTTTCAGTGTACCAAGCACCATGTATTTGTGTATGAAATTTTTAGTACTTGTATGATTATGACGTTTGCAAAAGCATATTTCTTTCCTTTCTGTTAATCCATAGATGCAGGGGTCAAATGGGGTGGTCTTGTCCCTTTCCCAATCTCATCCCTTCCCTATTGTTGTCCAGCTTGAATTCCCCATCCTTGGGGATGAGATTTGTACTACAATCAGCACAGCACAATTACAATGTAGGCTAGAAAAATGAAGATGTTCTCCTGGAATGGTAGAGAAAACTTGAGCTATACGGCAATCAGAGCATGCAACTTGAGCTATACGGCAATCAGAGCATGCAAAGTGATCTAAATGGATGTGATTATTGACTTAATTACATCAACATCAACATAATCATGAATGATAATTAAATGATAATGATATCTATGGGGAAGCTTGATGGAATCTAAAAAGTCAAAAAGGTTGTAGAGAACTTGATGGCTGACCTGACAGATTCTGGACTATAGTATTCAACCAAGATAAGACTTGGCCACGAGGAGAATCTAAATGTTATAAACAGAAAAAACACGAATTATAGCCTCTAACTTGAGCACTAATATTAGACAATAACAAAAATAAACATATTAAGGGAGAAGTCAAAGCAGTGAGTGAATTCAAATTCTGACAGGGTGTATTGATTAATTTCCAAATAAATTATCAATATTTTCGGCTGCTAGAGCTATACAATTATGTTGGATATAAGAGCAGGGCCCAAATTTTTCAAAAAAAACTAATTTAATACTAAATGGGTAATAAAGGTATTTCATTTAAGTAATTAAACTAAAAAATATAACAGCTGTCAGTTTTGGGTATATTTTGGGTGTGTTTATATGTTTTAAATAGTGTAGGGTATATTTATAGTTTCATGTCTAGAATTGGGTATTTCACTAATTTTGTAAATTTTTTTACCTCAATAATTAATTTGGATAATATTTTCAGGTTCCTACATGTCAAGACTATTCATAATTAGATAAAATTTCCAGATAAGATTTTTGAGTTCAAATTTCGGATGAATTTCAAAATTCAAAATTCAAATAAATTTTTTTGTTCAAATTTTGGATGAATTTCAAAATTCAAAATTAATATATATTTCAAAATTCAGATAAATTTCAATAAGAAATAAAAATACAATTTGAAAGAGAATAAAATGTTGAGTAAGAGTGGATAATAGTAGAAGTAGAAGAAAATGTATGAGGATTGGTGTTGAAAGTCAAGGGTATTGATAGGTATTTATAGAAAAAAAAATTAGAATTTTTTGGTATTTAAAAAAAAAATTTCAATTTTTTTCATAATTTTATTGCCAAAAAAGGTCACCGTTGGATTGAGTCTGAGCGATTGTGAAGACACGCGTCTTCTAGCCGTTGGAAATGCAGGTCGATGTCAAGACGTGAGTTCAAATTTTTTTACCGTGTACATTGCATGCGCCTATGGTAAAAATTTGAACTCGCGTGATGACGTCATGCATGACATCATCCTCCCCTAGAGCTTCAACTCAGGCAAAACCTGCCTTCGAGCCAGCCCGTGCTCATGGGTCCCATAGCTGCCCGAGCAGCAGTGGCCCGCTGGAAATGGGTTTTTCGTGCAACACCCCCCCTCCCAAAGCCTCAGGCTTGGGCTCCTTGCTGGAATGGCTCTAACATACATGCCACAAGCTTTGTTGCCTCACGGGTCTTTAATAGCCATCAAATCAATTGCAGAACTATTAATGAACAATTAAATTAAACCATTAAGTACATCCGTCCACCATAGTAGAATTTTATAGTGAAGGCCTAAGGCCCTTAGCAGATGATGCCCTATTTTTTAAAGTCATTGAATTAAACTAACTAATTTGATCAAACAACTAACTAATTTGATCTAACGGTTGGGAGATAAGATCTCATTTAACATCCTTAGATGAAGCCTTCACTACCGAATAACTCCCTCACCATATCCCCTAGTTGGGCCTATTTTGTAAATCATTTGGGTCAGCCTCTTTTGTAAATCATTTTGGTTCAACCCCAAATTCCCAGTCCACTTTGTGCCCCTGAAGAAAGAGATACCATAAACCGGGTCAGGATAATGGACCAAGTGTATCCAAACAATCCTTGACCTACAGTGGGTCCACGTGTATGTCCCAGTTGGTTAATTGGTTTATTCTCCACGCAAGCCCTCCCTCCTAGATCCTAGAAGGGCCGAGCGAGTACCTTTCAATGTTTCCGTTTAAACCCTAGAGTTCAGGGTTTAAGGTTGAAAGAGGTTTATGCTCGCACAGACATTTGAGTTTACGCCCATGAATTCTCGAACTTAGAAATCCAATCAAAAGCAAAGCTCGAACCTTTATCCATGGCTGCCTCGAAAATATCTTCGTGTATAGCAATGGCGGTCGCCGCGGCGGCTTCCATGCCCGCGCTCTCCAACCGCGCCTACGCCGACTCTCCCTTCCGTTTTAATCCATTCTCATCCTCTTCTCCTTCTGCTGAGCCAACGGACCAGAGCTCTAATGCGCAATCGGTGCCTGAAGCTGAAGAGCCCAGAGGGTCGGGGATGGATCCCGAGGCTTTAGAACGAGCTGCCAAAGCTCTCCGGAAAATCAATTCCTCGAAATACGCCAAGCAGGTAATTTAAATGTTGCTGAAGTTGAAATTTTTCGTTGGTGTTTGTTTTCTGAGAAAAAGGATGGAAAATAGAAGAAAGATACAACTGTTTTAGTCTTAGGGCTCTATTGTATCACTAAGAAGGAAATGAGGGATGAAATCAGAATGCTTAATTCCTGATTTTCTGTTCCTTTTGTTTCTATAATTTGGCTTCACGTGTTTCGGTAGCCATTTGGTAGGAGTCCTTAGTTTTATCTGTATGTGTTCCTACAATTACTATGCCCACGGCTCTACCTTTGTTGTTGTTGGAGCCATTGAAGCATATGAATTGAAATGTGTTTTTCTTTTTATTCTGCATGAGGTTTCAACGCAACTGAATTATGATCTGAGATTAATCTTTACATGGAGTATGTTAAAGGTGTTAAATTGGTCACTTGGTCTTGTTCTCCAGGTCTTTGATCTGATGAGGAAGCAGGAACAAACTCGCCTTGCTGAGTCGGAAGCAGAGAAGAATCATCATCAAGCAATACAAGCTCAAAGTGATATTGTAAGTCTATCCATCTTGGAACTTTAGTCATCCTGTGGTGTTATTATTTCAAAGATAACTATCACACGAGATTGGCTCCTGGTCCTTTCCTTTGTTGTACCTTGGGTTAGGTAATTAGTTTTCAATTAATGAAACATATAATGTTCTAGGTTTTTAGCATTTAGGTTTAGCAAATTGTGAAAGCCAGCATGCTAATCAATCTTGTGAGAGAATAAATGTGGTTTGCTGTGTCTTATCTTTCCTCTATGAATTTTAACTTATACTGCATAGTTTTTTTATTGACAGGAAAGGCAGAGGAAAATGGCTGAGGAACAACGAAATATAGTGCAACAACAAGCACAAGCAAAGGCACAAATGCTTCGTTATGAAGATGAACTGGCTAGGAAAAGATTACAGGTGCAAGCAGTGGAATAAATTATGTGTTCTTTATCTAAGAATTTATGGTATCTAGCACTTAGACTTTGTAAGTTCTTACCACTGAAGGGAGTCACTATTAGCTCTCAATGGTGGTGGGCATATTTTGAGAATATGTCTATATAAATCTGGCATGTCTTGCTTATAATCAAGAGAGTAGGTACTCTCTTACCAAAAAATTGGTCAAGTCAGTAGTTGGTTTAACAAATTTCAAACATTGGTAAAGTCTGTAACTACTCTCTAATTCTGGAGCAAGAAAAGATAGGTTTGTTTTATCTTTTAATATTCAATTATTAACTCCTGGTTATTGAAACCTTACTTTATTGTCTACTTGAATGCAGACAGATCATGAAGCCCAGAGGCAGCATAATGTTGAGTTGGCTAGGATGCAAGAAGAGTCCTCCATGCGAAAAGAGCGAGCAAGACAGGCTACAGAGGAGCAGATCCAAGCTCAGCAGCGTCAAACTGAGAAAGAGAGAGCTGAAATAGAACGAGAAACCATTAGAGTAAAGGCCATAGCAGAGGCTGAAGGTCGGGCCCATGAGGCAAAATTGACTGAGGACCATAACAGGAGAATGCTTATAGAGCGGATGAATGGTGAAAAAGAAAAATGGCTTGCTGCAATCAATACAGCTTTTAGTCACATTGAAGGTATGCAAAATTTAGTAGCTGTGTTTTATTTTATAGGAAAAAATCTGAGGCTCATATTATGTACATGAATAACCAACTGTTGCTTCAGACAGATTGAGTAAAATGTTGTCTTTTCTAATTTCTCTGGTGGTGGCAATAGTGCCACTTTTATCTTGAGTTCGTTGGAACACATTTGTTTGATATCATATTTTTGACTTCACAATAATGTTTGATGATATAATCGTCTCATCTGGTATCTGCAGGGGGTTTTAGAACTTTGTTGACTGATAGGAATAAGTTGGTTATGACAGTTGGAGGTGCCACAGCACTGGCCGCAGGTGTTTATACGACTAGGTTCGTATTCTGTTCTTTGGTTGCATTCAAACCCAACTACCCTATATATTACTTCTTTTTGGCATGTTTCAACTTAATTAGGATACACATGGGTTTTATGTTGAAGGAGCAGAGTTTATCAGTCCGTTCTGCTACTTCTAAACCTCCCCATATAAACTGGCAAGGAACCTAGTCTGCACAATGAGAGGTAGCCCTCTCCCATCCAATAAACCCGCTTAACCTTGGTGTAGACAAGATTCAACCTCTTGTGTGACCACAAGACACATCCTAACTAACCAGTGGGTACCTTCCAGAAATGCTACTTTATAGCTTTGTAGTAATCATTGCACTGCAACTTTTCTATTTCTTGTGTCCAATTACACAGGTGGATAGATGATAAGTTTCAATCTCTCTCTTAATGATTATGTCAAGTTAATCAGTAATGCCTTTTACTGTGTTGATGTGATAAACTTTTAATGGAATTATGATATCAAGTTCTTCATCTGTGGTTTGTGATGACTGTATTGTTTATTGGATGTGCCAACTAATTGTCTTTTGATATCCTTTCTTTTCTACAGAGAAGGTTCTAGAGTTATATGGGGTTATATCAACCGGATACTGGGGCAGCCATCTCTGATTCGAGAATCATCCATTGCAAGATTTCCAGGTTCAGAGATAATATCTAAAGCAAAGAATAAAGTTTTAAATTATAGTGCTGGTGCTGCAGCATCTGGATCTCTGCAAGGCAAGAATGGTCTTTCAAATATCGTTCTCCATCCCTCGTTGCAGAAGAGAATAGAACTACTTGCTCGAGCTACAGCAAACACTAAGGCTCACCAGGCTCCCTTTCGCAACATGATGTTTTATGGCCCCCCGGGCACTGGTAAAACCATGGTTGCCAGAGAAATAGCTCGAAAATCGGTATTTCACTGATTCATGGCCTTACATTATTTCTTTTGTCATTGGTGCTCATTTATATGCCTTACTTAAACCTTTTTATATGTTCTACTGCCTCGCTGGGACAGCACCTGTGCATGGGGAGATCTTTATAGGTCAAATGAATGCAACTGCTTGAATAGTTAAAAGCTTCAATTTGTTATCAATTAAAATGAATGCTAATTTTCATCAATTTTTTTGTTTGTTTTATATATTGAATTACTTTATTGTTGGATCAAAATTCTTAGGATTACAAATGACTCTATGTTTGTAACCATATATAAACGGGAGTTATTCTGAAGGAAACTGTAACTTCTCAACATGACAGTTTTTTATCCTTTCGAATGCAGGGTTTGGATTATGCTATGATGACCGGAGGAGATGTTGCACCCTTAGGCCCACAGGCTGTTACTAAGATCCATCAGATATTTGATTGGGCAAAAAAATCAAACAAAGGTCTACTGCTTTTTATTGACGAGGCAGATGCTTTCCTATGCGAGTAAGTTCGAGTTTTCAGGCTATCTGTTTTTTCATCTGTTGCACGCTTTTAAAATAAATAAATAAATAAAGCCTGGGAGTTAACTTCCATTAGTTTATAGTTTCAGAGGGTGCAACCTAGATTTTCATTACCTTATAGCTTCAGTCATATATATAAGCTCAATCAGCAGGCCTCTAATGAATGTTCCCATGCAGGCGTAACAGTACACACATGAGCGAATCTCAGCGTAGTGCTCTAAATGCATTGCTCTTCCGAACTGGAGATCAGTCAAGAGACATAGTTCTAGTACTTGCCACAAACAGGCCAGGTGATCTTGACAGTGCTATCACTGACCGCATAGATGAAGTGATTGAGTTCCCAATCCCTGGAGAGGAGGAACGATTTAAACTTTTGAAGCTCTATTTGAACAAATACCTTTGTGATGAAGGTGAAAGCTCTAAGTCAAGCATTTTTGTGAAGAAGAAGCCACAAAAAATAGAGTTAAAGGATTTTTCTGATGATTTGATCCGAGAGGCGGCCCGTAAGACAGAAGGGTTCTCTGGCCGTGAGATAGCAAAACTCATGGCCAGTGTCCAAGCAGCTGTGTATGGGCGCCCAGACTGTGTATTGGATTCCCAATTGTTCAAGGAAATTGTAGATTACAAAGTTGCAGAGCACCACCAAAGAATAAAACTAGCTGCTGAAGGTGGCCATCCAGCTTAGCTATGGAATTTTTACCCTGGCTTGAGTGGATAGAGAAGCAGCGATTTAACATCCATCAAAATCCCATAGGGTAGAAATTTTTGTCGTGTCGATTTATGTTTCACATTTTCCATGATTTTGGAATATGTCATTCATTCAATAGTCTTTGTTAATTGATGAAGCGTGTTTCCTTGGGCTAGTCATCCCCACTTTTACTCTCTTCTTAACTTACAACAGTTTTACTCTCATTTCACATTTTGCTTAAAAGTGAGTCTACTCTCATCCCCTATATCTCTCTCTCTCTCTCTTCTTTCCCCAATTCCTAACAAACCATCCTTTGGAGGTGCTAATGTCCACATATATAAATTAAAATGAACATTATTAGCCAAAAAATCAAGACTATATAAACTAGTTATATATATATATATATATATATTTTATTACATGGAAGTTTGAACATTAGAATTCAAAATTTCTCAAAATGACAAAGTTAGCCTTTCAGCATTATATATATATAGCCGTGGAGCTTCATGAAGAACTCGACCCCTTTTTTATAAAATTTAATTTTTTGACTCTCTGTATTCACCAACTTTATCTATATACATTTTACGGTCTTGTTTTAGAGAAGCAAGTGGTTCAAATTTGAGTAAATGACAGTCAGGTAATTTGGTGAATAATAAAATCTGATAAATAAATTTGGTGAGTGTAAATTATAATAATGCCCCCAGTCAAGTTACCTTTAAACCCTTATCGCAAAATGCAATTAAGACCAAGCATTCTCACCATCGCGCTTAGCAAGAACAACCAGGAGATTTGTCCTCCTAGCTCTTCGCTTCGCAAACTGCAAATTTAAGACGCAGAGGGAGATGCGGCTACTGCTCAAAGCAACAGGTGGAGCCAAGGCAGCAATACTGCATTGAGCCCTTTTCTAACGGTATGAGTAACTGCCACCATGACCCGACGCATATATATACACAGGCCATCAAACAAACACTTCATAGGGAAAAAAGAAAAGAAGAAAAACAAGTTTGTGTTGTTCAGAGAGAAAGAGCGAAAGAGAAATTGAAGGATGAGGAAGAGAGCAGCGTTGTTGCTGGTGCTATGGCTGGCTATGTCGGTGGGGACTTGGGGTGAGGATCAGAACGCCGAAAACAATGATTCATGGACTGGCTGGGCCCGTGACAAGCTCACAGAGTAATTTCTTCGTCTTTTCTTTTTCTTATTTACTTTCAAGTTTCTTCCTTTTTTGTGTGTGCATATAATGAAAGTGAACCATCCCCTCCTTTGATTTCCCTTCTAAATTAAACGACCATGCATTTTCATGCATGGGAAAAATCTTAACAATCAAGCTACTGGGTCTGGTACATTATCAATATTTTTGTTAATTGCCAATTCTGTGTTGATGTGATAACAATTGACATGGACCGAATATCGACAACGTACCAGCAACTGTAGATTGGTACACGTACAAACCAAACCAATCACTTTTAACCAATTTATGTTTCCTTTCCAATATACTCTGTTACTTGGATTTTATAGTTGATGAAAATAATGGTTGTTTTACTTTGTTTTGTGAATGCTTATTGATCATTAACGTTGTGTTGTGTTCTTTAGGGGACTTGGACTCAAAGGCGGGGAAGCAGGCTCTAAGTCCGCGGAAAGAGTGAACAAAGCAGCCTTCGTTCAAAAGTTTTTAGAAGGAGCTATATACTCTCTTGAAAAACATCAAACAACCAAAGCTGAAGAGCTGATGAAAGGAGCTATGGAGTATCTTTATCATGATAACACCATAAAAGATAAAGCAGCCAAACTTGAGGAGTTCATGAAAGAAGCTATCAAGTATCTTGAGCAAGATATGGTAGAAAAAGCAGAAAACGTGGTGAAAGGCGCTGTGCTGTATCTTAAAGGCGATGACGAAGACAACGATGAAGAGAAAGGGAAAAGAGCGAAATATCTTGAAAAGGATGAAAAGGAGAAAGTAGCAGCAGGAGTAAATAAAGCAAACCTTGTTGATTCGTTTCTGGAAGGAGCTTTAGCCTATCTTGAACAACACCAAGTGGCGAAAGCTATAGATATTATGCAGGGAATTGTACTGTATGTTGCTCAATCTGACGAAATAAAAGATAAAGCAGCCGCTGCTGAAGAGATGATCCAAGGAGCTTTGACGTATCTTCAAGAGGACAAACTAGAGAAAGGTACGGAGATGATCCGTGAAGCTGCGAAGTATCTTGAAAACGACGAGGATTACAAAGCAGCAATTGGCAAGGGGAAAGGAGCGAAGTATCTTGAAAAAGGTAATGCAGAAAAAGGAATATTAAAAGCACATTTTGTTGAAGAGGTTCTAAAGGGAGCTATGTCCTATCTTCAAGCAAATCATTTGGTCAAAGCTAAAGAAGTTATTCAAGGAGTGCAACAGTTTATTGCTCAGGATAATACATTAAAAGATAAACGTGCCACAGCTGAACAATTGCTCAATGGAGCTTTTGGCTATCTTGAACAAGAGAAATCAGGGAAAGCGCAAAAAATAATCCAAGAAGCGATAGAGTATCTTGAAAACGACGAGGATGTCAAAGAAGCGAATAAAGTCCTTAAAGAAGCAGAAGCTAAGGAAGCTAAGTTGAGAGGAGTGAAGTATCTTGAAAAGGATGAAAAGAAGAAAGTAGCAGCAGGAGTAAATAAAGCAACCCTTGTTGATTCGTTTCTGGAAGGAGCTTTAGCCTATCTTGAACAACACCAAGTGGCGAAAGCTATAGATATTATGCAGGGAATTGTACTGTATGTTGCTCAATCTGACGAAATAAAGATAAAGCAGCCGCGGCTGAAGAGATGATCCAAGGAGCTTTGACGTATCTTCAAGAGGACAAACTAGAGAAAGGTACGGAGATGATCCGTGAAGCTGCAAGTATCTTGAAAACGACGAGGATTACAAAGCAGCAATTGGCAAGGGAAAGGAGCGAAGTATCTTGAAAAAGGTAATGCCGAAAAAGGAATATTAAAAGCACATTTTGTTGAAGAGGTTCTAAAGGGAGCTATGTCCTATCTTCAAGCAAATCATTTGGTCAAAGCTAAAGACGTAATTCAAGGAGTGCAACAGTTTATTGCTCAGGATAATACATTAAAAGATAAACGTGCCACAGCTGAACAATTGCTCAATGGAGCTTTTGGCTATCTTGAACAAGAGAAATCAGGGAAAGCGCAAAAAATAATCCAAGAAGCTATAGATTATATTCAAAACGACGAGGATGTCAAAGAAGCAAATAAAGTCTTTAAAGAAGCAGAAGCTAAGGAAGCTAAGTTGAGAGGAGTGAAGTATCTTGAAAAGGATGAAAAGGAGAAAGTAGCAGCAGGAGTAAATAAAGCAAACCTTGTTGATTCGTTTCTGGAAGGAGCTTTAGCCTATCTTGAACAACACCAAGTGGCGAAAGCTATAGATATTATGCAGGGAATTGTACTGTATGTTGCTCAATCTGACGAAATAAAAGATAAAGCAGCCGCTGCTGAAGAGATGATCCAAGGAGCTTTGACGTATCTTCAAGAGGACAAACTAGAGAAAGGTACGGAGATGATCCGTGAAGCTGCGAAGTATCTTGAAAATGACGAGGATTACAAAGCAGCAATTGGCAAGGGAAAGGAGCGAAGTATCTTGAAAAAGGTAATGCAGAAAAAGGAATATTAAAAGCACATTTTGTTGAAGAGGTTCTAAAGGGAGCTATGTCCTATCTTCAAGCAAATCATTTGGTCAAAGCTAAAGACGTTATTCAAGGAGTGCAACAGTTTATTGCTCAGGATAATACATTAAAAGATAAACGTGCCACAGCTGAACAATTGCTCAATGGAGCTTTTGGCTATCTTGAACAAGAGAAATCAGGGAAAGCCCAAAAAATAATCCAAGAAGCCATAGAGTATCTTCAAAACGATGACGATATCAAAGAAGCAAATAAAGTCTTTAAAGAAGCAAGCTAAGGAAGCTAAGTTGAGAGGAGTGAAGTATCTTGAAAAGGATGAAAAGGAGAAAGTAACAGCCGGAGTAAATAAAGCAAACCTTGTTGATTCGTTTCTGGAAGGAGCTTTAGCCTATCTTGAACAACACCAAGTGGCGAAAGCTATAGATATTATGCAGGGAATTGTACTGTATGTTGCTCAATCTGACGAAATAAAAGATAAAGCAGCCGCTGCTGAAGAGATGATCCAAGGAGCTTTGACGTATCTTCAAGAGGACAAACTAGAGAAAGGTACGGAGATGATCCGTGAAGCTGCGAAGTATCTTGAAAACGACGAGGATTACAAAGCAGCAATTGGCAAGGGAAAAGGAGCGAAGTATCTTGAAAAAGGTAATGCAGAAAAAGGAATATTAAAAGCACATTTTGTTGAAGAGGTTCTAAAGGGTGCTATGTCCTATCTTCAAGCAAATCATTTGGTCAAAGCTAAAGACGTAATTCAAGGAGTGCAACAGTTTATTGCTCAGGATAATACATTAAAAGATAAGCGTGCCACAGCTGAACAATTGCTCAATGGAGCTTTTGGCTATCTTGAACAAGAGAAATCAGGGAAAGCGCAAAAAATAATCCAAGAAGCCATAGAGTATCTTCAAAACGATGAGGATGTCAAAGCAGCAAATAAAGTCTTTAAAGAAGCAGAAGCTAAGGCAGCTAAGGCGACAGGAAGGAAGCATTCTAAAACAAACAATGGAGCTAAACATGATGGTTCAGAGCTCTAAAGTACTTACAGCTACCTGATTGCATGTTAGCCCCATGAAGCCATGTGTGATCAGTTTATGTTATTTCTTGTTTTCACATACTGTGCCCTTTAAGGCATTATTTTCCCATATTTTGGATCTTGTATTGTTCTTTTGTTCCTTGAAAAGGAGCTGCAGGAGCAAAAGCGGTATTTAGGTTTCCTTTTTTATTTTCCCGTATTTTTCTCTGTTTTGTTGAACGGGAATTTTTTGTATTTGTAATGAGTATATTCATAGCTCGAATAAAGTGATTGTGATGTGTTTATATCCAAATCATATTGAACATGCATCTGAGCCTGCAATATTCAAATTATTTAGGCTTACGGTTAAGTTTTGCAGTACTTAGGCTTACGGTTAAGTTTTGCAGTACCTGCTTCTACTTTTTGTTTACAATTTTCCTGCTGTCCCCCGAGTTCTTCAAATTCATGTCAATTAGAACAATAAGAAAGACTTTGAATCAGAGTTGCATTTTGACTTCAAAAAGATTGTATTGTATGTTCAGATATTCTGAAATGAGTGACAAAATGTAAGTACCTGTGACCGCTTGGTTGTTTCACTCATGAGATTCATTTCTGAAATTCATTTTAAGTTTCAGTTTTTGGGTCACTCGTTGAGCAATGTAATGGTTTTTTCTTAGATTACATTATAATCTAGGATCTATTGTTTCCAATGGCATTTGAACCTAGTTAAAATTCCACTCTACCCTTGTACTTGCAATACGGCTTCAATCAGAACTCATGATGATTTTCAAATACTAGTTAAAATTTTAAAACAAAGTTGTGAATTTCCTCAACAACAAAAAATGTTGGGAAAGTTTTTGTGAATCTTATAATACTTGTAATAACTTGACGGTTTATAACTTCTTGTCCAAGGAAACAAAAGTGCACTGCACAGAAACTTGTCCATTTCAACATTCGAGACGAGAAACATCACCATGAAATTAAGAGCTAATTGGTAAACAATGCTTCGTAAATCTGATTTGTTGCTCATGTGACTCTTTTTATGGTGTTTTCGACTTGTTCACTCTCATCTCTCTTCCATGGCTTTTCTCTTTTCCTTTCTTTCTCTTGTTCTCTCTTCTATTTCATGTGCAAAATGAGAAGTGCACTCTTGTTTCTCAATAAAAATTTCTACGTGACTGTGGAAAATGTGATTGTGATTCGCATAATGTACCATAAATACTCGTATTGTACACGTATGTAGGTATTTTTCATGTTTAATATATTTATTTTTTACAAAATTTTCAATAATACACACAAAATTTACGTATTATATACATAATACTCACATATTATTGAATAAAAATTAAAATATTTAAAATATTTAAATACAAATTATTCACTAAGTAAATAATAATTAGAACGTAACTACTAATTAATGTAATTAAAAAAGAGAAATTCAGATTATGCTGTTTACATAGTATAGCCGTGCGGCTGTAGTGTTGAAATATTCTATTTATAGCGTATAGCCGCGCGGCTATACTATTTTCCACAAAAACACGCCCTAAACGCTAGTCGTGTCTCTTTTCACAAAAACATGAGCTAAGCGCTGGGTGGATGTTTTATATATATATATATATATATATAAATAATATAGCCGCCCGGTTATACTCTTTACACAAATACTATTTTTTTATTATTTTATATATATTTGTTTTTCCCTATTTTTGTTTGGTAGTTTAGGGCATCATTCATTACTATTAGGTCATTACCCGAGTCTCTATTGTTCCCTTTTAAGTAATTTACTTTTCAGAGTTATTACTTGTGTAAATAATTTAGCATTTTCACGTTTAATACTCATATTATACATGTATGGACGTATTTTTCATATTTAATACACTTGTTTTTTAGAAAATTTTCAATATTACATACAAAATTTATGTATTATATACGATATAGTCGCACGGCTATACGCTTTTTAAAACACAAGATAAGCGCTGCAGTCTTTTTTTTTTTTTATAACTAGTATAGCCGCTATACTCGTTACAAAGTTACTGTGATTTTTTTTTAAAATAATTGTTTTTCCCATATTTTTGTTTATCACTAAGAGTAGTATATAGTGGCTATACGTTTAAAAAACTTCTATTTATAGATTATAGCCGGGCGGCTATAGTGTTGGAATATTCTATTTGTAAAGTATAGCCGCGCGGCTATACGCTTTCTACAAAAACATCCACCTAGTCTGGGTGGGTCTTTTTATTTTTTTGTAAACAGATCGCAGTGCTCCAGATTTTTTAATAAAACTGAGTATAGCCGTGGAGCTATATGCTTTTCACAAAAACACATGTTAAGTGCTTTGCGGATCTTTTTTTTTCATAGGGTTATTTACTATAGACATCCCTGAACTTGGCCCTCATTTGCAATTGGGTCCGTAAACCTTTTTTTTTTATTTAGGCAATTACATCCTTTAACTGGACAAATAGTTGCAATCAAGTCCTACCATCCAACTCTGTCAATTTCTCCGTCAAAATTAGGGGTAAAAGCGTCCTTTCGAGTTTGAAGAAAAAAACTTAATAAATAAAATAAATAAATAAATAAATAAATAAACTTTAAAATAAAAATAAAAATCCCTCTCTCTTTCACTCTGTCTCTCCCTCTCTCTCAACCCATTCCCCCCTCAAAACCCAGATCCAACCCCCACCTCCTAAACCCATCTCAATCTTCATCTATAAAGTCCATGAAATCAATCACCCAACAAATATCAAACTTGAAATTTTAATACCACATCAAATCTCTGCCCCAAATAGTTGAAACTTTATACTTTCAACCAATCAAATACACCCAGCATGGCTACAATTTCAAATCTCAAATAAACATAATTTCAAGCAGAGTGTTGCTATTTCCACCCACCTTATTTTCAACATTTTAAAGACAAATTTACATATTTGTAAAATGACTTCTAAGGACAAAAACCTCAACCCATGACAAACTTTCTCTATTGACGACCATGGAGGAATATACCCAGATTTAGTGCCGACTCCCAATGCAACAACACCAACGCCTACTGCGCAGGTGAGTGATCCTTAGAAAGGCTTGAAACATCTTTCTGTCACTCAGTAGGTGCCTGCCCAATCCAATCTAAGATGTAAAATACCTACCAACACCCCTACACACCATCAAAGAAAAATGAATAAAGAAGTAAATGAATGGGTAAGTTAATTCACACCATATACACTGAACAGAAGAGGAAGCATACAATACAATTCGTATAATTGATAACAGTAAATTGAATGTGCATGAAAAGCAAACCTGCATAAAGAAGAAGAGGCTCATCGCAACCATATGCTTGCTAGACTGCACATGCTGAAATTCGACAGAGCGAAGTTGCAGAGCGAGCAACATTCTAAAAATATAAATGCAATTGTAGGCGACATACAACCTCATGGAATAGCGTCCGGTGATCAAAAGCACCAAAACTTAAAGCAAAATCAAGCTAATTATAAAGACAACCTCCCCAACCAGAGACCATTCCAGCATGGGTTATGGGTTAATAATCTGATTTGATCGCTTGATTTTTGCAGTTTTTTTTTTGGTCTCTCTCAAAGATCTTAAAGTATTTAATTGATTTTTGTTAAACCCACAAGTGACCCATGTTGTTGGCAGGAGGAGGATGGGGGTGATGGGTCGTTGATGGGGGAAGTTTGTGTTGGGTTTGGGTTGGGTTGTTTATTTTATTTATTTATAAAGTTTCAAGTTTTTTTGCTTGAATTAATAATTAAAGAGCATTTTAGGAATAATGGTGGGTGAAAAGATAGGATTGTGTTTTTTCAAATCTATATAGTGAGTGAGAAAATAAGGTGGGTGGGAAAATAGAACAAGTGGGTGGCAATAGCAGTACTCTTTCAAGCCACAAAGAAAACCCAGAAACAAAATAAATCCAGAAAACACAAGGGTCAAGCATGCAAAATGGGATCATGCGGAATTGATTGGATAAGGCAGCAAAGCGAGAAGAGTCCTTCTTTGGTACTAGAATCATTCCTGAGAAAGTGAGAGTTTCAACTAAGGGACAGACTTCTTTTTTTCTGGAAAACAAACAGCCATCGAAGAAGAAGAAAGATACGATTCAATTCGATTCGCTCAGGCGTCAAGCTCTCTCTTTGATTGATTGATTTCTCATTACACTTGTACATATAATGATCTTGCAATTTCTGTTGCTGTTGTTGTTGGTCTTCCTCGGTGTTCCTCTGTGTTTTAAGGGGGGTGGGATAAGGAGGGGGAATGGGTTGCGAGAGAGAGGGAGAGATAGAGCGAAAGATAGGGATTTTGAATTTGATTTTTTATTTTAAAGTTTATTTTTTATTTTCAGTTTTTTTCTTCGAACTCGAAAGGATGCTTTTACCTCTCATGTTGACGGACAAATTGATAGATTTGGACGGCAGGACCTAATTGCAACTGTTTGTCCAGTTAAAGGATGTAATTGTCACACAAAAAAGTTCACATACCAAATTGCAAATGGGGGCCAAGTTCAGGGACGTCTACAATAAATAACCCTTTTTCATATATAGCAGTTCCATTTGTTTTTTTTTTTTCGACTTCAACTATAAGCTGCTTTGGTCAAAGCAACAGCTGGAGCCAAGGCAGCAATACTGCATCGCGCCCTTTTCTAACGGTCTGGTAACTGCCACTATGACCCGATGCATTTATATATATACGCAGGCCATCAAACAAACACTTCATAGGCAAAAAAGAAAAGGAAAAAAAAAAAAGTTTGTGTTGTTCAGAGAGAGAGCGAAAGAGAAATTGAAGGATGAGGAAGAGAGCAGCGTTGTTGCTGGTGCTATGGCTGGCTATGTCGGTGGGGACTTGGGGTGAGGATCAGAACGCCGAAAACAATGATTCATGGACTGGCTGGGCCCGTGACAAGCTCACAGAGTAATTTCTTCATCTTTTCTTTTTCTTATTTACTTTCAAGTTTCTTCCTTTTTTGTGTGTGCATATAATGAAATTGAACCATCCCCTCCTTTGATTTCCGTTCTAAATTAAACAACCATGCATTTTCATGCATGGGAAAATTTTTAACAATCAAGCTACTGGGTCTGGTACATTGTCAATATTTTTGTTAGTTGCCAATTCTGTGCTGATGTAATAACAATTGACATGGACCGAATATCAACAACGTACCAGCTACGGTAGATTGGTACACGTACCAACCAAACCAATCACTTTTAACCAATTTATGTTTCCTTTCTAATATACTCTGAATAAATTTAGGTTTTAGCCACACAAAAATTTTCACTTTCGGAAAAAGCCAAACTTTTTTCGAAAAAGACTAAAAAACCTCTCAACTTCAAACCAAAGACATGCAAACGTAAAGGATTCCTTAGAAAATCCAAAAATAAATAAGGGTAATTTTGTCAATTTTGGCTTTTTTTAAAAAATTTCTCTCACCTTTGGTCTTTTCCAAAGTTTCTTGGATTTTATAGTTGATGAAAATAATGGTTGTTTTACTTTGTCTTGTGAATGCTTATTGATCATTAACGTTGTGTTGGGTTCTTTAGGGGAGTTGGACTCAAAGGTGGGGAAGCAGGCTCTCAAATCACTGAAAGAGCGAACAAAGCACTTCGTTCAAAAGTTTTAGAAGGAGCTATATACTCTCTTGAAAAACATCAAACAGCCAAAGCTGAAGAGCTGATGAAAGGAGCTATGGAGTATCTTTATCATGATAACACAATAAAAGATAAAGCAGCCAAACTTGAGGAGTTCATGAAAGAAGCTGTCAAGTATCTTGAGCAAGATATGGTAGAAAAAGCGAGAAAACGTGGTGAAAGGCGCTGTGATGTATCTTAAAGGCGATGACGAAGACAACGATGAAGAGAAGGGGAAAAGAGCGAAATATCTTGAAAAGGATGAAAAGGAGAAAGTAGCAGAGGAGTAAATAAAGCAACCCTTGTTGATTCGTTTCTGGAAGGAGCTTTAGCCTATCTTGAACAACACCAAGTGGCGAAAGCTATAGATATTATGCAGGGAATTGTATCTGTATGTTGCTCAATCTGACGAAATAAAAGATAAAGCAGCCGCTGCTGAAGAGATGATCCAAGGAGCTTTGACGTATCTTCAAGAGGACAAACTAGAGAAAGGTACGGAGATGATCCGTGAAGTGCGAAGTATCTTGAAAACGACGAGGATTACAAAGCAGCAATTGGCAAGGGGAAAGGAGCGAAGTATCTTGAAAAAGGTAATGCAGAAAAAGGAATATTAAAAGCACATTTTGTTGAAGAGGTTCTAAAGGGAGCTATGTCCTATCTTCAAGCAAATCATTTGGTCAAAGCTAAAGACGTAATTCAAGGAGTGCAACAGTTTATTGCTCAGGATAATACATTAAAAGATAAACGTGCCACAGCTGAACAATTGCTCAATGGAGCTTTTGGCTATCTTGAACAAGAGAAATCAGGGAAAGCGCAAAAAATAATCCAAGAAGCTATAGAGTATCTTGAAAATGACAAGGATGTCAAAGAAGCAAATAAAGTCTTTAAAGAAGCAGAAGCCAAGAAGCTAAGTTGAGAGGAGTGAAGTATCTTGAAAAGGATGAAAAGGAGAAAGTAGCAGCAGGAGTAAATAAAGCAACCCTTGTTGATTCGTTTCTGGAAGGAGCTTTAGCCTATCTTGAACAACACCAAGTGGCGAAAGCTATAGATATTATGCAGGGAATTGTACTGTATGTTGCTCAATCTGACGAAATAAAGATAAAGCAGCCGCTGCTGAAGAGATGATCCAAGGAGCTTTGAAGTATCTTCAAGAGGACAAACTAGAGAAAGGTACGGAGATGATCCGTGAAGCTGCGAAGTATCTTGAAAATGACGAGGATTACAAAGCAGCAATTGGCAAGGGGAAAGGAGCGAAGTATCTTGAAAAAGGTAATGCAGAAAAAGGAATATTAAAAGCACATTTTGTTGAAGAGGTTCTAAAGGGAGCTATGTCCTATCTTCAAGCAAATCATTTGGTCAAAGCTAAAGACGTTATTCAAGGAGTGCAACAGTTTATTGCTCAGGATAATACATTAAAAGATAAACGTGCCACAGCTGAACAATTGCTCAATGGAGCTTTTGGCTATCTTGAACAAGAGAAATCAGGGAAAGCGCAAAAAATAATCCAGAAGCTATAGAGTATCTTGAAAACGACGAGGATGTCAAAGAAGCAAATAAAGTCTTTAAAGAAGCAGAAGCCAAGGAAGCTAAGTTGAGAGGAGTGAAGTATCTTGAAAAGGATGAAAAGGAGAAAGTAGCAGCAGGAGTAAATAAAGCAACCCTTGTTGATTCGTTTTGGAAGGAGCTTTAGCCTACCTTGAACAACACCAAGTGGCGAAAGCTATAGATATTATGCAGGGAATTGTACTGTATGTTGCTCAATCTGACGAAATAAAAGATAAAGCAGAAGAGATGATCCAAGGAGCTTTGACGTATCTTCAAGAGGACAAACTAGAGAAAGGTACGGAGATGATCCGTGAAGCTGCGAAGTATCTTGAAAATGACGAGGATTACAAAGCAGCAATTGGCAAGGGAAAGGGCGAAGTATCTTGAAAAGGTAATGCAGAAAAGGAATATTAAAAGCACATTTTGTTGAAGAGGTTCTAAAGGGAGCTATGTCCTATCTTCAAGCAAATCATTTGGTCAAAGCTAAAGACGTAATTCAAGGAGTGCAACAGTTTATTGCTCAGATAATACATTAAAAGATAAACGTGCCACAGCTGAACAATTGCTCAATGGAGCTTTTGGCTATCTTGAACAAGAGAAATCAGGGAAAGCGCAAAAAATAATCCAGAAGCTATAGAGTATCTTGAAAACGACGAGGATGTCAAAGAAGCAAATAAAGTCTTTAAAGAAGCAGAAGCTAAAGAAGCTAAGTTGAGAGGAGTGAAGTATCTTGAAAATGATGAAAAGGAGAAAGTAGCAGCGGAGTAAATAAAGCAAACCTTGTTGATTCGTTTTGGAAGGAGCTTTAGCCTATCTTGAACAACACCAAGTGGCGAAAGCTATAGATATTATGCAGGGAATTGTATCTGTATGTTGCTCAATCTGACGAAATAAAAGATAAAGCAGCCGCTGCTGAAGAGATGATCCAAGGAGCTTTGACGTATCTTCAAGAGGACAAACTAGAGAAAGGTACGGAGATGATCCGTGAAGTGCAAGTATCTTGAAAATGACGAGGATTACAAAGCAGCAATTGGCAAGGGAAAAGGAGCGAAGTATCTTGAAAAAGGTAATGCAGAAAAAGGAATATTAAAAGCACATTTTGTTGAAGAGGTTCTAAAGGGAGCTATGTCCTATCTTCAAGCAAATCATTTGGTCAAAGCTAAAGACGTAATTCAAGGAGTGCAACAGTTTATTGCTCAGGATAATACATTAAAAGATAAACGTGCCACAGCTGTACAATTGCTCAGTGGAGCTTTTGGCTATCTTGAACAAGAGAAATCAGGGAAAGCGCAAAAAATAATCCAAGAAGCCATAGAGTATCTTCAAAACGATGAGGATGTCAAAGCAGCAAATAAAGTCTTTAAAGAAGCAGAAGCTAAGGCAGCTAAGGCGACAGGAAGGAAGCATTCTAAAACAAACAATGGAGCTAAACATGATGGTTCAGAGCTCTAAAGTACTTACAGCTACCTGATTGCATGTTAGCCCCATGAAGCCATGTGTGATCAGTTTATGTTATTTCTTGTTTTCACATATTGTGCCCTTTAAGGCATTATTTTCCCATATTTTGGATCTTGTATTGTTCTTTTGTTCCTTGAAAAGGAGCTGCAGGAGCAAAAGCGGTATTTAGGTTTCCTTTTTTATTTTCCCGTATTTTTCTCTGTTTTGTTGAACGGGAATTTTTTGTATTTGTAATGAGTATATTCATAGCTCGAATAAAGTGATTGTGATGTGTTTATATCCAAATCATATTGAACATGCATCTGAGCCTGCAATATTCAAATTATTTAGGCTTACGGTTAAGTTTTGCAGTACTTAGGCTTACGGTTAAGTTTTGCAGTACCTGCTTCTACTTTTTGTTTACAATTTTCCTGCTGTCCCCCGAGTCCTTCAAATTCATGTCAATTAGAACAATAAGAAAGACTTTGAATCAGAGTTGCATTTTGACTTCAAAAAGATTGTATTGTATGTTCAGATATTCTGAAATGAGTGACAAAATGTAAGTACCTGTGACCGCTTGGTTGTTTCACTCATGAGATTCATTTCTGAAATTCATTTTAAGTTTCAGTTTTTGGGTCACTCGTTGAGCAATGTAATGGTTTTTTCTTAGATTACATTATAATCTAGGATCTATTGTTTCCAATGGCATTTGAACCTAGTTAAAATTCCACTCTACCCTTGTACTTGCAATACGGCTTCAATCAGAACTCATGATGATTTTCAAATACTAGTTAAAATTTTAAAACAAAGTTGTGAATTTCCTCAACAACAAAAAATGTTGGGAAAGTTTTTGTGAATCTTATAATACTTGTAATAACTTGACGGTTTATAACTTCTTGTCCAAGGAAACAAAAGTGCACTGCACAGAAACTTGTCCACTTCAATATTCGAGACGAGAAACATCACCATGAAATTAAGAGCTAATTGGTAAACAATGCTTCGTAAATCTGATTTGTTGCTCATGTGACTCTTTTTATGGTGTTTTCGACTTGTTCACTCTCATCTCTCTTCCATGGCTTTTCTCTTTTCCTTTCTTTCTCTTGTTCTCTCTTCTATTTCATGTGCAAAATGAGAAGTGCACTCTTGTTTCTCAATAAAAATTTATGCGTGACTGTGGAAAATGTGATTGTGATTCGCACAATGTACCATAAATACTCGTATTGTACACATATGTAGGTATTTTTCATGTTTAATACATTTATTTTTTACAAAATTTTAAATAATACATACAAAATTTATGTATTATACACATAATACTCATATATTATTGAATAAAAATTAAAATATTTAAATACAAATTATTCACTAAGTAAATAATAATTAAAACGTAACTACTAATTAATGTAATTAAAAAAGAGAAATTCAGATTATGCTGTTTACATAGTATAGCCGCGCGGCTGTAGTGTTGAAATATTCTGTATAGCCACCCGGCTATACTATTTTTGCAAAAACACACTCTTTGCGCTGGGCAGGTGATTCTATTTTTTAATATAAATAGTATAGCCGCCCGGCTATACGCTTTGCACAAATACTGCTATTTATTTATTTTTTTATTTTTTTAATAATCGTTTTTCTCCAATTTTTGTTTGGTAGTTTAGAGCATTATCCATTACTATTAGGTCATTACTCATATCTCTATTGTCCCTTTTTGTGTTTTTTACTTTTTAGAGTTTTTACCCGTATAAATAATTTAGCATTTTCACATTTAATACTCATATTGTACATATATGGACGTATTTTTCATATTTAATACACTTGATTTTTACAAAATTTTCAATATTACACACAAAATTTATTTATTTTATACGTATAGCCGCACAGCTATATAAGCGCTGCAGGTCCTTCTTTTGTTTTTTTTAATAACGTTACAATATGGGGGTTGCCAAGCACTATTTAAACATATAAACACACCCAAAATCCATCATTTCCATTTATAAACACACCCAAAAAATTGATTTTGGGTGTGTTTCTATGTTTAAATAGTGCTTGATACATGTCTAGAATTGGGTTTATTTATAAATTTGTATTTTTTTTATGTGTAAAATAATTATTTTTCTCATATTTTTGTTTATCAATAAGAGTAGTTTAAAGCATTATACATTACTATTAGGCCATTATCTGAGTCTCTATTGCCCCCTTTTGAGTTTTTACTTTTCTAGAGTTATTACATGTATAAAGAATTTAGCATTTTCTCATTTAAACTCATATTGTACATGCACGTAAGTATTTTTCATGTTTATACACTTGTTTTTTACAAAATTCACATATTATACACATAATACTCACATATTATTGAAATAAAATAAATTTTAATAAAATATTAAATACTAATTATTCACTAAGTAAATAATAATTAAAGTAATTAAAAAAGAGAGATTGGCGGCTATACGTTTAAAAAATTCTATTTATAAAGTATAGCCACGTGGCTATACGTTTTCTACAAAAACATCCACTCAGCGTGGGGCGGGTCTTTTTTATTGTTTTGTAAATAGCTATACTCTAGTTTTGTTTAATAAAAATGAGTATAGCCGTGGAGCTATACTCTTTTCACAAAAACACATGCTAAGCGCTGGGCGGGTCCTGTTTTTTTTTTTTTCATATATAGCAGTTCCATTTGTTTTTTTTCCAACTTCATCGATAAGTGTGACTTGTTACCATTCCACTGCCACGTCATTTTCCGTTCCAAGGAGTAGTTTTTCTTTCTTCATTTTCCTTAATTTTGTTTATTATGTAATGGGCCTTGATATTGGCTTAGCCCACGTCTGAGGGGCATGTTGCTTACTGCATCTGTTTATGTAGTTTTGCTTTTTTTTTTAACCTGTGATTGTATTTAGGCCGCGAATCTTTTAACTAAATTTTGCTCTTGTTCTTAATCGTCATGTTTGGGTTGTAGGTTGACTATTCTCCTTATTTGTTGTACACATTTTATAATATTAATAAAATATCTTTTATTTCACCACCCTTAAAAAATAAAAAATTCATTTCCCACAAAAAAAATTATGACCATTAAAATAAATAAAAAATAATGGAGAGTACAATATATTTCAAAACCCAACCAAAAGTTGAAAATCTATGACGATTTTTTTATAAATACATTAAAATAATTTCTTTCAGACATTTGTCCCCTCTTATCGTCATATGACTAAGCAAATTACAATTAAGGCACACGAAGTGCGGCAACGTATTGACCAAGCAACACGTGGAAGGAAGGCAGATATGGCCTCCTTCTATAACGGTCTGAATAACTGCCACGTTGACCCGAAAGGCGCCACGTTGAGAAATCAGTCTGAAGCCCAAACATCTCTCCGATTTTTCACAACAGAAGAAGAAGCAAACGTTGGGCAGTCAGTGGCGCATATATACAAACACCTCATACTCATAGTCGTATAATAAGACGTTCGAAAATCTCATGGTCCCGTACATCCGTGCTTGTTAATTTTCTCAAATCTCAACTGGGCTTTTCACATTCTCTGTAACCCAAAAAATATTGAGTTGTAAAAATGGGGAAGAGAGGAGTGTTTTTGTTTTTGTTGTTGGCGTTGTGGCTGGCTATGTCTGCAGGGACTTGGGGCCAGGACGCCAAGGAGACGCTGAACTTGGCTGCTGGAACAGCCCAGCACAAAACGCACGAGACCCTCAAAGCTGCCAAGGAAAACACCGAGTCGTGGGTTGATCGTACCTTCGGCATAATCGCAGAGTAATTTGTTACAAAATCATTCACTCTGTTTTTTATTCCTTCAACTTTTTGCTTTCTTCCCCTTCATCATGCATTTTGTTTGTGAATTATTAGTAACTGTTCATATATGCTTGCTCATTTTGGAAACCCAAAAAAAAAAGTGATGTGATGTGATGTATTATATCAGGGTCCGTTTGATTGCGATTTCGTTTTTAGTTTATATTTTTTTTTTTCAGCTTTTTAGCCTAGAGAGTAAAAGGAAAGCATATGTGAGAAATGAGGGATGAAGAAATATGGAGGGAAGCAAGGGCGGAGACTGGATTTTATGTTGGGGGGACCAAAACATAAAATACAAGTTTTCTTTTCATAAGCTTCATTTGATTTGGCTTTAATTATTTGGGTAATCTAGGCATACCACATTTTTATAACACATTGTGTATCATCTCTTTAATAGAGAGAGGTGGAGCTCATCAATATAATGGAGTCCACCCCTATTAAAGAGGTGGTACATTGTGGTATAAAAAGGTTGTATACCTAGCATTTACCTTATAAATGATGACATAGAGGTCCAAATTGTTTTTAAGTTTTTTTTGGATGCAGAATCAGTTTTAAGTTCTTAATCTACTAGCCTCTCCACGCCTGCGAAAGGCTTTTTTAAAAAAATTTAAAATTTATTTTAGAATTAAAAAAGATCATTGGTAGTTGTGTTCCATAAAAATTAGATCCATTATCTGATTTTTCTTTTATTTTAATTTTTTTTAATATGAAAAAGTGTTAATTTACCATATTATCATCATTTAATTAATAATTTCAATCCTTAATATTTGCATTAATCAAGGAAATTTTTGATATTTTGAATGTTTTACCATTCTCTGTTTTTTGCTTTATATATAGATATGGCTATTTTTTTTTCATGTAACCTATTTGCAACTAACCATATCCAAGATCAAGGCAACTCCTATACAAGAAAAAGAAAAGTCCAACAAATAGCAAAAAGGAAATGTCACATAAGTGAGGGAAATGCCAACTACTAGTCTTACATTGGTTGAGCTAAATGTTTTCAATCTAGGCCGAGTCTTTCTGCTAACAACTTGAGTTTTAAGCTTTTGCGTTTGATCCTTAAACGAGTAGTTGTGTACTTGTGTTAAGAATTAAGGGTTTTGGCTCATTTATGTTGTGTGATGGTGCCATTCAGGGGGTTAGGATTCGGCCAGGAAAATGCAAAAGAGAAGGCTAAGAATATGAGGGACAAAGCTGGGGATGCAGCCTCTGTGGCTACAGAAAGATTAAGAACGAGCACTTTTGGATCTTGTAATTATTTATTACTACCTTATTCTTTCACAGATGAAGTAATTAATAAGTCAATTAGTTCTTCAAACAAGTATTTGATTTCATGCTTCTGAGTTTTACTTTATGTATTCTCAACATATGCTTCTCTGATTTCCCAAATGGCAGCGGACAGCGATTCTGTTCATGACAACTTTGATCCCTCTATAAGGATGCCTACTGATGCAGTTGACAATGCCAAAGAGACCGTGACAAGGGTAATGGGTTCTGGAATGGATACAGCAGCAAATGCCTACGATGAAGCAAAGAATACAATGAATAGGGCTACAGGCGCGGCTTCTGATAAGGTTTATGATGCAATGGAATATGGAAAAGACAGAACTGCCGGTGCCTATGATGAAGCCAAGGAGAAAGTGAACACGGCCTCAGATAAGGCCTACGATGCCAAAGAGACAGTGAGAGGGGCAATGGGTTCTGGAATGGACAGAGCAGCGAATGCTTATGATGGAGCAAAGAATGCAATGAATAGGGCTATGGGTTCGGCCTCTGATAAGGCTCATGACTCAATGGAATATGGAAAAGAAAGAACTACCAATGCCTATGATGGAGCCAAGGAGGGAGTGAACGTGGCCTCCGATAAGGCTCATGACGCAATGGAATATGGAAAAGAAAGAACTGCCAATGCCTATGATGGAGCCAAGGAGGGAGTGAACGTGGCCTCCGATAAGGCTCATGACGCAATGGAATATGGAAAAGAAAGAACTGCCAATGCCTATGATGGAGCCAAGGAGGGAGTGAACATGGCTGCCTCTAATAAGGCCTACGATGTCAAAGAGGCAGCCAGAGGGGCAATTGGTTCTGGAAAGGACAGAGCGGCGAATACCTATGATGAAGCGAAGAATACAATGAATAGGGCTACGGGTTCGGCTTCTGATAAGGCATATGATGCAATGGAATATGGAAAAGAAAGAACTGCCAATGCCTATGATGGAGCCAAGGAGGGAGTGAACATGGCATCCAATATGGCCTACGACGCCAAAGAGACGGTGCGAGGGGCCATGGGTTCTGGAATGGACAGAGCAGCCAATGCCTATGATGGAGCAAAGAATACAATGAATAGGGCTATGGTTTCGGCTTCTGATAACACTCATCACGCAATGGAATACGGAAAAGAAAGAACTGCCAATGCCTATGATGGAGCCAAGGAGAGAATGAACATGGCCTCAGATAAGGCCTACGATGCCAAAGAGGCAGCCAGAGGGGCAATTGGTTCGGCTTCTGATAAGGCTTCTGATGCAATGGAATATGGAAAAGAAAGAACTGCCAATGCCTATGATGGAGCCAAGGAGAGAATGAACATGGCCTCAGATAAGGCCTACGATGCCAAAGAGGCAGCCAGAGGGGCAATTGGTTCGGCTTCTGATAAGGCTTCTGATGCAATGGAATATGGAAAAGAAAGAACTGCCAATGCCTATGATGGAGCCAAGGAGAGAATGAACATGGCCTCCAATAAGGCCTACGATGCCAAAAAAATGGTAGCGGGAGGAATTGATTCTGGGACGGAAAGAGCAGCCAATTCATACGATGAAGCAAAACAAAATGTTGGGGAGTCATACAAGTCAGCTAAGGACTGCATGACTGGACATGCCAAGCATAACTATGAGGCTGCAAAGGAGAGTGCCTCGCAGGCTGCAGGAGATCTCGGCGCTACCATGAGGAATGCTGGTTCAGAGATATAAGGAGGCCGATTGCATGCTTGCTCCATGAAGCCATGTTTGATGAGTTTATGTTTCTTTTGAGTAGCTAGGAATCTCTGTAAGTTCTATGATCTATGTTGCTATATGTTTCTTGTTTTCTCTTACTTTGCCCTTACAGTTTTGTTTCTTTATATCAATGTTTTATGTTTCTTGTTTCTATGAATACGGGTCAAGAATTGCTTGAATTAAGCTAGTCTCGCTGTGTCAATTCATTTCTAGTAATCTATGGCCCAAGCCAAGGCCTCTGATTTTGATGCATGTGCTAGATACTCTTGTTTGTCTTCATCATTAATATTCTTCATATGGCCTGCTCAGAGAAGGTTTGACCAAGCCGTGTCCCCTTTCTAGCCTTCTAGCCTTCTAGCCTACCAATAAAATAATTACAAATCGATCTATACACTACATAATTTTTCGGCACGAATTATCTGCTGGGGATTTAGAGTACGTATATATTATGGGAGAGGTAGCCTTGGTCTGAAAATATATAGCAGACGTGACTCTGATCACCCATACGATATTAATGAATATGCAACGCCAAAAACTGAGAATAAGACCTGCTTAATTTGTTTCTGCATCAAATTACAAATTAATAAACAATAAAAAAGAAGAAAAAAAAATATACACATATGTTTTGAAACAGGAAAATATTGTAATGCATGCAAAGGCACACCGGTATGTATGATTCATGAAGACGAACAGGATGCGAAAAATTAGAAGAAAATCATACATGAAATGAAACAATAATATGAGAAAATCACATAACACCACGACAAAAAAGCTGACATCTCATTTCCTTTTTTGCTTTCCTTTTTCTTCCTTTTACATCTTTTACCCTAGTGAAAAAGCACAAGCATGGTGATTGGAAATCAAAAGAAAAGGTGCATGCGATGCGAGAGCTCGATGCCAAACATTTCAAGCACAAGAAAAAATTGTTGGTCTTTTTTTTTTGCAATTTTATGTTTTTTTTTCGAAAGCAACCAAACAAACAAACCGCAGAGAAAGAAGATGAGCATCAAATAGCTAGGTTTATGTTAAATTAAGAAGCAAAAAAAACAAAGAAAAAAAGGAGTGCGTGCTTGATTCTCTCTAGCTATCTCCTCTCTCTCTAGCTAGCTACATATTTGACTATATATATATATATATATATATATATATTTATATATATATATTTATGTGCACATACAAATTATCTGATCTAATTATTCACTGATTATATTGATCTCTTTTCCCAGTCACAAATCAATGTATTGAAGTTTGGCTTACATTTGCTTCTTCTTCATGGCTTGTTTATTATTGTGCATCCACACCTTGAACACCTGCCTCTTTATACCCACTTCAGAACACAACTTCTGCACCTCTTGCTCATCATGCCTCTGGATCTTCCACCCTAACTTCTCAGCAACCTCCATCATCTTCTCCTTCTGCTCCTGACTGAACTTCGTCCTAAACCGCTTCTTTGACCCCGCTGCCTGCTGGCCTGCCGCATAAGTTGCCCGAAACAAATTATTCATGTTGAGATCCTCGCTCGAGGACTCATCAGCCCCCCCTCCGCCCCCACCACCGCCTCCAAAAGCCATCATCATCGGGGGAACTGGGCCCCCCGCAGCTGAATGATGAACAGGAGGCGGTGGGGGTGGAGGGAGTTGCAATACTCTAGTTTCTGAATCTCTACGGCTAATGGTGTGTTTTTGGTGGTTAACAACATAGTAATTATTTGGCAAATGATCGCCTTCGATCTCTTTTCTGTGGAAATTTCTATGGCACTCACAAGCTGCACATTTTAGTGCTTCTGGGATGTCTTCCTCTCCACTTGGCATGAATTCTCCGCAGCCATCGAGCACGTGGCCGCCGCTGCTGGCCGCGTGGTTTCTCAAGCATTCCCTATATCTAACTTTCTGTGGTGCTGGTGGTGGTTGAACTGGTGGTGCTTTCAAATTTGATCCACCAGGAATTGATGTTGCACTTGGGGTGACAACAATTGGAGATGAGATTGGATCTGGGTTTTGCTCGGAATCTCTTCTTGATGATTTGTGTGGTGATAGATTCAATTGATGAGGCTGGTGATGATGAGGAGGAGGATGGGGGTCTAGGGTTTGAAGAGGGTTGATGAAGATTGTGTTGTTAGCAGTTGAGGGTAGGGCTGGAGAAGAAGAGAGCTTGGAGGAAGAAGAGTCCCTATTGGGGGGATTATAGCCCAGAGTGGTTGGCATCCCTATTACCTTATCTTGGCCTCTCACCTCCATTAAATCTGATATCTATAGCTATTATACTGGACTTGATCTCAGCCTCCTTTTTATTTTCTCTAATAAAAATAAATAATAATGGAGAGTGTGTTTACATTAACTATCTTCATCATGGCATGATCTGTCTCTCAAACTATGGATCTTTTTGTAATTTTCTCAACTCTAATTCATACTGTACTGTCTAATCTAACCCAAGAGAAAACTTAATCAAAGATATAATCACTAACCTAAGATTATTCTTCTTTCTTTTTTCTTTTTTTCTTTTTTGTATTCTGATTTTGACATTTTGGGTGCTAAACCCACCAACCCATCTCACTAATTTCAACCCTATTTCCAAAGAGGTGAGAGGATGACTTGAGAGAGAGAGATGGACTGATGGAGTAGCTGAAGAAGAAAAGATTGAATATTAACTCACATAAATAATTTAAAACAAATCTTGGAACTCAAACAGGAAAAGAAAAAAGAGGGGCCCTACAAGCTAGAGATTGAATAAATCTTACCTCTCAGAAATCAGACTGTAAAAATGGTAGAAATATTGTTGTAGTTGCACCACCATTGGAAGCATAAGTAAGAAGCTGGTTCTGGCATTTGATTAAAGATGGAGGGTATTCAGATAATTAGAGCTAAAACTAAGATTATGACAGAAAGTATGGGGAAGAGAGAGAGAGAGGGAGATAAGAAGAGGCCAAGAGTGAGATAGATGGGTGCTCTGAGAACAACTGAGAAAGTGGTTTATGTTTCCTACCACCCATCCAACCCCATAAAATCTATTGATGCAAGGTGCAGGTGGTTTGTTTTGTACTCAAAATGAGTGATGACTACACTGAGTGAGTGAATGAATGAGTAAGAGAGAGTCCTCTTATTTTGCAGAAGAGCCGACAGGGTCACGTTAGTACTCTCTCACACCCTGCAACCCTGGTCCAGTTCCTAATTATTGCTCTCTGAAACCCTAAACCACCACAAAATTAATGTGTTTTATGTGTAAGACAGAAAGAAAGAGAGAGAAAGAGAGGAGAGAAAAAGAAAAAGAAAAAGAAAATATGTCAGATTTGACGTTACTCTGTTTGCCCGGAATCTTTCCTGCAACGTTCCTAAAAAATTTCCCAGCTTAAAGACTTAAAAACTGTTTGAGATTTGATTCTCAGACGCAAAACCCAGTTAGTTCCTAATTAAGCAGGCCTTAAAACAAGGGTTTAAGATAAAGACAACGAGAGAATCCGAGGGTTTATCTAAAGGTAATAAAAAAAAAGTTCTATGTCATTATCAAGTGGTTAAGAGCATTTGACTCTGCGCATGATCATGAACAACTTCTAATTGTTTACGAAAGTGAGGTTGCGTGGTTAATTCTCAACCGTTGATTTAAGTAGAAATCTACACTAACTTCTAATTACATTAACGGTTAGAATCACTCACACGCGCGCGTGACAACTATTCTAAAAATAAGAAGAAATAAAGGGGTGAGATGAAGATTTTATTTTTCTCTTTTTTCCATCTCTCTCTTTTGGGTGGGTGTGTGAGAGAGATAAAGTGAGAGAGAATGGTATGCTGGTCCACATAACAGCATTTATTTTGTTTTGTTAGTGTGTGTGTGTGTGTGTCAGAGGTTGTGTTTGTGCGCCTGCTGCAGTTTCGTTCTTTCCCATTGCAAATTGATGCTGTATTTGCTGCCATTATTGGCACTTTCCCTCCTTTTACTTCATCTTCACACATCCATATATTGTGTTGCACTATTGTGCTTGGTTTTGTGGTACTGTTTCTACACTAGTTATCTTAGCCCATGACTAAGAAACAACCCATTTTCAACACTTTGCTATTTGGTTTGGCCCCCCTCTTTTCCTTAGGACCCGCATTATTTCCTTCTAGTCCACGCCACAGTTCATAAGGTATTGCATACTAGTACTAATCTTTGAAAACATAGTGATGTAGGACAAGGCGAGACTTTGTTCAAATGCTAAATTGTGAACAAGACAGTTCGGCCAAAAATTGATGAGAAAGCGATCAAGAGTTGGAAAGACATACTCTAATTATGTGTTTGACGTTTGGAGAAGTAGTACAACGAATATTCAAGTCAAGATGAGCAAATAGTGAAATCCGGTGTATCTGCTCAAATCTAAACCCTTGTCAATTTGTTAATTGTGATTCTTGATGCATCACAAGGTAAAAAGAATATAACATTTCTATAACCACCTTAGGCAACTACATGACATTGTAATTCATGTATTTATTATTGTAAGTTTGATCGATTGTTCATTTCTTGATAACTCAAGTTTTTGGAGATGGTGACCCTCTAACGTACGTAGTACTAAATAATTTCTTTGCAAGAACGTTAGGTTCAATTCTCATTCCCCGTCCGATTTCTTTGCTACTTAATGTGGTAAGAAAATGACCCATTTTAGGATTACCTTTTAAATTTTGTTTGTAAGGAGCATTCCTCATCCACATTTCATTCTTATGCATAGTACAAATAACAGAGTACTCAGTATGATGTGGGGGTCTTAATTAAGATTCACCATCTAATAATTTGATAGTTCTTAAATTGTACAACCAACCACCGTGTTCAATCTATTTGACAAACTTGTTAGGTTTCCACTAAGGAGGTCTTGGGTTGTATACATAAATTTTTTAATTTTGGGTCATATGGGTTGTATATATAATTAAATCAAACATCTAGCTGAATTTCCATTTTGGCATACACTTCATTTAAAATGATATTAAAATTATTGTATATAAAAAAATGATTATGTATGACAAAAGGCAATCCTATCCAAATTCAAATGTCCTTTGGGGAGCAAATATTCAAAGTCTACCAGCTGCCCTTCTGTTTGCTATTCAACATCTGTGACTTAAAAATAAATAAAAATTAATCTAGATCGATTATCATGATTAACATCCAAGCATCTAATCTAATTAAGTCTTTTGACATGTTTATTAATCAGTAATCGGATTAGGATGAATTAAATTGAGAAGGAGTTGGATTAAGGAGAATTAAATTCCGGATTTCTATTGAAGTTGTTTATTAAACCATATGGATTGAGGAGAGTTAGATTCCGGATTCCTATTGAAGTTGTTGATTAAACTATATGGAATTGGGGTTGGAGTTGTGCTAACTACTAAAATGTCCTTCTTGTTGTGTTAAAGTAGATGACAACTTTGGAATTTGTAAAATTATGTGAGAATATAATTGGTAAAAAAAGACGAATTCTTAATGGGTTAGATCTCTAGAAATTAGAATACCACCTCTAACCCTAAATTTTGTGTAAATCCCATTTTTTTTTAATTCATCGATGTAAAGTAAATTCATAAATCTTTAATATTTGAATTAAATTCCTAATTGAATTCCAATTCATGATTTGTAAAGTTGTGTGGCTGGCCAGTTGCATGCACCCAATTTTGCACTCTCTGACACAATGTTTGTTTGATACAATTCTTATTAATTTGAATTACTATATTCGAGATAACTAATGGTTTTTTAGGGCTGAGTTTTATATTCCAAGAATATCTTGTGAGCTTCCTTGATCTGTCTAAATTATTTCTTTGGTGTGCTTGAGGGAACAATTTCCAAGTAGTTAAGCCTCGTTTAAATTAAAGGAATAAGATCTGTGATTAAACTAATCAGACAAGCTTTTCTTTCCTAATCAGTGCATGACACAAGTAATTAACTGCTGGGATTTTGGAGACGTGGCAGAAACCCAGCCAAGTGGCTCTATTTATTCATTTGGGACTGTGCCAAGTGTCCCTGTCTCACTTTTCTTTTGTTTGCTCTATTCATTCTGGTATTTCACAGGTGAGGAGGGGCCAAGCCAGGGTTGGCAGGAGCTGTCTTTGATTAGCCAAAGGGGTTCGTGGTCTTAGTCTATGGTTTCATTTTCTAGGTCATGATAAAGTTGTTAGTGTGGGCCTAATTTAGTTTACTTATGACCCAGAAAATACAGAAAATACTTATTTCTTATTTATTTATTTATATTTATAATCAGCACCCCTAACGAACCAATTTCTTGGTTGGGTTTAAATTTGTGAAACTTTGAATAACATTAGCCAAAATGTGATGAATTTTGTGGTGTTTTCAAGGCTCCAAGCCCACTTCAAAAAATCAGATTCTGAAGTGACGTAACATTACAGATGGGTAATAATAGAGCCTGGAAAAATAAAAGAATAGGTACTTCTACTTGTTTATGATCACTGATCAGGTCGAGGACCACATATGCTGAAGCCTCAGTTGCATTTTCCTTTTCCACTGTGTGGTGAAGAAAATACTAGTAACTCTCAATATTCTTGATCCAACAACAGCATGTATTTTCAGTTTATTTCAGATACTATACATATATAAAAAGAGGGTGTGAGGACCGAGATCTGAATTTTCTAAATAAGTGTTCTACCACTGAAGTTATACGTCTCACGAATACCTTGCTAATCTAAAAAGCCCTAAATATACTAATTCCGTGAAATTCAAAATGCATCGACATAAGACCTTGAAAGCCAAAAAGACGACAAGAAACACAAAGGTTATTTTGTGTATTTGATTCGTCTTATCATTTCTGCTTTATGGATTTGGAGAAAGAGGTCAGGAAGGGGGGGTCCTATGCAATTTGGACGGACATGGGACACCAAATGTTCCAAGAATAAAGATAGCCAAATTGTACGGATGGAGTGGACAGGGCTTTGTTTTCTTCTTCTTCTTTATTTATATTTTATTTTCCAAAAATCTTAGGAATTAGTCCTAGTTGAGACAAGGAAATCTATAACATTTGGATCTACGGATTTGAATGAGTCACATCACTCTGCGCATGCACGTTTTATAGTGTGTGGTGTATTTAGTTTGGTATTTTGGTGGTAAAGGTCATGACTGGTGCGTGCGAAGCCACCACCAATCACCTCCACTCTCTACTTTTCTCTTTTTTTTTCTCCTTTCCTTTACGTTAACAAGGGAGTGTGGAGCATTGGTCAACTATATACTCATTATTAGCCACCCCCTAATTGTTAATCGGTCCTACCATTCTCTATACTCAGAATTTAACTCAAACCCTAAATGATGTGGATGGATCGAATTTTGATCTGAATTTGATATAAATAATGTAAGATTGATACATTGAGATTCTCGATTCGATAATCTCTATATAATCGAAATTTAATGATTCGTCACTTTAACAAATCAAATAAAGATTAAGACCAATTCGATATGAATCCGATGTTTATCATATATGAATTAATAAACTGATTCGAATTTGAATGCAAGCCAATCCGATCTGCTCACAAGCCTCGTGCATTTTGGAGGAAAAAAAACCTAGGCGCCCACCAGCACTTTTAGGGCCCAATATAAGAATTTAGGTATAAGATGTGATGTTTAGCATTGGAGATGACATCAAATACACTGTTAGCATAACAGCGATTTGAATGTAAACCTAGCAAAATAATGATTATTTACTGCTGTCATGTCTATTCCTTTGTCTTCCTAAAAAGAATCCCCCCTAGCGTATACAGTTGAACATTGACTTCTGACTTGTGCTTACACTTTGGCATTTATTTTATAGATCATCATAGTCGCATCTTCCTTACATCCAGCTTCATATACAGGTTGGAGGATGGGCCAAACTGCCACAAGTCTAAAACTATACACAATAAAATTGTTTGGGCCACCAGCTGCCTACAGCCTAAGATAGGCCAAGATCAGTTTTTGAGGGTGCCATATATGAACTTTTCATGTGAAATTTCATATTAGCCACAAGATTATTATTTAATTAAACTTAAGTGAAGTTACTATTCGGAGAAATCATGTGATTAATATGAAAGTCCACATCTATAATCCATATATGGCATCCTCACCATAGAACGACTCTGTGCGCCCCTGTTTTTTTTTTCCGTGAATGATCGAATGTGTGCTTTCGGCTATGTGCCTTCGTCTGCATGGTTTTCTGCCTTTAACAAGATTCCTTCACTCTGCAAGCATGTAGCGGTAAGCAGATATGCATGATCCAAATCAATCTATTACTCAATCCGACAAGATTAAGAGCACTATCAAATATCAAAAGCAAAGCTCCCCTATCTAAACACCCGAAACTCTATCCGAAACATAGGAAGTAACGTAAGGATTAAATTGCAGAACTGAAGTCAGTATCGGATATGAACAAGAATCTTTACAATGTATCGATTATATCAATCATTCTTAAGGACTAGCAAGTTTCCTTAAGTGTCATAAACAGAATATTTGGTTCCCTGCTATGTAGCATGGATACAGATACGGACACGGCGATATGGCAAATTTCGAAAAACTAGGATAACGATACGTGATGGGTACAAGAATTAAAAATATATATTAATAATTTAATATATAGCAATAAAAATATATATAATTCAAAACATATTTTAAATAACATTCATTTCACTCAAGGATCAAATCCACGCAAATCCTCCAGCAATTGCAACTCAATCAGGATCAAATCTCCTTCATCCTACAACCAATGAGAGTTACTGTATATACTTTATGTACAAGTCAGCTGTAAACACACAGATTATTCTCCAGATTCCTACTCCCACTTATCTGAAAAGCCGGATACCGGTGTCCCTTGACTCCGATATGTATCCGACGCTTATCGGAGCGTATCGTACGCATATTGTATCCGATATGGGATACGGAGTTAAACTGACATATCCGTGCTTCATAGGTTCCCTGGATCTTAAAGAAGGTAAACAAATAAGATAATGAACACAGTAAATAATGCCTCTCTATTGCAGAATAACATTTATGTGCTTATCATTTCATCTCCCTCCACCACTTCCTCTAAGTAACACTTCTAAACCCCACTACCTAGTAACTCTTATCTCAGTAAGAAGCTAAAGATACCAACAACTATAAAGCTCTGATTTTGCAACACAACTGAGGTTGTGGTTTCATTCCAGAGCTCAACCCAAAAACAAAAAACAAGTCATAAGAAGACAACCAAATTAAAGAACTACAACTCAGAATCTGTTAAGCACTGCGTACAACTCAGAATCTAGATAGAAGATAACTGGGGTTCAATAAAGACTCGAGAGCTTTTCACCAAAAAAAACAAAAGACTCAAGAGCTCAAGCCCAAAAAAGATCAGTTATATCCAGACAACAAAATCGAGGAACTCAAAACTCCAATCCCTGGCCATATGATTAAGATGGTAGAATGGTAACTTATCATCTACAGGCCACAAATAAAGACACGATCCAGAATGGGTGTTTCAATAATGATGCTTATCGACCACCAATCAAACCTTAGTCATATAATTACAGGACATCACACATCTAAGTGATGCTACATTTGGACCAACTTTGACGCAGAACTAATCCGCGAGCTCTATATCTACTAGCAAACACTCAAAATTCATCTTTCATTACACAAACAAAAGATTACAAAGTAATTTCAAATTTCAGTCTAACAATGATAAACCAATGAACCAGTTCAGAAATTCTTCAATGATACAACAAATATACACAAACTACAAAAGTGATTCATAAGATTGAATTAGTTCAGAGCGAAAGTTCCATTACCCGAGAATTCGAAAAAGTTCCAAAACCATAAGAGCCCTCCACAATTGCTACTATAAGACCCCCTTGGCCTCCATGTACCTCCACATGTACCAAGACCCAACAGACCTATAAGGCCTCCATTTCTCACACAACTGCTCCATCTCCAATGGCTTCGGCAACTCCTTCAAACCATACAGTAACTGCACTCCTTTCCTCACACCGAGATCGCCGACCGGAAGCACATCCGGTCTGCGAAGTGAGAAAATCATGAACATGTGGACCGACCAAGCCCCAATTCCCTTCACCACGGTGAGCATTGTGAGCAGACCCTCGTCGTCCATTTCCAGAATAGAAGAATCGGACAAAGTCCCGTCACTGTACTTCTCGGCCAAGTCATGAAGATACGAAGCCTTTCGGCCCGAGACACCGATATTTCGGAGCTGCTGGGCAGAAAGCGATGCAACGACGTCGGCGACCACCGATTCCTCGCCTCCGCAGAGCGAAATGAATCGGGTGTAGATCGATTGAGCGGCTTTGGTGGCAAGTTGCTGGTAAAGAATGCTTCTTGCGAGCGATAGAAATGGACGGCCGGAATCAAACGACGACGGAGGGCTGTAGGAGTCGATCAGAGCCGTTAAATTCGGGTCGGAGCTGCGTAAATGTTGGAGGGCGAGGTTGATTTCGGATTGGGAGGTTAATGGGTTTAGGGTTTTGGGGAGAGCGGAGGAGGAGGAGGTGAGGGGCTTGGTGGTGGGGTTGTTGGAGAGTTTTAGGATTTTGCGGGGTCGGAATGGTATTTTGGGGGAAATGGAGGGGTTTGGGGAAATTTCAGTTGGTATTTGAGCTTGGGATCGCTTAGCCATAATGGTGGCGATGATGGTTGGTGGCGGCCAATTGGTGTTTGCTCTGCCTAAAGGGTAAAGAGACAAGGAAAAGTCGTTGTTCTAAGATACGACTTTACGTAAAAACCTATCGTAGTAACCGCGTGTTGGCGGCTAATGGCCAGCGTACGGCCCATGGTCGACTTGATCTACTGGACTTTCTGATCCAATAAGCTCGGACCCAGTTTGGAATATAATTTGATCCTGGGGACCGGGGTTTTCAGCCCGATATAAACAGTTATGGGACAGCTCCCTTTCTCATTAGTTGAGATATAGAATATTCGAATTTATGATATATTTCAGTATTGAGAAGATAAATACTACTAGATAAATAATTAATTTCAGTCCGTAACATTTGAAAAGCTTACAAAATAATTATCAAATAGAAACATTCTATCAAATTTAGTACCAAAGAGTAAAAATATCTATGAATTCTCGGAACATAAGAAAATTCATTCAAATTCTCGGAGCAAACATCGTGGTTTTAACCAACTAACAATACTAAACAATAAGACAGTTTTTCGTAATTATACTTGAAGCAATATATAGGAAGGGGAACACAAATACATAGAATGATTGGGTTTTATTTCTGAGCTCCATCTTCATGGGGGAGGGAAGCAAGGAATCGCTTGAGACATCTATTGTAAACACAAGGTCTTTCCAAGTGGACCAAGTGCCCTGCCTTCTTTATGCCTTCAAATGTTGCATTTTCTCCTAGTTGCCTGCGTACACATTAAACAAAAATAATCTTTCAAACACATCTTAAGCTACCACACAAAATATTTAGAGGGCAAATTAAGCTCATTGGACCTACTCTTTCATGTTGTGGGCAAGCTCCTGCTGGAATATCTGATCATTTTCACCCCACAACAGATGTATTCTCTGCAGAGATGTGTAAATTAAGCACACAGAAATTAGAACAAAATAAATTCTCGAGTGATGTAATTAAGAAACACAGAAAGGAAAGTAGCATAGAATCTCCAGAAGAGAGTGAGTGCATGTGGATCACCTGTGGGAATTTGGGGATTGTTGGGTCCTTAGTATCAATGACTAAACCTTCAAGGAGTTCTTCTCTCTCCTTCCTGTTGGTGAACATCACCTACAGATTGGCAGTAGCCCAAAAAAAATTTAGCTAGAGGTTGAACGATTTTGCTTCCTGAACAACGTAACAATGATGATGTTATCTTCCTAGTTTGCACATACCAAGGCGTTTTTACTCTTCAAGTTTTTTTCTTCTTAAAGATTAAGAAAGGAAAATTGAATTCGAAACCTATTCCAACATCATAAAAAATAAATAACAATAAATTGTTGGTCTATTTGGGTTAAACCTATGAACGTAGGTTGAGCTTATAATGTTTTCGTTACAAATTTAATGATTATTTTCTACAATATTTTCTGAATTGAAAGTTTATCAAAACTCTTTTGCTCATAAATTAACGTAATTTTAGACATAAGCACAATATCAACTCCGAAAATAATTATAGAATATCAAATTTCATCTATACAATTTTGTGATCCCAATTATGCCTATATGCATTTGTTAACCCTTTCATTCAAAGGTGTAATCCTTCCCTTGTCCCACATCCCATTTATGTCTGACAATTCTGCAAAATTTCACAATCCACCATAGGCTCACCAGAATAATAAAAGAAGAAAAATATCTCAGAAACAATCAAACATGAAACTCTAGCAGTTTTCCCAATATGTCTCAAAACATGCATACTTTTCTATTTTTGGGTATAAAAAAAACTTGCATACTTTTTTGTTCAAACCCAAAAAGAAGAAGAAAACAAAATTGAATACCTCGAGGAAGTCCTTGTGAAGCCGGTCAGGAAAATAAAGCTTCTTATGAGCAGCGATAGAGAGCAAGGTCTTGAGCCCCTTCACCGAGCTGGGCAGCAGAAGCTCCGAAGAAGACCCGCACCCAAGCCTCTCCATGGTCTCGTCGCTGACCGAGCAAGTCATAGCCAAGATCGAGCCGGAAACCACCAGGGCTCGAACCATGTCCGGGTACAGCTCGGCCAATTTGAACCCCACCATCCCGCCGTAGCTAAACCCAACCACCGTGCACCTCTCCACCCCGAGCTTCCTCAACCCCGCAGCCAAACATTCCGCCTGCAGAGTCGGTGATCGGTCCGCCTTATCGGTGGCGGAGCCGCCGAAGAAGAGGAGGTCCGGGACGTAGACTGAGTACTTTTTGCTCAACGCGCCAATCTGAAACTGCCACGTGACAATCCCCTCGGCTGCGAAGCCGTGCACGAGGACCACGACGGGCTTTGTTGGGCTGGCCTTGACGGTGGGCTTCTGGCCCTTCTTGGGCTTGTCGAGGGTCTCATTTGGAACCCAGAAGTTCATGGCCGTGCCAGGTTCGAGCTCCACCGTGTACGGCCGCACTCCTGCCATTTTCATGAGCCCATGCAGTAAGGGTCTCTGCAGCGCTACCAAGTTCACCATGTGTTTGTTTGAAGTCCTCTGTGAAAACTTTCTCAGTGTTGAGGCTCTCAAAGCATGTGTTCAGAAGCTGGGTTGCAGAGATGGGTTTAAAACCTGTGTTGGAAATTGAGGTTTGGTGATGGGTTGTTACATCTTGTGCCATTAATGGAATGTAAAATTTGAATGAGATAGGGAATTTAATGTTAGTAAATTGGGAGCTTTGGAAGCTTCTGTCTGTAATAAACTAGTGAAGTTTTTCTTCTTGTAGGTGAGTGATCTAGCGGATTGAGCAGACACCGCTAGCAGAGTTTCTTGCACGAAATCTCCCGTTGTTTATCTTTTGAGTGATGAACTTGTTTAATCAAACTTATGAACTTGTGTTTTGTCAAAATACTAAATCTATAAGTGTGAATAATTTATGTACATATACACACACAATTAGTTTCGTGACTGAAAGAGGAAAGACCATGTGTTAGGGGTCCAAAGTCTCTCAATATCTGCGTTCATTTTTAGGTTTCTTCTCAAGATTTTTTTTTTGGTCAAAGAGTTTCTTCTCAAGAATTATTCTCAGTTTTGCTGAAATTTTGAAAGGGTTTTATCATGCACTGAAAACTTTAAAAATGGAGGGTTTTCAGATCTTATTAGGACAATTATTCGAGATGAAGAGCTCTAATGATATGTTCTTAAAAGTGACACTCACCTAGATTTTTTGAAAAGAAGATATTTGTAAATAAATTGGAACATGTTCTGTAATGTGATAGGTCGGATAGAATAAGAATAATCAACAACTAAAAATTAACACATATTCACAGTATAACAATATAATATGTTTAATATATAAGAAAATATTATTTATATATAAGACTTTCTTGCATATTTAACCCGTGGATTAGAGCGATTCCACCGATGCGCCTAAGGGGAGGGCTGGGGAAGGGGGGTTCGGGGCAAATTCTTGTTTCCAGCAGCAAGGGCTAGCCCTGGCAGGAAATGGGGCCCACGAACCTAGGCTAGCCCTCAGGCAAGATCTGCTTTAGTTCAAACCCCAGTTTGCTAACGTCAGCGATGATGTCAGCAACAACAAAAATTTAAAATAAATCTACAAAAAATGTATGATTTTTTTAAATAAATACTTAGTTGTAGTTTTCAATTCTCACACCAAAACTCTATACAAATTTCTCTCCTCATATCTCATGTGAATAGTTATTGTCATGGCAATTGATGAAAACATCACAACGTTTTGCAAGGGTAGCAACTATTCACATGAATAGTGCTCTCTAGGCCCCCCTTCCCATGGCAAAGGGCAAATAGGTAGAGTTGCTCTTAGAAATAATGATTTGGGTTTAAATGTTAATAATTAAGATTTTAATCCAAAGGTTTATAATGACCAAGAGGGTACGGATTAATTTATAATATATATGTCGTTGTTGCTTTGTGTGCGTAGGATATGTGGATTATTATTTTTCCTGTTCAGGGTACAAGGTTGTTTGGCTTTTGATCAACTGCTCCGCCTACCGCTGCCGTCTGCCTAACTTTATGGTGGACCTTATGAGTGGGGTAGTGAATCACTAAAGAATGTGAAGGGCTTTTGACTCATTTCGGACTGACGTTTGCATTTGATCCAAGGTTTTGAGTTTGAGTCTTTTGACCTTCATTGCATTGATATATCCTTTTCTTTTTAAATAAAATAAAATTACGCATATGCTATATGCTTATTATCTCATTAATTAGAGCATTTAAAATCAATGCAATTTTATTGGGAACTTAAATATTAAAATTTCACTTACAATTTTATATATATTTATATATTTTAGTCAACCGAATTGTGAACTCGAACTTAAAATCTCTTTCAATAGTGAAAATAAAAGTATATGGTACATGATTGTTGATGTGTTACTCAAAATAACTCCTAAATTTACCATAATTCAGAGTCAGAAGATGAAAATGTATGCTTTTATTTTTCAGATTTTTCAAACGATAGCCCAAGTATGCTTTAATGGCTTGCAGTTGTGCAATAATAACTGAGCCCGCTATAAAAGTTTTTTTCTCATCAATAATACTATTTGCTTATTTGCATAAATAACACGTGGAGTAAATCTGACACATCAAGTGTATTTGTGCGCCAATCCAAAAGTTGTTGACGGTGGCACCTTTGGCGGTCGGGAGTTTCACTAAAATGCCCAAAATAGGAGCTTAAATTATAAAAAAATTCAAGCACTATTTAAACATATAAACACACCCAAAACCCATCATTACACACATTTAAAATCCATTTATAAACACACCCAAAAAGTTGACTTTGGGGTTGATTTTGGGTGTGTTTCTATATTTAAATAGTGCTTGGGTTTTTCTATAAATACATATATAGGATTGAGTTTATTTATAAATGGAAATAAATATTAATAAAAATGGTATTTGAGACTTCGACTGCGGTTAAATTACACTTTTGTAACCACGTCAAGTGATATTAAAAAAGAGAAAAAGTAAAAATTATAATTCAAGTATGAAAAATATGATACTACTGTCACGTGCCTTATATTAAGGTTTTTAAGGGTAGGTGGGTAAGATATTTTTTTCAAAAGTTAAGACTTGCGAAGCTAACCCATTTTCTCAAAGGTGAGGTCGCCTTGCCATTGTGGCATTATTAACAAGGTGAGGTTTACTAAAGTTTAGATTGCGTTAGGTTTTTGGGTCATCTAAGTCAAGGGCAGGAGCCGCATATCCGGTCACTGCTTCTCAACCACCCATGGAGGAGGTGGACATATTTTAGGTAATTTCTCATTTCTTAATAATAATGCTAAATTCATCACAATTTTAGGCTACACTAATAAAAAAATAAAAAAGAAAAAGAAAGAGAGCCGGTTTGAATCAACTTAAGAATATATTAGGTCAGCCCAAAATGGATCAACTTAAATCGGCCCATATACATTGAGTTGGTCTAAATCTTAGACGCTACAGAGTTGCACAAACTGAGTTTTGAAAATCTGGAGGAGAGGGTCGAGAGGGCTAAGTACGTATTTATTAATATTTTAAAAAAAAGAATGAGCAATTAAAATTTTCACATAGACACTAATGTTAGTGTATGATCGTCCTTCAGGGGTAGAGATGAAAAGTTCTCCGAAAAAAACGGTGTTGTAGATATTAAACAGAGTGATTTATATATATAGCAAAAGACGGAGAACGATAAATAGAATGATTAAGTCGGTTGGCAATGACTTGCATTAATATTGCTTGACCACTAGCTAGGATGGCATGTGAGAAATATTTGGTGCAGTAATTTAGAAAACCGAACCCCTTCCAAAACTTTAACACAAGGGGAATATCAAGCATGTGACTAAGGTACAAAATTTACGAGATACAAACAAAGGTAAAAATGCTTCTTTTTTTTATTTTTATAAATTTTTATTTCCCCCCCTCTGTTAGTTAATGCTACAAAATTTAAACCTGACAATATGGCAATTTACTTTCATAGTAGTTTGACCGACAGAAGGCTGACTGTGGTGATCGTGAACCCGTGAGACTTCTAAAAAGCGCATGGCAATTTGGCATGCATCATCACCAAAATACTTCCATCTTTCATTAAATTGATCACCCTCCACAACACAAAAACCCATTTGCTGTCCACGGAAAAAACCACACACTCAAGAAAATTAACTAGACTGAACTGAACAGAAATTGAACGGTCTTGAATTGGACGTACGGACGGTCAGCATATGATCAGAAAAAGACAAAATGACTGAAACCTCAGAAGTGTCCGGTCCAAGTCGAGAGACCGTGAATCTAACAATCGCCATTGGACAATCAGATGCATTCCCCAGGTTAAAAAAAGTGAACGGATATTTGTGAAATTCAGTAAAAATTAAATGGCTCCCGATTCAGGTGAGCTTTAACTTGCAGTTCAATGCTCATGTGATAGCCGACTAACGACTAGTAACTCCTCCTACCAGGGTGTAGTAATTATATAAAATACCCGAAAACGATAACCGAGTTGAGTTGTTGGTTAAGTCAGTTGGTCAGAACAGAACATGGAGTCGGTTGTCTAGCACTTCGAATCCCCATAAAAATGGATAACTGAGAGCTCATGATCATCAAGTTAATCAAACGGTGGGCATGCATTTATCATGTAGATTATCATTCATGGAATCATGGTCGTCATTTGTAACATGAAGCGAACCAACAGAACAGAAAGGCAGTAGGTTTATATGTAACTCATGAGGAGAAATAGAGAAATAAAAAAAGTTAAAAGAAATAAACAACTTGAGAAGAAAAAAAATAAAAAAGAAGAAGCAAACTAATTAACAACATGGAATTAATTAATTCATAATATTTCTTCATCAACATCTTCGCGAGCTCATCTTGTGAAGTCATGGACGAGGCTTGGTCTGTCTGTGACGTTGAGACGCCAAGAGAGGAAGGGAATGCCGGTGGCGTCGTTTTCGTGGTGCGCAGTGTCGTCTTCCATGAACCGAAACTCGTTGCCCATGGCAGGAGAGAAGCACGGCATTTTCTGTGTTTGTGAATGCGGCATCCATGAATTGTTGTGGTGGTGCTGGCTCAACATGTGGCTGTTGTGCTCCATTCCTACAACACTCGAACTGGCGCCGTTTGCTGCCGCCGCCGTGGCACGCCTCTCTTCTTTCTTGAACCGTATTCCACAGGCATTGCACAGTGACTGCAAAATCAAAGGAATTAAATTAGTTTGATTAAAATGTTACAAAATTATAATTTGTAGGGAAAAAAAATGTGGTACAAAAAAATCATTGGTGGTTTGACTTGGGAGTACAAGTAACAATCATTACGAAAAAGAAGCTTAGAATCCCATCATTTTTTTGGGATAAACTTCGTAATTAATCACATCATTACAAAATTAAAATACAAAATTAATTAAAATGGGATAATGGCATGATTGGAATTAGGTGGTGTACCTTGGGGCCTCTTGGACCGTTTCTCCAGAGAGGGGTGGAGGTGGTGTCGCAGTTGGCACAGCGGCGGGCGAGGAGGGGGTCGTTATTAGAATGGACGGCGTTAGATACGCCGTTACCATTGCCGCCGCTGCGGTGGCTGCCGTTCTTGTGATGGTGGGAAGACGTGGCTGACGTGGCGTGGTGCTTGGGCTGCAACAAGTCCCAGCAGAAGTTGGAAACGCTGCGGCGCTCGTTGCGGGTACGCTTGTCGTCGAGGACGACGTCGTTTTCGGTGAGGCGAGTGGAGGGAGTGCCCAGGGAGAGAGTACAGTCGACAGAGGAGGAAGAGGATGCGAACGGGTACATGTGATTATGATGATCATGCTGCGTTTCATGATGGTGATGATGATGATGATCGTACGGCCTGTGATGGTTGGGCATGGAGAAGAGCATGGAGAAGGAGGAATTGGATTGGGTGTGGTGGAGGACACCGCATGTACATGGACCGGCCATGTTCCCATGTGAGCTGCTGCTACACCTCTGCATAATTTCTTCTTTTTTTTTTTTTTGAAATGTTCTTTTTTTGGTGGGTTTTTCTGGGTTTGATTAATGGGTTTGCTTTGCTTTGCTTTGAATGAAAGCAAAGTGTGGTGGTGGGTTTTTGAAGAAGAAGAAGATGTAGGAGGAGGCAAATAGTGAAGTGAGACCGAAGTGTAATAATAAATGGGTTTGAAGGAAAAAAAAACTTGGGGGAGAGAGAGAGAGAGAGGAGGGAGAGGAGTGAGAAGGGGTTGTTGTCTGGTAGCTTTATAAGCTAATAAAAGGGCGAAATACCAGTCAGCAGCTGCAGTCCACGTTGTCGTGAAATGCAAATAGAGAGGTGTATTATATATATAGCAAGGGAAAGGGTGATAAAGATGGAGACAGAGAGGGACCCAATTTGCATGTTACAGAGAGAGAAAAAACACATAATGGACCAAGAAGAAGACTGAGCCATTTAGTCAGTTACCCTCCTCATCCTCAGTCTCAGAGTGTTTATATATCCATCTATCTCTCTCTCTCTCTCTCTCTGCTACTAGTACTAGTACTTGTATGGCATCAACGAGTGTACATTATTTCACAAACTACAAACACTAAAATCACATTTTCATATGTTTGTATTAAATTGTGTCATGTTAATTGTATGTATGTCACACTGTGATTTAAAAATAAATTTCAAACCGTTGGTGTTGTTCGAAACTGAAATTTTAAATAATGTAAAGGGTAATGGAACAAAAAATGAAATGAAAGAAAATGATAATGAGGGAGGAGAATAGCGGGGGAAAGGAAGGGGTTTGGTTTTGGTAATGGTGAGAGAGATTGGGGTAGTCAAAAGAGCCCACGTGACTAGCGGGAACAGTCTTCTATAGATCTGCCTTCTCCGATCACGAGGCCTAATGAGTCTGGTGGTCTGGTCTCAAACCCAATACCATCAAAAACCTCTGTCCGTATCCGTATCTCTGCTCCTCTCTTCTGTCACTGCCACCCTCCCAAGGAAAATGGAATAGTCTCTCTCTCTCTCTCTCTCTCTCTCACTCTCCCCAGTCCCATTCGCACTCCCACACACCACATTCACGTTTTTATAATTACCATTTTACCCCTCTCTCTCCCTCGCTTCTCTCTTCTCTCTCCTCTCTATTCCTCTCTCTATCTCTGCCACAAGTATATTCAGATATTCAAAGCCCTTGTTAGTCTTTGTCACCCTGTCACGCTCTTTTTCGGAGCTCTGGACTAGGTATATGTGTATGTACCCACAAAACTAAAATTAGGTGGGTCACTTAATTAGTTTTAAAGAAGAAAAGTAGGATTATGATATCAATCATTCATTCACGCATGAGTTAAATTTATTGTTATATTTGATCGAGCTTAATTAGATGACTTACTATAACATTCTTTGGGTAAAAAAAGAAAAAGTATAAATATGCCAATCATTTCACTAGTGAATCTTAATCGTTCACTTATGCTACATATTTACAAATTCATCACTACACCTATTCTCTAATTCTAAAACTCTGTTTGGTTATTATAGGGTGTCAAATCCATCCATCAAAATTGACCCATGCCCTAATAGTCCATTTTACCACAAGAGGAGCCAGTTTTTGAGCCCTAGCAAAGTACTTCTACTACTACTAGTATAATTTGCAGTGGCCGTACCCAGTGGAATCACGTGAAGTAGTAAACAAAGGAAAAAAGAAGCCAAAATGGTCATCATAAAACCCTCAAGGCTCTCAATTAGGTTTGAGAAAATCCTCAAAATACCCATCACAACTCAACAAGTTAGCTCACTTTTGAGATATTGTATGAGAGTAGGAAGACTAGTAGTAGGAATAGTAGAAGATTTGGAGATTTTGATCAGACAGAAAAGCGAAAGAGAGAGACAGGGAGAGAGCGATAAAGTTGCACAAATATGACACAACGCAATCATCAAAGCAACACAACACTTTGGAAGTTCTGGGTGTTTTTCTTTTTTATTTTCTGTTGGGTCAAACCGTCAAAGATGGAAACTCAAAAAAGATCAAAAGGGTACTTGCTAGTAAAATCAACAAATCAAAAAAATAAATAAATATTAAAAAAATTTGGGAAGAAAAAAAAGGTTGTGGCCCCCACAATATTATGATGGGCCCCAACAAACAAACCTCTCTGGAAGCCCGACCCCATGTTTTGATCAAAGATTCAAAACACAACCAAAGACGCAGAGAGAATCAGATCGTCTAGAGATTGGTGAGGCCACAGTTGGACAAACGGGACGACTACCGCTTTCCAAAAGATGCTCTCGCTCTCTCTATCTACCCATTCGCTCTCTAAAAATGGGAGAGAACAAAGCAAACAATCAAACAAGCAACCAAGCAAACTACGATTAGCCCAAGACAACACTCACTAAGTGTTGCATTTTTTGCTATTACACATAACACATGCATTTCTCTCATCCCCACGCGACCTCTTTCAACGTGTGACCTGCAATAGTAGTCTTATGTTTAATCATAAACTAATGTGTGTGTCAGTCATCATTACGTGGCATATCGAGGTGGCGTTGTTACGATTCTACATAAATTATAAATTAAGTGACATGTTGATACAATATTATTAATTAATTTAAATATGTATATATGTGAGTTAAGTTAGTTGGTCAGACTAACAAGTCCATCTTTTTAAGTTCAAATTTGAATCCTTATGTTTGTAGATTTGATTAACATAAGTAAATTAATAACATCACATGACGTTGTGACTGTAGACCTAAATACAACGAATATTTAATATTGTCTTGTGTAAAATACACGCTCTATCAAATGTGGTGGTTGGGTTTGCCCAAGTAAATTCGAGTAATTAATGCGGATCTATTTATAATGTATTTAATGTTACTCTGGGATTTGCTTAATCATCCAACCCCCAAAAGAATCTAATTAGTGTTGGTTCACCGCCTCTCATGCACGCAACGCAAGCAGTAGTAGTCATCGTCGCATATGCTCTCTCCTCTATTAATCATGATGGTTTGTGGCTCGTTGGATTTGGTGGGGCCCGCTCTTAATTGGGCCTTGGTAAGGTTTTTTTTTTACCACTTTTCCAAGGCAACCCAACGACGACGACGACCAGAAAAATATCGTATCTGCCTAAAAATAATTAATAAATAATCATCACTATCACTAATGGGAGTGCCACGTGGAAGCCGCAGAGGGATTTACTTTGCATGCATGCATGCAAATGGGTGTGGTTTTATTATAAGTTGCAAATAATAATAAAAATGATCAATTATGAGCTTTGGAACCCATAAAAATACACATTCCTCAAAAGCACCAAGATACAACTGGAATGTCTGTCCCTCTTCCCCTCTCTCTCTCTCTCTCTCTCTTGGGTTTTTGATTTATTTAATTTGGTTTTTAACTTTTTAGCTAAGGTGGGTTGGGTTGGGTTGGGTTTGGGATTGGTCTAGGAGGCTGGTCAATATGTGGTTGACCAGAGGATCTTTGTTGGCTGCCAGGTAAGAATAAATTCAATAAAGTAATAGTATTCAAGTGGGAGTTGAGAGAAAATAAAAATAAAAATAAAAAGAATAAAAAAGCAAAAATTGGGAAGGGAAGTAATAAGTGGACCAGCATTTAGAAAAGGGGGGTGAGGTGAGAGGGAGAAGGAAGAAAACACCCCTAACAAGCCGTCCTATGAAATGAAAGCTAAATCCTTGTCAGTATCATGACATCTACTCATATCTATGGGGAACACTGTAAACCTCTAATTGTCTCCTCCAAGGAGGTCTAAATAAAGCTCAAATATACTAGGATTTCTTTCCTTTCTTTTTTCTTTTTTTATTTTCTGTATTTCTTCTTAGGGTTTTATTTTATGCATGATCTAAATAAAATTAAAATAAAAAAGAACATTGCAGATCCATTTCCATCTCATCCTAGGCATAGGATAATTTTATATCATAAACGCTTTTAAATTGACAGTATTACAATATAACACGTTTATCTATCGTATGCGTTATTTTGTATTTGAATATATGATACAAACTGACCAACAACAAAACACACCAATTCTATTGATTTAATGTGCAGAAGAATTCTTAATCAACTTTTGAGCCAATCGAATGTTGATTTGCTACATAAGGCAACATGAAATTGATGAACCGACCGACATGCAGAATGTGGAAAAGTGCCAAAACCAAGGGGATAGCGTACGTTGTTGGCTCAGATCTAGTCTTCATAATATATATACCCCAACGCCAGGCTTTTCCTTTCTTCTCCCGCTTCTACAACATCTTTCTCCTCCACACTTTGAATCTCTTTTGGACCTTTTGCAGAGGAGCATCAAGACCAACCAACACATTTCTCTTTTAAGGAATATGTATAAACTTCCTGATCTGGGTAACTGTCGCGCTTTTTGTTTTTCTGCTAAGGAAGATCTATGATCCCTCATTGCGATCCAGATCTTGACTGCTGAATCTTCTTTACAACTTCAGAGGGAATCAAATGCATAAAATTTGATTCCAACCCCCTTTTTCAAATCGTCCAAGTTTAAAGAAATATTTACGGACACGTAACATTTCGTTGAAGTTATCAATATTGAAAAATGTCATAAATTCGAATCTTTAAGTAATTGTTAATATTATGTGTGTACATTTTTTATTTAAAACTATTAGTGCTTCACCCATATGATACACAATCACATATTTTCTAGCATCATAATTTAAAATGTATGTTCGTCGTCCATCCATGTTAAAACACGTCGACTAGTAACACTGTGTGGGCTATTCCAGTACCATCAAATAAGGTTTCTGGGCTTTAAAGGCCCAACCAAAATGAGCGGGTCTACAAATATGGTTGCAAGCAAATTGGGTTTGTTCCAAGTTTAATGAAGCCCAACTAAAAATTAGACTGTGCTTATATGGGCTTTTTTAATGAAGCTCAGCCCATAAATAAGTTAGGGCCAGCTTCTCCCGCCACCTCTTCCGTTAAACCCTAAACCCTAAATACCAGAAGCTTTACCAGTTTCCAACTACACGTTTGGTTTTAGCTCCGAAAGCAAAACCAAAGCCAAAAGAAGAACAATGGAATTGGTTGCAGACACGAACTCAGTGGACCTGAAGGTGACGGAGCTCTTGAAAGAGGTCCAGCTAGACTATTCACCTGCATTCACTAAGGCCGTAGACGACGCCGTTTCAGCCATCAAAGGAGCCATCGATAAAATCCCAGAAAACCTCAAGGTTAGTTTCCTGAAACCGAATTCCTAACTTCTGATGGGTGCCGAGAAATTGTACCATTTTGAGCTGGATTATGTGTTGTTTATTCTTTGAATTTGAAAAGCTATCTTATAGGGATGCATTTTTTCAAGAATTGGACTTTTACTCATATTCATCTAATGAATTTGTTTTTCACCATTTACATTGAACTCACTGGCCATCCTTGGTTTAAAATTCGGGCAGGTTACAGCTGATGAAGCTCCCGGATTCGTCAGAGACATTGGTGCAGACAAGGTTGAGTTCGAGTTTAAGAAGCCGAAATCAATTGCAGTTGGTGGGAGTTATGCCCTACAGTGCATTGTAAAACCTGAGGTTAATGTGGACCTTTTGGTCAGGTTGCCCAAGGTATTTGAACACCAAACTTCATGATTGTAACATGTTTTTTTGTTTTGATAATCAAAATAAGTGTGTTAATTCTGAATTATTTATTATCGTTGCCAATTGAGGTTATAGTAGTTTTTGGTAAGAAGATTAGGTGATCAGGATTCACGAGAGGTTGTATTTACTCATGTGGGAAGTTCATGAATCTAACTAATTTTCTCTTTTGCAGGAGTGTTTCCATGAGAAAGACTATTTGAATTACCGGTACCATGCAAAAAGGTGCCTGTACCTTTGTGTAATTAAAAAGTTTTTGATGTCTTCTTCATTAATTCAAAAGGTTGAATGGTCCACCTTACAGAATGAAATCCGGAAACCTGTATTGATTGTCTATCCAGGTTTGTTTTCTTGTGGCACCTTTTGATTTTTTTTCCCTTTTCATCAACTTCAAATGCTGAATATTTTTGTTTCTTTGGTTCCTGATAAATGCAACTTTTGAATTACAAATAAATCGGTATCACAGGCATGAAGCTTGTTGAAGTCCCTGAGTTTTGTATAAGGATAATTCCTACAGCACCATCCCTTTTTAGCATTCCGAAATTGCACTTGAATCGCAATAATGTTCGTGCTCTAAATCAAGGTAACGTATGTTATCGTGTTTGTGCTATTTGATGATGTTTTCAAGTTAAATGCTTATAATGTATTGAACTCTTTTTTGAAGGGGGCATTCCTCAGGCGACTCCTAAATATAATAGTAGTATTTTGGAAGACATGTTTATTGAAGATATGGAAGAATTTCTCAAGAAAACTTTTCTGGGTTGGAAGGAATTACAAGAGGCCTTAATGTTGCTGAAGGTATAAACCAAGCGCCCGCTTGTCATTTTAAAAATCTTAATGCAATATCTCTGACAAGGGTATTCTTATTGATGTAGGTCTGGGCTCGTCAGAGGACACCAATATATGTTTATGATTGCTTGAATGGATTTTTAATCTCTGTCATATTGTCATATCTTGCGGATAGAGATCGTATTAAGAAATCAATGAAGGCAATGCATATACTCCGTGTTACACTGAACTTCATTGGTATGCTTATTTTACAGGATTTTTTTTTTGTATTTTGTTTTTGCAAAACAAGGAACTGTTGTGCACTACAGAAACTAGATTGTCTTACTTGGCTATTTTCTAACTCAAAGTTGGTTTTTCAAGGCTTTAATAGAGAACTGTTATGACTATTATACTTAATATTGTTATTTCATGTGCAGCCACTTCAGAGCTTTGGAAACATGGGCTCTACTTTATGCCGAAAGGCCAAAATGCTATTCCAAAGGAGGTCTGCTGTTACTGGATCTTAATATCTTCAATTATGGTTTTCACAGGTTTTTTGTTGTTTTTGTTCCACAAAATAGACATGTGATGTACTCGTCATTTTTGGTTTTCTTATTTTATGACTACCTGTTTTCCCCAAATGATTTCTAGGGAGAAACTATGACTAAGAAACAGACAAGTTGGAAAGTAAGATCGAATGACATATTTATGAACTTTTTGGTTTCCAAAGGTATCCCCAGGCATGGCCCAGGCCTAATCCTCCGAGGTACTGTTGGGCGCATATGCGGGGACCTCTCCCGAGAAAGTTTTCTGCATCCACATACTTATGAACTTCACTCTGAGCACACTATCCTTTATTATATTGTCAGTCTGTTATGTCTCTTATCAGTTGAAATAATTTGAAAAACTTGCTTTTGTTTTTCGGACTGAAGCTTTGGAATAGTCTCTTTACGAGTATCCTTCATTGCTTGCTTATTACTTCTGTGTCTATTTTGAAACTTTTACAAAATGCTTTCCCCTATATTGTATTATACTGATGTTAGTTAACTATGATCTTTGGGATTGCAGAAAAGGTTGCCTCTTAAAGAATCATTTCCAGTTGTTATATGTAGTCCGTCTACAAACTTTAATTTGGCCTTCCGGATGACAAGGGTTGGATTCCTCGAGGTACTACTGATTAACAGTTAAATTTTGCTCCATAGTAATGATATATAGTACACACTCGATTGACCTCTTTACAAACTAATGTATTTCTCTGCATTTCAGCTCCAAGATGAGTCTGCTTTGACACTTGAATGCATAAAGAAAGGTAGAGATTGTGGATTTGAAGAAATTTTTGTGACTAGGGTTGACTATCCTGCAAAATATGATCACATCATAAGGTATAATTTTTTCAAATCTATTTCTTATTGAAGTTGTCTTTATTGTGTACAATGACCTTGTGTTAACTTTTGATTTGAGACTGCATTATCCCTACTGTCCTTGCCTGCTTGTGGTTTGATTTTTCCTTTTTGTGTGCATGGTTGCTCTTTTAGGTTGAACTTAAAGGGGAACAGTAAAGTTTATGCATCAGGATTTTGCTTGGATGATGAATGCTGGAGATTGTATGAGCAGAAGGTGCATAATGTTTTAATTCAAGGGTTGAGTGACAGAGTGAAGACTGTACGTGTCACTTGGAGAAACATGTTATCTGAATGCAGCATAAAAGATGTATGGTATCAAGTATTTAAATTTAGCACCTCACGTCAAAGATATGTTTTTGTACCAGATCAATTTGTTTATATTGGTATGTGTCTCCAGGGATTGTCAACACTCAATGCAGAGCCATTGCTTATTGGAATTTCAGTGAGCTCTTTGGATAAAGCTTTTAGGATTGTTAATATTGGTCCAGATGCTGATAATAAAGAGGAGGTATTTTGAGTGTATGTTTGGAATTATAAGTCAATTATTTCTTTTGGTGCATGTATTGATTTTACTCATTCTCTCTAGGCTCTCAAATTCCGCAAGTTCTGGGGGGAGAAGGCAGAGCTCAGGAGATTTAAAGATGGTAAAATTGCAGAAAGCACAGGTAAGGCATTTATTTTGGCAATTTATTTTAAAAAAATAAATAAATAAATCTTATTTGACCTTTGTTGTATCATTATGATTTACATGACTTAAAATGATGACACTGTTTGCACAATTCCTTAGTTTGGGAAAGTGATCAATGGAAAAGACATATCATTTTAAAGAGGATTTCTGAGTATGTGCTTCTGCGTCATCTTTCTGTATCAAAAGAGAATATAATGCACATCGTGGATCAACTTGATTTCTCGTTGCTATATGGCACTGAAGGTTAGAGCCATTTGTTACCATTAATTTTTGTCAATTTCTATATAGTTCTCTTGTTCTTTGTTTCATTTATTGCTTTATGAAAACATCTTAACTCCCGCAGATCCTATATCATCTTCTGGGAGTTTGCTTGGGGCATTTGAAATTCTATCAAAACGACTGCGTCTTATTGAAGACATTCCTCTGAAGGTTTCTACTGTGCAGCCCCTAGATTCAGGTATAATTTCTTAGCTAGAAAAAAAATAAAATAAAAATAAAATAAATGCCGAGCATGATCTATTTATGGAATTATTTGATTGTTGTTATACGTTGTGTTCGTTAGCATCGACCCTTTCATTCCAGAATTTTAATTTCAAAGGTTGGTGGAAATATTCTCATTATATTTCCTTTTTCTTCTGTATAACTCATCAAAAGTTTTAGATTAAAGTTTTCTACACATGTGCACGCACACACACATGATGCTTTAAAATTTGGGGCAATTTGAAACCTTTTTTCAGTATTGAAGATCTGTACAGTCACTTTGGCCCACTTGGGTTTTTCCTCAGCATGTGTGTATACCTTTTGCTGATAAAAGAGATTGGCAAATTTTATTCATTGCTCGAAAATATAATAACAGTCATATAGCTTGTAAAAATTCATTAGTAATATGATTTTGAAATAATAGTATAAATATATCCAGAAAAAAAAAATGATAAGATAATTTGTATATAAATGTATGCTTTTTATATAGCTCTTCCTTCTACCACTTTTGCTCAAGGTCAAGCAATGCACGCTTATCATGACATCTATATATTTATATACAGCTTTCAGGTTTTCATCTGTCTTCCCACCTGAACCTCATCCCCTTGCTAATGAAAAGGGTACTTTTCTAAGACTACGTAGTCTCCCCCCTTCCTGCATTCGTCCGCTGGAAGTTATGATCCAGGCACGCCACTATATCCTTCGACTATTCATGATTTTTAAAATTAATATTTCCAGTCAGTTAACAAAGCCTCATTACTTGATCTAATTAGTTGGAAGGTTCTGGAAACTGGCCAATGGATGATGTTGCGATTGAGAAAACTAAATCTGCATTCCTTCTCAAGATTGGAGAGAGGTGGGCAGACTGGGATTAAAAATTTCAATACTAGCTATACTGTCTTTTGAAAGAATTATCTGATGATACTACTATGGCAGTCTCCATAATAATTGGGGGATGACATGTACAGCTACTGAGGATGATGTGGATGTTTTTGTCTCTGGATATGTCTTTCGCCTTAAAATTTGGCATGAGAGAGGCCTGACTTTGTTGAGACGGGAAAGTAAGAACTAAGACTCACGTATGATTACATTTTCACTGTTGGGATGTTAGATTCTTTTTCCCCTTTTAATAAGAAAGGATGTCAGATTCTATTAATGCTGACCCCTTCAACTTCTTTCTAACTGCAGCTGGAAATGATCAAGTGAAGCAGGTTTCTAATATGGACAGGGAACTATATTTTCGCAGTCAACATTCCAGCATGATTAATGGATTACAGGGTTGTTACGCAGCATATGGGCCAGTTGTTAGGTGAGTTTTACCATTTACACTTTTTATCTCTTATTTATGATCTTTTACTGCATATAACTTTTTTCGTTTCATGTGAAGGCTTGCAAAACGGTGGGTTGCATCGCATCTGTTTTCTGCTTGCTTGTTGGAGGAGGCAATTGAGCTATTGGTTGCATACATTTTTTTGAAGCCTTTACCATTTAATGCTCCTTCCTCACGAATCACTGGATTTTTAAGGTTGACATTTATATATCCTATTTGCAGGGCATTTATATAGTTCTCAATGACACTTTTGCCTAAAAAGATAGAATTACTAAATTGCTTGCTTTCTTTTTTTACTTAGGAGCATCTAAGTCAAATAATTCCAACTTGACTGGCAATTAGAAATAATGCGGTGTGGCGCACACACAATAATTATTGCAAAACTTTACAATGGTGCTGTCTTATTCAGCTAAAACTGTTCTCTCATATGCATGGTAATTTCATCAACAGGTTCCTGCGATTATTAGCGGATTATGACTGGACCTTTTCTGCATTAGTTGTTGACATAAATAATGATTTGACTCCAAATGATGAGAAAGAGATAAGCGTAAGTTCTTGAGTTAGCTTTAATTAAGAACCTTGTTGATCTCTTTGTTTTCTTGAGTTTATATTTTCTTGGTTGCTACTAATAGCAGTTCTCAACTTCAGGATAACTTTATGTCAAGTAGAAAAACTTATGAAGAAAATGTGCAAAGCGTAAATCCAGCAATGTTCTTAGCTACAGCTTATGACAAGGCATCCGAAGCTTGGACCAGATTCTCACCAAACTCAATGGTTAGTAGATCCTTTTGATTGGTTTTCATTTTCCTGTAATAAATTTATTTTTTTAGTAAGTTCTTGGTGCTCTCTCTAGTATTCTCGTCTATGATACTTTGCCTGAGCTGATCCTGCCTATTTAATAAATTTTACTGGCATTTCAATGCATTTCCTTTTCCATTAAAATTCATTGTCTAATTCTTTTCTTGGCTCATGTTAGAATATCAGTTCAAAACTTAGTTTCCATGCAAATGTTAATTATAGACATGGGGGACTTTCGTTAATTCTTCTAATGATTGTAATCAAAAGATAAGACTAATTGAAACCATTGGCTGACAGAACATTGAAATGAATACTCCTCAACAAAATGGATGTCTCTAAAATTTGTGATGGCTGGCTATCTGTATGCCTGTACCAAGTGCATTAACATTTTTGCTAGGAATTATATATATGTTCTTTACTATGCTTATCTAGAAGTTTATCTTGTTGAATATGCAAGGAGTTAAAAAGGTTGATGGCCTATGCTGGTAGCAGTGCAAACTTGTTGACCAAACTGATATCGGAGGATCATAATGATTCTTATAGATGGGAGGTGAGCCTGACAAATTTACTAATTGTATCCGCTAATGGTTTTTCCTTAATGCATGTTTTGATATATGCGAAGTTGTGAACTTTTAAAGTTTAATTCTTGGTTTGCAGTGCCTTTTTAAAACTCCTTTGAACAATTACGATGCTGTGATTCTTCTCCACGGAGATAAATTACCTTACCCCCAACGTCTTCTCTTCTCGTCCGAATTAAATCAAGGTTCTTTATCTTACCTGAATTTTTGCATGGCCACGGTTTTATTGCTATTCTCTCTCCTTTTATGGCAATGCAACACTCAAATATTGGTATGTACTAAGTTTTCATTATGAGCATATCTTGTTCAGGGATGCATGTGGCACGTGGGAATGCGAGCAAGGTTTTTCACCCCTTTCTTTTGCCTGGTGATCTGAATGGAAACTCAGAGGACCTAAGGAATAAGCTATTGGTAAACTTTGATCCAATGAGGTGCTTTGTTGGGGATATAGAGGCAAGTATTATGCAATGCCTTAATTTTGACCATGATGCCGTTGCGTCCTATGTCATTCTGGGCCAATGCTTTCTTTGCTTACATCTTTTCTTGAATGTAGAAAGAGTACTCCAACACCTTCAAGCTATGGTATGATTCTCTGGGTGGTGATGCTGTTGGCATAACGTGGGGGAGATATAGTTCAAAGGTATAATTGGATGTGTTCCAACAGAATAAATGTGTATCCCAAATTCTCAATGAAAATTTTAAAAAATTATTATTCTACACATCTTAATCAGCTGTATTCTCTGATCCTAATATCTGCAGAAACGGGGGCGGGAAGAAGAAGCAGAGGAAGTAAAAGATCCAACTGATGTATTAAAAGATGTCGGTAAAGTTGGAAAAGGGTTTGTGAGGGGCATTTATCTTCTCAAAGCCCCAAGGCTCATGGGTTAAATCTATTATATCCTCAATTGCTCAAAGCTTTATGGGTGACAAGAATTTTACTGCTCAGCTGCAGCGGCTTTTTGACAAGATAAGCAACCCTCAGCTCCATTAATTTAAAGCCGAGGTCACCCATTTAGATCCTTGTCGCCATCATAAGCTTGATGTGCGGCCGCAGATTGAGCGAGTTTAGAGGGTCTTTTTGTAACATGTGTATCATTAGGTTTACAAGTAATTGCAATGCTCATGACAGAAAGAAGCCAAAAAGGAAAAAGGACAGTATTTGTATAGTCGTATTTCCAGCCATGAGAATTTTACTATGTGAAATTGTATTATGTTACAGTGAGCGGCTTGAGAGCAGCATTTTTGTTGATGAGAAATTCTTTCGAACTGTTTCATCTTGTTACTTGAAAGTAGCTTATGGCATGATATGCTCTATATTGTCGAAAAGAGAACAATTATCCCAGTAAGGCTTTCTTTTACTTGGATATGGTGGAATTTCATATCACATGATTAAGGTATTACATGATAATACAAAGGAACATAATTTAATATACAAATTTATAAATAAACCCAATCCTAGACATGTATTTATAAAAAAATCCAAGCACTATTTAAACATAGAAACACACCCAAAATCAACCATAAAGTCAACTTTTTGGGTGTGTTTATAAATGGGTTTTGAGTGTGTGTAATGATTGGTTTTGGGTGTGTTTATATGTTTAAATAGTGCTTGAGTTTTTTTATAATTTCAACCCTCATTTTTGGTGTTTTAGTGAAACTCCCAATTTAATATCATATCTTCAAAATTATGAGAACTATGATATTTAATATACATCTTCGCCATAATCAATATAAAAAATGTTTAAAATTGCTGTGGTAAAAACAATTGCAAAACCTCAGTTGAAGTCATTAATGATGGGGTTAAATCCCACAATTCTGAAACTGACGGGAAATTGTAGATTCATCTGCAGCTGCCATGTTAGCAACAAGAGCCTGGTCGCTAGTAACTACAGCAGTTGGAGTGCTTCATGAATGAGTTTTTCTGTGAGTTCTTTAGGTAGCCCCATCACTGTGTCAGTCGTCCCTACCTGCCACAAACCAAACGAAGCACATTGCAAAGAAATGTTTGAGAAGGCAGATCAAGAGCAATAATTGAGGGGCAAACTATTATGATTATTAATATATATGCATGCAAGATGCAAAGATATACTGAGGCTAAAATTCAAGTTTTTTGGTTGCTGAATCATTTGGAAGATGCAAGAAAATTTTAGAACACATTATTAGTGAAGCACAAGGAATGGGGCTAAAAAATGAAAGGACCATATTAAAGGCTCTCTTAGTTGGATCTCTGCAGCATATACATGAGATAGAGAGAAGAGAGAACTAACCACTGCTTCTACAAAAGGAGATATCAGTGGATGTTCCAGCATCAAACCCCCAGCGACATCGAGTGTAATTCCCTCCTCTATCTGGGCCAACATCAGACTCATAAACAAAATTCAACAAAGAAAAATAGCTCACAATGAAGTACCTAAAGTGATTATGTATCCAATATTTACCAGGCTATCAATAATCTCCTCTGGTATGATATGAAAATAAACCTGTACCACAACATCATCAAACAGATATTATAATTACCAAACTAACCATGAAGGATATAACTATCCATAATCTTCGTTAATCACAAACTTGAACCAAAAAAAGGAGAAAAGAAGGTTATTTCTGACATGTTGAAACTTGATGGATGCTCCTTAGGACAGGACAGCTAAAGAATGAGCTTAAGCTGTAAAAGAATAAGTACCTCCGCTCTGCAACATCCACCTTTTCTTTTTCCTGTTTTAAGGTTGGTCACAAATACAGATCCTATAACTGCTGCTTGACCGCCAGAATAGCCTGCAACCCACAAAGACTTGACCACTACATCCAGCTAATTTTAACAAAGGGAAAAGGTGGACAGTTTCCATTTAAGCAAACCTTTGATAAAATTCCATGCTTCTTCCTTGCTGGATGGTTTTTCCCTTATTATCCCTTCATACACCACCACCTCAAAATCAATAAGACGCAGTAGTAGTGAGAATTAACCTTTAACTGCACAGTACATGCCAACAACACAAGAGACACTCACTAAAATTCACTAAAAGAAAAAACAGCTTCTGATGTTTTTTTACCTGTAACATGTTTTCTGGATAAGTGGGCCACACTTAAAGAGCAAATGGAATTACCAGACCACAGTAAAGGGGATTTCAATTACAGAATTTTAGAACAGAGACATGTTCTATTTCGATTCTTAGCGAATGAGAAACTAATCTATGTCAAAATCAGATGCATTTCAAATAGCAAGAAGTTGAAAAATGTAAATATATTACATATAAACGCATACTGTGTCCGCAGTAATCAACAGTGTTGCATGAGCATCTTCATCCGGCTGACTTGTACTTTGAAGCCTTGAAATTATGGCATCTGCCTAACAAACATAAAAAGGGAGGCAAGACACACTTGAATGAAAGTTATATTCTCATAAATATAATTCAAAAGTCATGCACACTGAAAAGTAATGCATATAAATTAGAATCTCAGTTCTACATTGCAATTCTTGTAAAACAAAATTGAACCCACTTATTTGACCAGCAAAGTAAAACTAAAGAAATTACAAAACCACCACCAAATTGAAAGAAAGCAAAGAAAAAAGCAAAAGTGGACAAAGAAGACGTACTTTGGCCTCAGCTAGAACCATCACCAATTCCTCAGGCTTATCCATCCTTATACTTTTTTCGTCTATGTCTGCAGTCTTGACCCATAAACCAGATCAAAAATTTCAATGGCTACCCATTAAGCAAGACCAAAAAAAGATTGCTTCTTTTGTATAAACACAATGTACCATGATTGTGAATTCGTATCCCATCTCCGCTAGTATTTTCCGTCGTGCCATTGACGCCGAACCCAATATTATCTATCGTAGAAAAGATTAGAAATTTCTGCAAATTCGCTTCTTTTAAACACCGAAAATTTATGGGTTAAGGTTAATTTGTAATGACGAACCTGAAATGACATCTTTGTCTCTGCATTCACTTTCTGCTTTATCAAATTATCAGAGAGAACTGCAAAGCACTGGTTGGCTGTGACTGAAAGTATACGTACAGTTTCCGTTTTGGGCCTAATGGTTCAACTCGGCCCAGTTCAAATCGCATTTTTATCCAGAATATACCCTATATCCGACGGCGTCGTTTTGCATTTTGGAAAGAGTTAATATCACCACACGGCCGCATTGGCGCCTTTACCTCCTTCCCCAAGTCAGTTTCTTTTACCTCCATTTTGTTTTCCTGCTCAGCTCCTCAGGACCTCAGTGCGCCAAATACAGCAACGAAGACGTTTTAGTATTACAAATTAAATCGACGGCGACTATGGGTTCTTGTAGAAAGAAAATTTTTGGGAGTGGCAGCTTTGTGTCGAATTTGAGGGATCACATTCATGAATTTATTCATGCCTCAATGGATGAACACAGAACTTGCATGAAAGAGACAGTGCGGAAGGTACGCTTCTAGCCTCTCTCTCTCTCTCTCTCTCTCTCTCTTGTTTGCAGAACATGTATTTACTTAGTGGCAGATTTATATTTGTGAATTGTTGGAAATTTGGGAGATAATTAAAGATGATTCTGGTTTTGGTTTGGTCTAAAACAGATGTTTGAAAGGGCAAAACTTTACAGAGAAAAGAGTGGCGGTGGCCCAAAGGAAGGAGAAACACCACTGCCTTTGCAGACAACTACAGATTAGGAACATTTTGCGAGCTTTTCTGTTTTCTGGGTTGCAGAGAAAATAGTAGTGTAAGACATTTTTGAGATTCTTTTCTAGCATTTATATAGGTTATGTGATTGGCATGAATGACTAGAAATGTATAGAAAGCAAATGCTAGAGTTCTTATCAATCAATTGCTATTGCGCATGTGCGTGTGAGTGACTGACGGAGCAAACTTCATGATGACTGGAATGGTAATATAGTTTAGTTGTTAGCCGGTTTTCGTTGGCATGCTAACACTCAAACGTGGAAAATTAGCAGTTTACATCCAAATGATTCAGTGTTTCATGCCCTTTTTGGGAATGATTTGAATCTTACAATGTTAGTTGCAAACTTATTGTAATGAGTTTAAAAATGTGTCACTCAGTTAGAGTAATATGTTATTTAATGCTTCCTTTCTTTAATTTTGAACCTAAGATTTCTTCCCCTAACCCCAACCCACCCTATGTGACTAAGTGCTAAGGCTCATGTGATATGCATCCTTTCTTTAAATAATGATGAGAAATAAGTAAGCAATAGCATATGGGATGATTCTTCCTGGGTACATGTGCAAGACAAAAGTATATTGCATCTAGAAGTTACAGGAACAAAAAAGGGAAAGGGGTAGGGGGGAGTGGGGTGTTATGAGTTAATTTCTAGATCCACTTAAGAGGAATTTGGTGCTCTGTCTACTTCTGGAGGGCGTCTTCCTTTAGAGCTTTAGGATCTTCAGCCTGAAGAAGAAAAATGGAAGTTATTATACAGGCAGCTTGTAGTGTTTTCTGAACTAAGTGCTTTCTAGTGCTGCAAATCATCATCAATGAACAAAATTTCTTCCAGTATAGGAACAAAAGATATGAGCAAGGAGTAAGCAATGTTCTTTCATCCACTATGGCTTTAACTGTTAGGATGAAGAGCAGATAATGACAATGTTGAAAGTGCGACTCCACCTATGAAGAAGATTCAAGCTCATGCAAAATGAAGAATAAGAAGGTTAGTATCAAATTAAGGCTCGAGGTTATCTAAGATGGACTTCTATGCTTTCACAAGCACAATAGTGATACATAGAATCCTTATATTTGTGAGTATGGATTTAATACAGAAGTGTGTTTCACTTGTTACAGTTGGTGATATCATAGAACAGTTCATATATCTTGTGGTTATAGAAGGTCTGAATATGGTTAACCAAGGATTTAGAAGCTGTTTGTCTAGTCTTCATCTTATCAAGTAATAAGGAGAAGCGTATTACCTCTTTTCTTCATTGCTGATGTTACTTGCTCCAACTTTCCTATACTTAGGAAGGGGAACTTTGCCTGACTCAATGCGCTTGATGTCTGATAGAAGGATCTCATACTGCCTCTTCACTTCCTCTTCAGTCGTCCCTCCAACAATCCTGGCTATCTTGTGCCAACGATCAGGGGTTTCCTCATCATATGTTGCCAGAGCGTTTTCGAACAATTTGTTTTGTTTGGCTGTCCAATTCAAACTGGGTTGCGGGCAAGAAAGCTTGCTCATGTTTCTGAGATATTAGAGCAACGATTAGTATGTCGAAAGTGATCAGAACAAAGTTTCTATTTAAGAGAGAATGAATTCGGGTGATAAAAGGATTGGAAAAAATTGAAAGGGAAAGCCTAAGGCAGAGAAGCTGAATGGTATAGAAAGTCTGAAATATAAAGAAAGGTAGTATACTTAAGTCAAGGGGCTAGCAAAGAAGAGATCACAGGATCACTGTTCATGCAAATGGGGTGATGCAAGTTGGCAGACAAAATTTCTGGTTTGCATATTATAAAATATTATGTGTTTAGAATAAGAAGCAGAAACTAGGAACAGAGAGAGAGAGAGAGAGAGATAGAGTTCTGTGATTCCAAGGACAGTCAATTGCTTCCTTTCCAAGTCTTTTTTTAATTGGAAGTACGATGATCTAATATTATATTATTATAAGCATGTGGGTTTTCATAAGTAGAGGGGAGAATCATTAAAGAAAGAACCCACTCACCTTTTGAGAATAATTAGATGTCATCGTGAAATGTTCTTTCCTTAAATTTTATCATTGCAAAACAGTGTTGGTTAGGAGAATCTGGCTTGCCTGCTTAGTTAATTTCACTTCCAAGAAAATGATTGTAAAACTGTAAATCCAGATTACGTCTTCCAAACAACTTCTTGATATTTATTGATACAAAAGAAACAAATGTTGCTGTAACATGTATATGTGTGCATCCTACATTATTATCATTAAACAAATTCTTCTTCCTAGTTTTCTGGAAGTGGCAGGACCATGTTGTGGTTACTTACAAGAATCACACTTCTTTATTTAACTACTGTGTAAAATTGGATACTCTCTGGTCCTAGTTTTATCCTGTATTCTAGTTTCTGTCTGACTCTAGAAATGAGAATTTGGTTTTCTTGGGTCATTGTTCATCAATCCAAGCTTATTTTGTTTTCTTTTTGTTAGTCATTTATCTCTACTAGGTATTTCAGTGCATATGAAATGGTATGATATGCATAGGGTTCCATTATTGTAGCTTTTGTCCATAAATGGAGATAAAGAAAAGGGTGTTTCTTTGTCTAATCTGCTTGTCTATATTATATTATTCATCAGTGTGGAACAAAACTCATAAGCCCATGTGAAGTTTCTCAGATTTGCTATACTTTTTCTTGTCCTTTGAAATCGGCGGATTGGGTAATGAAAGTGCATGCTTTGTGTTCTTTTGAGGTTTGCTTATCCTGTTTTTTGAGAAAAAAAAAATTGATTATTTTAAGTATAGGATGATCATGTTTAGGAAAGTTTAAAGCTACACGCTTATCTTGAGCTATTACCCCCAAGGAAAGCATCTTTCGGCATCATCTCTAAACTATTCAACCCTGAATGTGATGTGAACCCGTAGCCTCATTTTTCTGGTGCTTAGCCCTGAAGGAAAACAAAAAGAATAAAGAAAAAGCAGCAGCAATTTCGGGATGATATTTATCAGGAAGAATTGGGATCCTTTACCTGTATTTTTTCTGCTAATAAAACTCAAATTGTTCTTATCCCAAAAGTGATGATCATCTCTGTTTGTGCTTGGGGTTGTGTTACCCCCCTTTTCACCCGAAAATAAAGTGACGATCTCTCCTTTATAATTTGCTTTGCTTTTCAGGCTCTTTATCAATCAACTGGGGAAAATGACTGGCTGGATACTTGGTGCTTAAGAATTAGTCATTTGACAAATTCATCCCATACAATTACTAACTCTACGAAAATACAAGAACCTTTTCGAGCACAGGAGTTTGAAATGTGATTCAACTCTAGTGCAACCCCAAAACCAAATTTAATAAAATCAAAGTGATTCAAGAGAAGATATTAGTTATAAGAGCATCCACAGAAATGTATATGGGATGTATGTTAAATATACATCCCAAGTCACCGGAATCGTTCTAATGGATATAAATATACATCACCACCATGGAAATGTAAAATAAAATGTATATTTACATCTATTTTTACATCCATTACAGGACCCACCCAAAAAAAGAGAAGAAAAATGAAGAAAAGTTAGCATAAAAGGTGCTACATCCCTGAATTTACACCTCCTCAGGAGCAAAAACATATTTACACTCTTATGAAGTGTAAAAGGGATGTAAAAGTAGTTTTACACTCCCAAATTTACACCTCCCCATTGTGAATGCTCTAAGGTTCACCAAGAAATCATGGACAGCTTGTGAGGTCTATACCGTTTTGTAATTTTGGGACACTTCTAAATCCATTATATAGGACAACATGGATAATTTCTTCAATGTTTCTCTGCAAATTTGACTCTAAGGGCTGTAAAATGTTGTGGCCCTTTCTTTTCTTCCACATGCTCTTATAAGGTCCGGATGGGCTGATTGCCGAGAAAGGTCCGGTGACTTATAAGACTCTACTTACAAATTAAGGCCCAGTTTATATTTTCCTTTTTCAGTTGTATCTTGTCAAAATTTTACTGAATAAAATAGGTGCATATTTTATTCCAACTTTTCCCGTTTATTTTACTAACTAGGCTACAGACAGAACCAAACAAATCGCGAGGGAAACGTAGATGACATGACCAGCGTCCGACGTGGCCGGGTCCCGCCCACCCTAACGACCAAAAAGAAAACCAAGTCTCACTGCCCACTGGCCAGTGGCCGCTGCACGCAGCAGCGGAATTGAAATGTTCGTTTGAACAAAGCTCATCCCACATTGAAGGAACTACCTCTTCCTCCATGAAACACACAACAAGAAGCTCCCAAACTCTACGCGCATCATCCGGACTCGATGTTGTGGCGAAGAGCCTTCAGCACCACCGCCGCCAAGCGCCACCTTACGGCCAAGAAATGGGACGCGCTGATCATCGGCGCCGGCCACAACGGCTTGGTCGCCTCGGCTTACCTGGCCCGAGCCGGCCTCTCCGTCGCCGTCCTCGAGCGCCGCCACGTCATTGGCGGCGGCGCCGTCACTGAAGAGATCATCCCCGGCTTCAAGTTCACTCGCTGCAGCTACCTCTACGGCCTCTTCCGCCCCTCCATCGCCAGGTAGGGTCTGGTGCCTGCGTGGGTCCCGCATTCAACGAATTAATTGAACATTGATATTATGATTTGGTATTATTGTTCGAATTTAGTTCAATTTTGTTACTAATTTGATTTGGTGAAGGGAACTGGAATTGACGAGACATGGATTGAAGCTGTTGAAGCCTTTGGCTTCATCGTTCACACCATGTCTTGATGGGCGTTATCTGCTTTTGGGCCTCAACCAGGAACAAGATCACTTGGAAATTTCGAAGTTCTCAAAACGAGATGCAGATGCTTATACAAGGTCAAATTTTTCCTCATTCAATCATATGATCAATTTATGTTTAGCTTCATTCAAAAAAATTTGTAGAGCTCGTAAATCAATCTTTTGTTTTGGTTAATAGCTACGAAAATCAGCTGCATAGGTTCCAAAAATTTGTGGATTTTGTTTTGGATTCACGTACCCCTGAAACTTTCCCTTGGGAACATTCCTCTATCTATGATGGCCTCCGGAATAAGTGGCACAAATCAGCTTTTTGGGCTCGTTGTCTGCAACAAGTTCTGTCTTTAGGCCAAAAAGATATGCTGTAAGTATGGGTATCTGACTATCAATTGAATTTCCCAACAAGTCACTTCCTTTTAATGCTTTTAAAAATTGGCAGGGAATTTGTGGATCTTTTGTTGTCCCCAACTTCAAAGTATCTGAATAAGCGGTTTGAGGTTGCCTTTGAGCTGTTCATTTGTGGTTTTCATATTTTCCATATGACTGTCACAAGTGCATCTTGATTTAAAGAGATATGTTAGTCATTTGAGCAAAGAATCTTACTTTCACATGCCAATGATGTAATGCAGTCGGATATACTCAAGGGAACACTTGCAGTAGAAGCTATCGTTGGAAGTATGGTAGGACTTTTATACTTTGATAATGTATAGAAGGATTATCTTTGGAAGCATGATGGAGTATGATAATAATAACAAAATTTCCTACTTTGATAAGTGGATTTGGAAGTTAGAAAGTATCTTGGAGGACAGACCAGAATTGTTATTGGAACTTCTTCTCTCCTCTCCCTCACCTTCATACAAACGAATTGTTATTAGAATTTTTGAGTAACCATATTTGTCACTCCTTTACTTTCATGAAGTGTAACCAAACTAGTGTTCAGATCTATTATGAAAATTTTAATGATGCTCTGCTAGTTTTTAGCAGTATCAACTGACTTTCTCTATATTCATTTTGTAGGTAAGTATCCATAATTCTGGGAGTGGATACGTTCTGCTACATCATGTCACGGGTGAAGTTGACGGTGATCGTAATATTTGGTCGTAAGTACCTCATATGTGAAGTTTATGAGTAGGATAATTGTTAATTGTATATCAGAATAATGCGTATTTATGCTTCCAATAATGTTCGTTGAATCTATTTGATAATATATGAGCTGCATTCTTTGTAGGCATGTTGAAGGTGGGATGGGTTCTGTATCATTGGCCATAAGTAATGCTGCTAAAGAAGCTGGGGTACATATTGTTACCAATGCAGAGGTATTTGAGCTCTTGAAGTATGGCCTTCAGTAGTGTGGCAATGTTGATTTCCGTTAAGGTTTCCTGCAATCACCAAATGAAGTTTTGTTGTCTTATTATTTTCATCTAGATCTTTCGTTTTCTTTTAGGATTATATACTGGCATAATGTTAAACTAAAGAACATCTCGGTTCTTCTTGTTTAACTTTTTCATATCTATTGAGTATCTAATAACTTAGACATTTTAGTGTGTTTCTACATCCCCTCCATTTTAGTATACAACCATTTGTTTCATTCTATAAGATTTTGTCTTTCAACTTTTATGATATTATTTCCCTGTTTAGGTTTCACAAGTGATGATTGGAGACACAGGCATAGTGAATGGGGTTAGTTCAGTTGCTGAATTGCCAAGATGTTCTTAACTAAGTAAATATTTCATTCAGATATTGATAAAATATTTATAATCTAGGTATGCCTGGGTGATGGGACACAAGTGCATTCTTCAGTTGTTTTATCGAATGCAACTCCCTACAAGACTTTCATGGTAAATATTATGTTTTTATTCCATGACACAGGAGCATCAACAGCTATTTTTATACTTATGAAACATGTTTTTGTCAAAATCATTTGTTTCAAGCTGATATGCCAGACTCACATAAACCTTTCGAATTTCTCTCCAATGAGTCCTGTATTTCCTTTCAAAGTTAAACATTATGATTTTTCTGACACAGGAGTTGGTGCCCCAAGATTTTCTTCCCGGTGACTTTCTTCATGCTATTAAGAACTCTGACTACAGCTCTGTGAGAACCCTTAGTTGGCAACTTTGAATATTTGATACATTGATTAGCATTGTACATATGTTTCTTTTGGTTTTAAGTTACCTTTGTAGACGAGTCTCTGTTTCTTATGCCAATGAAAAAATTTCTCTGATGGGACTTCTATCTCCTTCCAAGCATGGACTAGTTTCTATATCTTCAGCTTACTCAAGACATGTTGATTTGAGTTTTGCTATCATTGAATTGAACAGGGAACAACAAAAATTAATGTTGCTGTTGATAGATTGCCTCAGTTCCAATGTTGCAAATCGAGTAATCCAGAGGTGGGTCCTCAGCATACAGCTAGTATTCGCATTGGTACTGAGAGGTATGATAGTATGTAGCTTTTATTCTTCTCATTTTGGAAATTCCATGTGTTGTCTCTACATAGTGCAACCTGGTTGATAAACTAAGCTCATATGGAAGAGCATGGTCTTATTTGGTTGAGAGACCACTAAAATGCAATCCAAAGTATTGTGTTAATCTAGGTGCGGATAATTTTTACAAATTATATAAGTTTTTGTATTTATGTATATCAGTGTATAAATTTGAAACTTTAGCCTTTCCAAGGATAGTTCCAATGTGATCAGCATGCTGAACCGTGGACATTTATGGTACACCTAATTATGTCATCTTTGTTAACATTACAGTATGGGGGAAATTGGTACAGCTTGTCAGGAGGCTTGGAATGGCTTACCATCAAGGAGACCTGTTATGGAAATGACAATTCCTTCTTCATTAGATAACACTATATCTCCTCCTGGTACGATGAAACTAATCTTCCTTACGCCTTTGTCCATTTACACATAGCAGTGAGACTCATTTTTATACTTGTCTTCCTTTGCCTTCTCTTGTAGGTAAGCATGTGGTTAGCTTGTTTACACAATACACACCCTACAAACCCTCAGATGGTAGCTGGGGAGATCCTAAATACAGAGTTGAGTTGCAATTACCATTCCGGTTGCATGTATATACACACACTGCACACATGATTTGTCCAATTTACCCGAGATATGCTGATATCTGTCTCTGCAGGAATCATATGCACGCAGATGTTTTAACTTGATTGATGAATATGCCCCTGGGTTCAGTTCATCAGTCATTGGCTATGACATGTTGGCACCACCGGATCTAGAAAGGGAAATTGGTCTTACAGGTATTTCACCGCACAGATGCAGATTCCTATCCCATGCTTACTGAGGCTTGAAATCATGCATTCATACTACAGCAGACCATGGGAATTATAGAATCATGGTTTAATATATTTTTCAGTTCAGAATGTTTAAATGTACTGATTTTAGAATATTTGCAACAGGGGGTAATGTTTTTCATGGTGCTATGGGTCTAGATTCACTTTTCCTAATGCGACCTGTTAAAGGATGGTAACTTTGACAGCAACTCAGAAATAGTTATTTTCCATCTGCTACTCTCCTAACGCCAAGATTGTGTTTTCTTTTTTTATACAGGTCCGGCCATCGAACACCGGTGAGAGGACTGTACATGTGTGGAAGTGGATCCCATCCGGGAGGTGGTGTGATGGGAGCTCCTGGGCGTAATGCTGCACACGTCGTTCTTGAGGATGTTCAGAAGCGATCTCATTAGGAGACTTGTTTCTTTTTGCCCTTAATTATATCCCCATCCTTCACTAGAATCACCACCCTTACTTGTCCAACTATTGTTGCTTTGCTGCTGGTGTATATAGTAATTTTCTTTTGGGGGTAAAGTGTATACAGTAGCAAAGCCTGAGAAAAATGTAATTAAACATCACATTGTAGTTGTATGTACTAGCCGACGCAGTTATATAATGTACGGCATGCGATCCCTGATCAGGTTTGTGTCAAAATGTGACAGGCTTTCCTTGGATATTACATTTGCTCATACTGTCAAATGTTGACGCGTATGTGAGTGATTTTTTACTGTTAATACATAGGGTCCACACTACATCATTGATTAAGACTTATCACAGCAAAACACTATATGTCTTACAGATAAACCACAGTTTCACGTATGTGCAGAATCATTTCATTTTGTAATTATTCTTCCAAATAAGGAGCCAAACAGTGTCGTTGCGCAGGGGCTTGCCCCTCAAATCCACGTGTCACCTTTGACCTTTCTCGTCTCCCCATGTGTCAACTCTCTAAGTTCGTCAATTATAGGTACTTGCAAAGGAAAAAAAACAAAAATTAACAGGGCCCCACCGCAATCGCCTTATTGTTGCGTGTAAAGCAAAGCACTAACACTAACTGGTAAGCAGCAAAAACCAGCAGAGAAGAAATGTGGCGAAGGAGCTTCAGCAGCAGCAGCAGCGTAGGCGCTACAAGCGCGTTGAAGGACAAGAAATGGGACGCTCTGGTCATTGGTGGTGGCCACAACGGCCTCGCGGCGGCCGCGTACCTCGCACGTGGCGGCCTATCCGTCGCTGTACTTGAACGGCGTCACGTGATCGGCGGCGCCGCCGTGACCGAAGAACTCGTTCCCGGCTTCAAGTTCTCTCGGTGTAGCTACCTCCAAAGCCTCCTCCGCCCCTCCATCATCAAGTAACACACATAAACACATTTCTTCATTTATTTATTTATTTATTTATTTATTTATGCATTTGCTTAATAAAATGCAAATTTGAATAATTTAATTTTCAACCAAACAACAATGCCTTATGTTATGCTTCTAACAGAGAACTAGAGCTGGCGCGGCATGGAATGAAGTTGCTGAAGAGGATCCCTTCGTCGTTCACGCCTTGTTTGGATGGAAAATATCTTCTTTTGGGGCCAAACAAGGACTTAAACCACTCTGAGATTTCCAAGTTCTCCAAACAAGACGCCGATGCTTATCCAAGGTTATCCTTATTCTATCCGTATTTCGTATTCAGTATTCCATGTCTGTTTGGGTTTGAATAGTTAATTTTACAGATATGAGAATCAGCTGGAGAAGTTTTGTGAATTTATGGACCCCTTGTTGGATTCGGCTCCTCCTGAATCTTTGCAATGTGAGTCATCTTGTAGTGTTGGTGACCGCATCAAGAATAAGATGCACAATTCAATGTTTTGGGCTCGGTGTCTGAGACAGGCTGCCACCTTAGGCCAAAAAGATATGGTGTAAGAATTCATTTTCCTAATAATGTCAGCTACAAACAGCATGCTTGCTATGGTTATGGTACGGCTAATTAGTTTCCTGATACAGATTTTAGGTTTATGATTATGTAATTATTGGCTTTGGCAGGGATTTTATGGACCTTTTATTATCTCCGGCTTCAAAGGTTTTGAACAACTGGTTTGAGGTGATCAAGTCCTCTCTATCTAGGATCACTGACAACAAGATTTTAATTAAAATGGGAATTATATATATTTAATGCTGCACAATCGTTATCAATGGTGATCAGTTCAAATGTTGTGCAGTTTTATGCATGCTAGTTTTTTAGCTTCTCTGTTGTTGACTCTGCTTTTTACAGTCAGATGTTCTGAAGGCAACCCTTGCAACAGATGCTGTAATAGGAACCACGGTAAGAGTTCTCATGAATGGTGTGGAGATGCATTTCTTCAAATATTTAAACACCTCCAGATGGCATACATAGTGGACAATCGTGTTTTCTATTTTTTTTTTCTCATCAATAGCACACACACTCTACCTAAGAAGTACTATGCATCTGTGCCTTATTACTTTTCTCGAGAGGACAATGATATTGTGGGAAATTATTTCATTTCAGGGTTCATAATATATTGATTATACAATATACATTTCCCACTATATCATCCACATTGTAAATCATTTTGACGCCTCTATTTTCTTACGTAGGGAAGTGTCCATACACCGGGGAGTGGATATGTCCTGCTACATCATGTGATGGGAGAAACTGATGGTGAGCATGGAATTTGGTCGTAAGTTCTCTTTTGCTTGCTTCACATATCTCTCCCCACTATTTTTCAAAATTAGTTTTTCATTAGACTTGGATAAATGCATTGGATTGTTCTTTTCATGCCAACGTTCATATTTTAATACCTTTAGCTTGGAATTTTCATTTGATACAATTTTGATTCATCCCAATTTATGCTTTCTCTTAGTATTGAAAAACCAATTTCCCTTATAGGTATGTTGAAGGTGGGATGGGTTCAGTATCCTTGGCTATCAGTAATGCCGCTAAGGAAGCTGGAGCTCATATTGTAACATGTGCAGAGGTATTTTAGTACAGAAAAGAGCTAGGATTAGTTGATGCTCCAGTTCTCAAACTTTTTTCTTCATTCACTTCTTTTACATTGTTTGTCTGTTTGCCTTTGTACATTATGCAATGATCTGTTGCTACCTTTAATATTTCAGTTTTGTTGTTTAGGTGCAACAATTGTTGATTAATGACTCTGGCACGGTCAACGGGGTTAGTTTCTTCTTGCTTTCCTAAATGAGGCGGTTTTGAAACTTAAATCAAACTGAATGGACATTGTGGACATGTCTTATTCTAGGTTTTGCTGGCTGATGGTTCACAAGTGCACACTTCAATGGTTTTATCAAATGCAACCCCTTATAAAACATTCAAGGTTCTTCCCTTGGTTATATAATTTAAATCTACTTTAAATTTACTGAGACAAATTATATTTTACGAAATAGATGGGATTCACATTTATGTGAAACCTTTGGACTAGCTATTTAAATGGATTTTAATCTTGATTATAGGTTTCTATTATCTGACGCAGGAGTTGGTGCCGGATAATGTTCTTCCTGATGATTTCATTAATGCAATTAAGTACTCTGATTACAGCTCTGTAAGTTTCCTCTATTACTTTCCTCTGATGTTTATGCAAACTATAATCTTTACTTTAGTACCTTTATTTGACAATATTAAATATTTACTATCATGCAATGTAAGAACATATAGAAGATTGGATTAAATGGATAAGAAATGTGATTTATTACAATCCGAGAAGGTGTGAGACAATCTATTATCTTCAGCTGATTTTTCAATTTTGTTCGGTTGACTAATGTTCCATACACAATCTCTTAGGAATGGTCGGTATTGGTTCTAACTTCTGTCCTTTTCATTACTATTTGTGACCAAAATTAAATTTGTGGATTTATATCATCCTGATGAAAATGTTAATTTAAAACAAGGAAGCATGCAATCAAAAGTGTGTGCTCATCAGTTGTGATTTTAGATTTAGAATTAAAATTCATACAAAGTTGTAAAAAATTGATTTGACTATTGTACTGCAAGTGTGACTATGGTAGGCATCATGAGTTCTAGTCATCTGACTATCACAAATGAGAGGACAGAGACTTCTTTCATGCTAATTGAGAGATTGCTTATCTGTAGGGAACGACAAAAATAAATTTAGCAGTTGATAGATTGCCTCAGTTCAAATGTTGCAAATTAAGTCATCCTGATGCAGGTCCTCAGCATGTGGGGACCATTCATATTGGTTCTGAGAGGTATGCTCTTATCTCAGCATTATCATTTACGTGGTTCCACATGCTGTGCTTTCTCTTATCTTTTCTGTCACTCTTAAAGTATGGAGGAGATTCACTCTGCCTGTCAAGATGCTGTCAATGGATTACCGTCTCAAAGACCAGTTATTGAGATGACAATACCTTCTGTACTGGACAATACTATATCTCCACCTGGTACTTAAAAACTACATTGCTTTAAAGAATGCGTCATATATTTCATTCCTCTTGATACATATTTTTATCTGCCCATATCGATATAATCAAATTCTTTTTAGGTAAGCACGTGATCAACTTGTTTATTCAGTACACACCATATAGTCCATCAGATGGTCACTGGGGAGATCCTGTTTACAGAGTGAGTTTCCCTACGTACGTCATATATTTCATTCCACATGGTGTGCATTCTCACTTCTTTTCTCTGACTAATCCTTTGAAAACGGCATGGCATCCTTTGCAGGAATCATTCGCACAAAAATGTTTTAACTTGATTGATGAGTATGCCCCAGGGTTCAGTTCATCAATCATTGGTTATGACATGTTGACTCCACCAGACCTTGAGAGGGAAATTGGTTTAACAGGTACTTCAAACCTCTGCACAAATGTAGGCAGCATGTTCAGGTTATTTAAGTTTACAGTAAATGATACAAGGATACTGGCAGAAATACCAGCCATTGATCATCATCACAATACACGGAGATAGGAAGTTTGTCAAAGAAGCTTGAACTTGATAACTGGTTGTACTAAATTTTGTAATATTTTAATTTACAAACTGAAACTGATATGACAGCACAATATGCCCACGGAAACACAGAGGCCGGCATAGTGCATTATGAATGGCATAAATGTTTAAGGAGCACATAGTTCACCCAACTCAAGATGTAGCAAGTGTAAAAACTTAAAAGTACATCAAACTTGACTGCAACATCTAAATCTCCCGGTCTCCTGATTCTTAAATTATTCTTGACAGGAGGGAATATCTTCCATGGTGCTATGGGATTGGATTCGCTCTTCCTCATGCGACCCGTTAAAGGATGGTAAATTTTACTGACACATCTGATTTTGCGTGGGACATGTACTTTCTATTATAGCTATGCCTTATGTTTACTTGTGTGAGTGTGTGGAGCTACCAAAATCTACATTATGTTTATGTTGTTTTGGGGTGCATACATACAGGTCAAATTACAGAACACCATTGCACGGGCTGTATTTGTGTGGCAGTGGTACCCACCCGGGAGGTGGTGTGATGGGTGCACCCGGGCGTAATGCTGCGCGTGTGGCTCTTGAAGATGTTAACAAGCCTTTGAAATGATTTTCGGAATGTTACCTACTTACAATCGATGTTAATCTGACGGTTCAACTTTCATTTGCCGTTGGGTGTGGGCTGAAATTTACGGGCACACAACCACTTTTTTACTTGTATCTTGTGTTTTTATTTGGGGTTTTTTTTCCTTTCATTCAGAATACAAAAGTGAATAAAATAAAATAAAATAAAATAAAATAAAATAAAATAAAATAATAATCATGGTTATTTACCAATTTGGCCTCCATAATAATCATGGTTATTTACCAATAAAATAAAATAATAATCATGGTTAATAAAATAACAATACAAAAGGTGTCTCAAGGTCATTCGCTTGATGATTTACAAGGATGGCGAGGGGTTTTGAGGATCACAATTTTCATTAAAATTATGGAAATTCTCTATTAAAATTGCCTTCCATTAAGCATCCAAAATCTTCACAAACTCCTATCAGAGAAACTTGGAGGTTCTGATAACAAATCACTCAAAACTGCATACTATCGGCTCCGCCAGGCAGAAACAGATTTTGGGACCAGTGAGATGGCATTTGAGGCTGTTTCTAACCTGCATTAAAAGCGAACACCATATGTTTAGTATTCCAATGCAATAATAGGCAAGCAGACATCACGTCCTACCCCAAAAAAAAAAAAAAAAGAGATCACTCAGACACAAGGGGAGGGAAGAAGGTGAGAGGAGTTGGGAGAGAGTACTTTGAGATTTCTTCAACGGCTTTCATAACTTCAGTTGAACTTGTTTCCAGCACTTGCCCTCCAAAAATGATCTCATCCATTACTGTATGCATCTGAAAAACAAGAAGAGAAAAAAAAAAACCTAATTGAAGCATAGTTCATTGGAAGTCTAAACATGCAACGGAAATGGTTTCACAAATCCAAGAAGCAATACTTTGAAACATAAGATACACCATGAGCATTTTTCTAACCACCATCTCCTAAAAAAACTAAATACCCACTGTTGTATGCAACATAGTCCAATCACAAATAATGTTTATTAAGTTCGTGATGAAAGCTAATACTGTTTATTATTTTTAGGAATTTCACATTTGTCAGGCATTATGCAAATGGGGGAATGTACAACCTTGCTGTAATTGAGCACGACGTCAAGCTCGCACACATTTTTGAAGCATTTGTCCAAGGTTTCCACAAAGACTGTAGGAATGAGAATTGAAGTAAGCAAATCATCCCATCAAAGCAAAAATTGATAAATTAAGCACAAGCATTAACACTAAGAAATAAGCTAATCACTCTCATATTCAGCCTGCTGGCATGAAAATTTCCACCCTAAATTTCACTTTGGCATTTTAAATTCCCAATAAGCATCCCTTTAAAATTCATCAAAATTCCAACCATAAAAAGCTTTCCCAATTCTACTAATTTGAAGTTAAAATTGCAAATTTGCAAGCAACCAATTTGTGAACGCTCTACTTGTCAAAGGTGCTGCATGTTGTAAATTTGAACATTTGCATTCAGTGCCAGCTACATATAATCCGGTTATGCTATGTACCTTGTATGAGGTCGAGCATGGCAAGCTCGTTTTCAGAGCTATCAAATACAAAGACAAAGTACAAAGTTGCAAAGTGCTTGTACACAAGGCGAGTATCCTGCACCAGAAAGGAAATGGTTCATATAGAAGAACAGCCTATAATCATGCCGAATAGAACAGGACTGTTTATTTTTTCTTTTCCAACTCAGATCATACAGAAACATAATAAACATGGAGAATTTGAGAATTCGAGGGAAAAATTAGCTAAAATACCGGGCCGAAAATAGACTCAGCATCCACGAAATTGCTCACATTCTCAGCTCTGCTGGATAACACTAGATAAAAGAAAATCAAACATGAATCCCTAATTTGAAGTAGAGTGGTGAACAGAAAACCACCCAACAAATTCAGTGTGAAGCTATGAGAATCGTTAAAAAAATATTTAAAAATTGCAGAAAAAATATATAAAAAGTTAATTACAGTAGAGAGAGAAAGAGAACCTCCATAGACGCTGCGTATAAGCTCCTGTTGCTTCTCCACAGGCTGACCTCAAAAACTGGAAAGTCAGCAATTTTATACATAATCGTAAAATAATAATAATAATAAAGATGCACAGCAATAATAAAACTGAAAAGAGAAGGAGCTGACCTGAAATTCGTAGAACTTGGCAAGCCGAGGCTTTCCCTGCGTGTTTATCACCATCACCGCCCGAATCATCTCTTCCGTTTTTTTTTTTTGGGGTTTTTTCAGTCACTCAGATCAGAAAACACAGATGAGATCACACACAGCCTTCACAGCCGGGAGGGGGAAGGGGCCTTTTGGTAAATTTGCTAAAGAGGCAATATCCCGCTGTACCATGTGGGGGCCGCATAGCAATCCACTCAAGTTGGCGGTATAAAAATTAAATAAATATCATAAATAGTGCGCGAAACAAGCCCTAATTGAATTGAACTGAAGCCAAACGCAACCAAAATCCTCGTCGGCGCATCAGAGCATCGAACAATGGCCGCTCAACAAGGCGACGGTTCTGAAGACGATGCAACTCTAAGCCCTGTCACCGCCGCCATTCTCCTTCCACCGACTAAACATTGCCTCCACTCCATCAACTCAACCGTCTTCATCCGGCAGCTTCCGTCTCAAGGTCTCTCCTTCCAGCTCTGGCCAGCCGCCACCACGTTCCTCACTCTCCTCGACGACCACCGCCGTAACCCTAGCACTGGCCCGCTGGGCCCCACTCTCACGGCCTTGGACTCGCGTCGGCCCCCGCTCAAAATCCTCGAGCTCGGCTCCGGAACCGGCCTTGTTGGAATCGCCGCCGCTGTCACGCTCGGAGCTAGCGTCACGGTCACGGACCTCCCGCACGTCATTCCTAACCTTTTGTTTAACGTAGAAGCGAATGCCACCATTTTGGCCGCGAACGGCGGGGTCGTCCACGCGGCGGCGCTGAGATGGGGAGAGGCCGAGGACGTGGAGGTAATTGGGCGGGAGTTTGACCTTATCATAGCCTCGGATGTAGTGTACCATGATCACCTGTACGAGCCCTTGCTCAAAACGCTGCGTTTGTTGATATTGGGTGGGGAGGAGGCGGAGGAGGGAAGGGTGTTTGTGATGGCCCACTTGAGGAGGTGGAAGAAGGACTCGGCTTTCTTCAAGAAGGCGAGGAAGGTTTTTGAGGTTGAGGTTTTGCACGTGGACCCACCGTGCCATGGCTCCAGGGTTGGAGTTACTGTTTACCATTTTGCAGGGAAAAAGTCAAATAAGAAATTGTTGAAAGCAAACAATGCCAATGCCAATGGCATTGCCTAACAATCAAAATGGATCTGACGTCTTCTTGGGCTTTTGTTCTTTGATACCACAAATTCAATGCACTTTTAATTTATAACTTAAAATCAAGAAATTTTTTACATTTTACAATCTTCACAAAACAAAAGCTATATAACCAACAAAGAAAACCCACAACCTCACTCTCACACCAATCTACAATGAGCCTCTGGCCGAATGTCACACCAGTATTTCTACCGTCACTTGAGCAAAAGTAGCAGCACCCAGAATACTTGGATTTATGCACGTATTGCTTGGTCTTCATAGCTTCCTTAGCGGGGAAGGCGATCCTCTGCCCACGGTTTTCATGCTTTGTGAGTCTCTGAAGCAGACAAAATGTACTATTGTTTTTCCATTCGGATACACAGCAAAGACACTTGTTCCTATTTTCTTCCTGCAAAGGGAGCACGCGCTATCACTTGTGATCTTCACCACCCCTTTCCTTTGTTCATAGAGTTCATCTTTGACCTGTTTCGGATAATCATTGGTTTAGAAGAAGTTCAATCAAGTACTGGTCTACATTTTAAAATTATTAACATGAATAACTGGGTGAGGAAACTCAACCACAACAGAAGCATTTCAAATGAGCAAAAAAAAAAGGTAACAAAGGAACGCAAGCATATGCACCAAGGGAAAAAGCAGAATAAATTAGAACACAGAACTAAGCATTCAGTATAAACTGCAAGTGGGTCAAGTCCCTAAGCTACCTACTCATTACCAAACTAAGTATCTGAGACTACGATATATGCATACCTGCAGGTTCTCACTTTGTCTCAAACTCTTGATCACTGAAAGATTCCTGTATGCCTCACTGGATTTTCTCAACAGGGGTCCCATAAATGGAAGCAAATTCTGCAGATAAATGATAATAATACATGACTTCAGCATGGAAAACAGGATAAAACCTTGGGTGAACAAAGCGGATTTAAGAAACATATCAACACCAATGCTTTGAAATAATATTTAAGAACAAATTTGAACGATTCTTTCCACTATTTGTAAATGCATTATGTTGTGGTAGATAAAATCATACAGAAGAATGAGACTCATGACCAGATAATCTATCAGATACATTGCCTTCTCTGGTTATTTGATATGAATTTAGCTTATTTAACAAGTTTCTTAAGGTCACAAGTCCTTAATCAATATGATCAATACCTGTAGCTTAGTTTCCCTTGGCAAAAGTTTGAGCGCCTGAGCTCCATTTATTCTGTCCCACTTTCGGCTTAACAAATCCAGGACCTCATCAAGCATGATTGTTGAACCTCCTTCCTCACTAGATTCGTCTGCATCTCCATCACTCCTGCTACTGTCAGTGCTACTTTGACCGACTCTTATGTCATCTGCCACCTCTATTGCAGCAATTTTCTTATTTCCACGACCTCCTTTACTTTTAACTGTATTTGCAGAACCAACCTTTGGTGTACCGATATTCTGAGGTGATACTAAATTTGTAATTCGCTTCTCAAAGTTCTTGGTTGTTCTCCTCGGATTAAGATAAATTTGCAATAGAGTGAGGTATATATTGCCAGAAGATCTTGAAGATTGCTGATGAACCAATGACTCATACACTCGATCACAATAGGACAGTGCCAGCTCAGGAACATGAAGCTACAAAAGCAAAGAACTTAATCTATTCAAACAGGATTCATAAGAAAAATAATAGATAATAAAGAAAAGCAAGAATTCAAAAAGCATGTATATGAGTTATAGGATGTGAAGATATAGAAAATACCTTATGAACATATAGAGATAAGGCAAGCTCATGTTGGTTCATTTTTCCCAACAAAATTGCACGCTCTTCATATAAAGCATCCGTTGGAAGACGTCTCAACAAAGGCTCTGGGTTATATCCTGAAATACTCTCTAAAGCAGACAATAATTTTTTTCTTGTTGAGGAGTAAGTTTGCTCATCCCATTTCTGCTGAGCACTTAAATCAGCACGCCAATCAAGAACTTCTGATAGATAGATATGTACCTGCCATGCACTAAATCAATTAGAATGCAGTTTTGATTAGTAAATACAGAAACACTACTTCTATAACCTAAGTTTATAGAAACTCCTACAGGGTAGCTGAAATTGGCAGCACATATCTGTTCTTCCAAATCAACCTGTTTAGCTTCTAGGAAACTCCGAATGGCTCTTAAATGCCAACTAATAATTTGTGAACAATGCAATACATCCTTACCATTTCATTTTGCAGATTTCCGGAGATCCCATTTTCATCCATTGCAAGCATAAGCTCCAAGTATGTGGCCTGCATGTTGGGAGCATGCTGCTTCAAATAAGAGTTGACCAGGTCTGCTGGAATATTTCCATTCAAAAAGAGCTCAATTGTCTGTGTTGGACAACTTTCCAGAACAAGCATTGAATACTCCAGGACAAGCATGGGATCAGTCCCACAAAGAGGCTGCACAAGAAAACGATCAAATATCCCTAGGTATGTTACACATATACTGGTTCCAAATAATCAAGTTCTAGACTCCAAATGTCAAAGATTGTCAAAGATTGACACAGTTTAAAGGTTTCATATCACTAACATAATTAAATTCCAACAACACGACTAGCATATTGAAGATCCAATTCATCAAACAAAATGAGAAAACTACCTTGAGATATTCAACAATTGACTCAGGCTTTAACTTTTGGATCAATTCAGTTTGCACTTGGTTAGATTTTGAATCTTCTACTAATTGATGCAAAAGTTTTAGAGCTTCATGGTGCATTGAATTGCACCTGTAGAGTTCTAACAAGGCAGCGTGGTGATTGTTTTTCTGGAGAATCTCCTCGCATATTTTTACATCACAGTAGTTAAGACCTTTCAGTAATTCTAAAGCCGCTGAAGCCTGTCCAGTAAGAAGTAGAGCTTGGAGTAGTGCTGTATCCAGTATTGCAGCCATCTCCCTAGCACCGGAGGTAACTGGGATGCTGCCCCGCCCCTAGGAACCAAAATGCTGTCAGTTTATTGATGTCACAGTTGACATAAAGAATCATGAATATATCAATATACAAAGACGTATCAAGTTGTGCAGAATCTGAAGATTCAGAACGGGCATATGCGCGCACACAGAGACACAAGGTCATAAATATTGGAGTTGTTGAATTCGAGTTAAGTATGTTAAAGCAAAAAGGTTAAAATAATAAACAAAGCATGGTCATTCACTTTGACAACCATGTGTTTATGCTATACGAATATAACTTTAATTATAAGTGAAGTAACCACAGCCTACTCTATTTGGTTTAATATTAAAAGCTATAAGTACAATTTGGTACAAATAGAACTCTTTCTTTGTTGCTACCACAAAAGTCACAGCATCTGAGTTTTGACCAAGAATATCTAGCACACTGCATTTGGTTTGACATGAGATCATGATTGTCATGTTCAGGACCCATATGAAAACTTGTGTATCAATACAAGATTACATACTAAATATGGAAATTGCACACAAAATAAATATAAATAGTTTACCTTGTTCGATCTCTTAAACCTATTATTAGACTCATAGGATGCAAAGTTGTTTCCTACTGCATCTAAAACAACCTCTTCTGTCCCCTCAGCAGTAGCCTTTTCAATTATGCCGTATCTTTTTTTCTGTAAGAACTTTATCAGAGCCATGAGAGTGTTATGGCTCATTTTCTTGGACTCTAATGCTGCACTCTCTTCAGATTCCAGTAGATGCAAAGGGGTAGAGGGTTCCATATCATCTGATATACCAGATGAACCTCTTGAGAGATGTGAGGAATCCCCAGAAATATCCATCAGCTTCTCTGGCTCCGAAACCATAGTTGTCTTAGGAAGAACAATAGATGGATACAAAGAAAGTACATAGGTTATATCTACTTGAGATGCCAAAAAATGCTCCATAGCGTCCTCATAGGCCCCATTATCAAAAAGATGATGAGCATATCTGTAACACAATAACACAAACTCATTTACCACTTAATAAAAAGGCATGGAACAAGCATGATTCACATAAATGAAATGAAAAACAAAAGCTGAAATATTCACCTCATGTGAATTGACCCCTCCTTTGCAGCTCTAAGACTTGCTTCTTCTGGTGGAAGCAGCTTGCACAATGCCAACGCTTCCTCAAAATCACCAGATGCTGTTAATTGCACAATCTGCAACGCAAATACACAATTCTTACTCACTCTCAAAAGAAGATGGTACGCCCACAATACAAGCTGTGGTCAGCCACCATGAGCATAGCAAGAGCATCAAGAATACCTGAGCACCAAGAGGAACGGGGAAGAGACCATAAACAGCATTATCTAATGCAACAATTACAGAATTGTTGCTCTGGAGAATACGACGAGCATTCCGAAGAACTACAGTCTGTATCAATGGATATGGAGCTCGAAGTGATCGAACCTGCAAAACATAATTGGCAAAGGAAAGGTAAAACTTTTCACTGTCTAGCGGAAGTAGAAAAGACAAAACAAGTAAACTTCTTTAGAGTATGAGGCACAGCCTACCTCAACATATCTTGGTAAGAGAGCTATTGCATATGGCTTCTGAATAACAACAACATTAGGAGCCTCTGACCAACAAACCCTGCCTTCTTGAAGAAGCTTCCCATTTTGGTCCACAAAAACCCCAATGTTATCCTAAAACATAAGAACTCTAATCACTAATCGTAATGCTTTTAGTCCTTAAAACACAAACCAAATGGCAGACACAGAAAAAGCAATTACCTTTCCAAGAAGAAGCTCCCCAGAAGGAAGAGAGACCACCAATGGCGGTGCCAATCTCCCCGAAGGAAACACCTCAGACAATGCACCATTAGTAGAATTCAGTATCATGTATTCTCTTCTAATCCCTATACATATATTTTCACCGCACCACGACATCGACTTCACCACATCTGGAACCCCAAACTCTTTCACTTCCACAAACCCTCGTCCTCCTAAAACCATTCAATTTGGCATTCATTTCAAAACAAAACAAAAAAAATTGAGCATTTTCAACTGAAATTGACAAATTATGAGAAATGGAATTCATTTCAATTACCGTCATGTCTGAAAATACAGACCCGCTTCTGCCTCGCGAAGCACAAGAAGCCTCTGCGGTCATCCCAGGAGTAGACATTGGCGCCCTTCGCCTTTGTGATCACCGCGATGGTGCCCAAGTTCGGGAGGCCATGAAACGCTATTGACTCAGACAGCGATAGAAGGAGCTCTCTTGATTCCAGGACCTCCATGGAGACCAAAGGCTTCTTCGAAAAACCGGACAAGTTTCTCTCCAGTGCGTACGGTTCCTGATGCAGCTTGTGCGCGTGGTAATCGGACGGCGGAGAACGGTCGGAACTGGAGGAGTCCGGAGCGTAGATTTTGAGAGATCCATCAGAGCAGCCGAGGAGGAGCTTCGGACCGTACGCTTCGATGGCTTCGATGGCTTCGATCTTCGTAGGGCAGTCGCTGATGAGCTCGAATGAATCGTAGGCACTGTGTACCATGCTGTCGTCGACGCTTTAGAACAACTGATCGGAACTTCGTGACAAAGTGCAGACGTTTATATCTACTGATGGATACGGCGTCGCTTTGTGTTTATATTTTTACCGGAAAATTTCGATTCCTGTAGCATTTCAATTTTTGGTACCAAAATCACAACAAATTTTATTTTTTTAATAAATTAAATAAATATGCCCGTAAATTTTTTTTAAAAAAATGTTAATAATAGGAGTGTAAAAACGTGGTCCCGGCGGGGCTCGAACCCGCGACCTTCGGCTCATAAGACCAACGCTCTAACCAACTGAGCTACGGGACCGTGATGCTAAGTTTTCGTGCAGTTATTATATATAACATAAAATATATAAAAAATTTGTAGTACATAACATTGGATTTTGTCGTTTTCATAAGTAGTTTGTTTGGTTTCGTATTCTGAGAAAACCAATGACCCATCTAGCTTCACCGGTAAATATTCAAACATATATGGTCTAAATTTTCGTAACATAAGTTTGGAAAATTTTCAATCTGATTCTGACATCGTGATATGATATTATTAATCTACTAATGTTGTAAGATGGATATTTCTTATACATGAATTTTGTGACAGATCAACTATGTAATGTTGTACGATGGATATTTCTTTATAAATATATCAATCAATCATGTTGTCCGCTCAGAATGTATACGGGCTTGTCGCCATTATCGTCATTTCTCTGTGAAAATTATCTTCTTTGCATTACGTGGCTTATTTTAATTGCTTATTAAAAAGGTTAACGAATAAGGCAATCAGGTCTCGACTTGGTAAAGCTAGTTCGTGAAAGAAGCGAGTGAAAAAACAGTTGGGCTGTAAAGAGAGCGAATATGACGCTGGGTCTGCTCAATGCGAACCCCGTGGTTCACGCTAAAAGGGAAAGGGTTGCTCGCACTGAAGATCTCCATGCTGACGATGCCGTTGATCCTCTCGATATCTATGATATCCTTTCCATTTCTCGCTGTCTTTTTTTCTTTTTTGGATTTTTTTTTCACTTGGATTTTGTTTTCTGATTGATATCTGTAACACAGTTAGTTCAATTAAGCTAAATGATGGTCTTTGTATTGTCAACTTTGCTGAAATTTGCGATCTTTGACTGGAAATTGTAAATTTCGTGAGGGATATTAGAGATCCAGAGCACCCATATTCCTTAGAGCAGCTCAGCGTGCTTTCAGAGGAATCGATCACCGTTGATGACAAGCTCGGTCGTATTCTGTGAGTGTTTCTGAGCTGCAGTTCAGCTTTCTCTGATAATTTTGATTCTGGGTTTCTTAAGAATTTACCAAAGTTTTGATCTTTTTCTTCTTCTTCTTCTCTGTTTTGGTCAAATTCATTTTTTAGGATAACTTTCACGCCGACTATTCAGCATTGCAGTATGGCAACAGTGATAGGTCTTTGCCTGAGAGTTAAACTAAAACACTGTTTCCCTCCTCATTATAAGGTCAGTTTGCTATGTTAGAAATGTTGGTGTATTTAGCTTTCAAGCAATTAATTTACGCGTCCTGTTTTCAGTGCGATCTGTTTTAGTTATGAGGCTGACATGAGCATAGTTGCAACTTGCAATAGGGACCAAAGTTTGATGCATTTTAGTCCATTGATGCTAGACGAGACACATCATTCTCTATCTCTCTCGGATAGTTCGCAGTTAGCTGCTAGTTGGATAATGTGATAGTTGATGCATGCTTGACCATCTGTTAATTGGCGCATAATGTGATTAGAAAATGTGATCTTCTAGCGTTACTCCAACTATAAATAATCTCTCATTTCTTGGGGATCCCTTAGTTTTCCCTCTTTTTTTCCAGAGGGTGCATAGAGAATCTATCCTAGCGAATAATCTCCCTTGTGAACTGTTACTGCCAACTTATTTTGGAGTTGCTCAACTCTGTACCTCACGCTAACACTATCCCGAGTGTTCCGTTTAGCATCTTTTGATCCCCTTCTCATTACATAATTTATCAAAAGTACGGTCTCACTTTAGGACTGATAACGAGAAATCAATAGAAGATATAGGGTTGATCTGAGTGAGTCACATTATAGTTGTTTAGCTATGTGTTTAACCATATGCATTTTTTTGTTTTTGGAAAAATGTTTAACCATATGCATATGCTTGATGATGCGTTTTAACAGGTTGACATTAAAGTATCTCCAGGATCGCATGCAAATGAAGAATCAGGTAATCTCTTTTTCCCTTTTTTTAGCATCAGGTAATAACTTAAGAAATTTCATCCCAGATAGCATCTTCTGCAAAGGGTTGGATGCTATCTAAGAACCTAGTCATCCTGTCCTGGCTTGTTATGTGCCTAGGGAACTGTTGGAGTTGTTGGACCAATTGTTATTAGCTTAGTATTCAATCTGCTTACTTCGGTCTAATATCTTTAGGCAAGAAAAGCTAATACTGGGTTATGAGTTTTCTGAAAGAAGGGAAAAGAAATACAGACAGACACTTAAGAAATTTCATCCCAGATAGCATCTTCTGCAAAGGGTTGGATGCTATCTAAGAACCTAGTCATCCTGTCCTGGCTTGTTATGTGCCTAGGGAACCGTTGGAGTCGTTGGACCAATTGTTATTAGCTTGGTATTCAATCTGCTTACTTCGGTCTAATATCTTTAGGCAAGAAAAGCTAATACTGGGTTATGAGTTTTCTGAAAGAAGGGAAAAGAAATACAGACAGACACATAAAGTAGTTTTGATATATATTACCAAGCTAGTTGATTTGTCCCTCGAGATGTGTCAAGTTACAAGAAAGCATCAATCTTATTTTGGGAATTTCCAGGGTGCAAGAACTAACTTTTATCATTGTATGTTGACATGTTTCTCCTCAAAATTAAGGCTGAGAACTGAGATTGTGAAGTTGGCTCTTTTCATTTTTATAGTTAACAAGCAGTTGAATGATAAAGAAAGAGTGGCTGCTGCCCTGGAGAATCCCAACCTTCGCCAACTCGTGGACGAGTGCCTGTATTCCAATGAACTCTGACCAAGTAAAACTTCACAGCTTAAAACCCACTGTACAGAAGAAACTTTAGTAGTTCATATGCAATAAGAAATTGCTTTGTTGTATTGTTAATCTCCCTTTTTGCCTCTATTAAGTGAAGTTGCTTTACAGTGAGTGGCCTTGTTATGTCTACGTAAAGTTCATCTGCAAAAGCTATCATGTAAAATAGGAAGGAAAACATAAGTTGCAGAGTGTGTGTGTAGTCTGTGTTTGGATTATCTTATAGTGTCTCATGTGGTTGGTTGGCTGGCCATCTTTTGGTGTGGACAACCCGTCAAATAAAATAATCAGAAATTTCATCAGTTAAGAATATAAAATTAAGCCTGAGATGCCGCCCATGAGTTTCAATATTTCGTCAGTCAAAGGTCTTGCTTTGTTTTCTTTTCCCTTCAAATAGTCTTCTCTTATTTTTTATGTTTTGGTAAAGACTTCATATAGTCTTCCATGTGTTCGACACCTTAAATCAACGTACTTCTTAATCGCAATTATTTAACATCTCTAAAGTAAGGAACTTCACAATTCTTACCATCCTGATAAAATGGAAAACAAATGGGAGTTTGCATTGAATTTTTAGGTACTAAGAAATCAAATTGAAGATAAATTGGATAGCTGAGCCCGATCAGCTATGAACAAGTATAACTAAGTGCTTGGAATTGGTTAGCTGTTTATGACCTGAATGCACCATGCTTAAGTTTTGCGTTGTAATCGAAATGAAATTTTGAAGCAGTTGGCAACAAAGTTCTTAAATCAAGAGGGAATAAAAGATGCATTGAAAAAATAGAAGAAACATATTACAGTGTAAGTTTAGGGTGAGAACATCAGGAAAACAACACGGAGGTTTGTCTATTTCCCTCATGGTTAGCAGTTAAGCACGGTAGATCGCATGTTTATTAACCCGCATCAAGGAACTGAATCATGAACATTCCAGTCCTCATTTCAGAAATTGAAACTAAACTTCTATATATAAGTTCAGCTCCTGCTCATCGTATGATTTTTGTGATTCTTACTGTTCTGGGCATTAGGCAGGGTGCTCAGCTAGCTATAGGTGCAATGGGGGAAGGGCCCCAGCACCACCTCTGCTCCCGAAAGCCCATTTTTTATGTGGCAAGGCTTCTCATCAAATCCCCAGAACTTGGCAGTTTTCACATCATCCTCGGCCATCATTCGTGAAAACTCCTCATGGTCGTACTTTAGGGTGGCTTGACCCCCAAACTCGCTCGGAAGATTTTCAACATCAAAGAATGTCTTCATGACCTCTACACTTTCTTTACCTTTGGGGTATACAAACTTCACCTTCTGAAATGTCTTGGGATCCAAGAAGTACTTGACACCCTACAGAAGTAAAAGCAGCAGGAAGTTCATCAAATGACGGATATGCGTGCTAAGCTACAAATAGTGTATCAATAAAAGTGTATATAAGTGAACTCGGACTACAACTCTTTATCTAAAATGAATTTTCAGATTTACATCCAAGAGTTTATCAGGTTTGGAACAGGACCCTTTACTGAACATGCTTGAAGAACCCGTGTGTGTGTGTGTGTGTGTGTGCACGCGCGTGCCTGTGGGTGTCATGCTAAGTTCAAAAGTTGAACTGTTCTAAATCTAGTGGTGGAAGTAATCGAATTGCCTTCCAGTTGAAATTTAATTAACTAAATTTTATTTTCTCAATAAAGTTGAAATGTTGGTGCTCAAACTTCAGTTGAAGTTATGTGTGTGCAGTGGATGTCTGTGTCAATAACAACTTAAAAAATTTCCAACAGTAAGTAGTTCAAACCTTCCAGAACGCCTGAAAAATCCTTGGTGGGTTATAAAGAAATGCAACCGCAAGCCTCTCGGGGTAATGGTTCTGTAGAATGTAAATAATATCACGGGCTGTCTTGACTGAGACATTGGTGTTCAACGAGAATCCAGAGAAGTCAACCAACCACGACATTTGTTCTTGACCTTCAGGAAGGTTGAGGATACCATTTTCTATAAGATAGACTAAATGGCGGATATTACCTTCAGGTGAGTTTGTGTTCTGAAAGAAAGAAAATAAAAAAGATAAAGAGTAAGATCTATTTACTAAAATCTACAGACAGTGTAACCAATTTTTGTGGGGGGTGGGCAAAGCCTACAACAGACCTGCATTGCTGGCCTCATTATAAGCACAGTCCTCCCAAGTCGATCATGGAAGTTTGCTCTTGACACTTTTCCAGTCTCACCTTCATGTGCTATTTCATGCTGAACAATGACATATTTCCATGGTAAGTAAGTACAACTTAAACCAAACCATAGTGAACTGAAATTTAACATCAATAAGCTGCAGATCATGTAAAGGAATTAAATGAACGCACTACATATGCAATGTGGTTAGAAAACACCATCTGAGTCCACAATGAGTTTATTCTGCCATATCTTTGATGTGGGCTACATGAAAACAGCATATGCAAGCTTAGGCATCCTAACACTGCTTCTTTTTCTTTTATTTTCAGTTAAGATCAAAGACTCAAAGCCCCATGCCCTGATGTTTTTTTTTCCAAGGTGATGTTGTGTTGATTTCCACAAGAAAAATGATCGTTTTATTTGCAAGCAGAAGTAATAAGATATTAAAAGAAACAAACAGTACTAGAACCGCAACATATCCATTTCTAGTTTTTGCATGTGAGAAAAGTTCATCTGAATTACCCAACGAGTTTCTTCAGGTTTATAAGTTGCCCTCCACCTGAGTGTCTCTTCCACCATTTTCTTCGCCTTATCAAGATTCCAGCTCCGAGCTTCCAAATATCTCCGAAGGCATGCATCAGTGCAGTACTTCAGATTTCGTCCAGACAGGGGGCCAAGTGCAGCCCTGAGTTCTTTGACCTGATTGCAAATTTGTTTCACCCAATGTCAGATTTCAATATTTGTTATGTAACTTAACCTTTTCCGTTCAAATTTGTTTTGCAAATAAGATAAGAAGACAAGGTTTAATTTTTCTTGCTCATTTAACTATTATCATCATGTGCATGCCAGAGAAGCCGATTGATTTACTTGAGATTAAAGCCCTTTGGATGGACAATTGTATACTAGTTGTTTTCACAAAAAAATAAAATAAAATAAAAACCCAGAACAGTAATTTAATTTGTTACCTTTGCATCTTTTTGTGCAGAATCATCCTCTGGGGATGGTTTTTGAGCTTGTCTTCTCAGAAGATACATGTTGGTCACCAACTGACTTCACTTCAATCTACAGTAATAATATTGGTAAATAAAAGGCGAAACAAAAATCTGTAGGTCCTTTTTTTCAAATACAATCAGTGTATCTGCAACAATGCATTAACTTAAAAAAGCAAAATTCACCAAGCGCTTCACGTCAAAACAGAAAACACTTAGAAATCCAAAACATGAAAATTCTTCTCCAGCATATGGGAAAACTAGTCGATCTTCATGTTCAAGCTACTATTCATCAAGATTGACCACAGCACCTTTGTTTCATATTTGAAGCTGAGATGTGGTGTGCTGGTCAAATCCCTCTAGATAAAAACGATCCTACTAATTTCTAACAAAATCAGAAAATCATTCAAGATCCATTTTAAGAAATGGTCAAAAGGGTCTAGCTACACGTATTGGAAAACCATTTGGGAGTGACAGATCTAATTAAAACTCAGGAAGAAAAAAAACATGAATATACAAACGAGAAAAAAAAAATACCAAACTGGGTTAAGTCTTGATCAGCTATGCTTTTTTTTTTTTTTTTTAAATCTCAAAAATCTCATCTTTTATTCTTTTGTAAGCATAATGAAATGAATAACTTAAAACGTACCTGGGTTCAGCAGAGGAGAGAATGAAATGAATCAGCTCTTGGTCAAGCGTAGGTAGCTTTGTGCCTAGCCTTTTACGGCAATTAAAAATGTTACGGAGACAGAGACAGAGGAAGAAGGGAGAGAGAGAGAGAGAGAGAGTCTGTGTGATTGGTTTGATGTAGATTCTTGACCTTTATGAGGGTGTCATTTAGTGGGTTTTATTTACCAGGACAAGAACAATGTGAAGGAGAGAAGGAGAATTGCAGGAGTTGGCCATCTCTAGTTGTCTGTGCATTTATAGTGTTAAAAAAGGGAAGGACTTGATGACTGGGAATTGGTGTTTGCTGTGTCCTGTGTGTGTGAGGCCACCAAAGTTGGCTCCAAGTCCTTCAAAGACTGCGACTGACTTTATCAAAGTGGGGTTTCTTTGTACCTCCCCTTGGCCCGCTTCCCATTCATTTCTCATTTCTATTTCCCTCTATGTTTTCCCTATTTTTTTAATATTAATTTCTTATTATATTTTTATTTTTGTGTGAACGTTTTCCATGTAATAGTTGAACAAGATCTTGTTTCCCAAAAAAATATTTATACAAGATATGGAGAGTGAGGTGTTTTACTAATATAACAAAAATAATAATTATATGTAGATATGATGAGTTAGGTCAGTTGATTAGGACTGATCTACTTCTTTACATCTGAATTTTGATAAAACAAAAAAGAATTTTCGCCCTCTATTTACGTTTCTTTCACCGAAGAGTATATCATGCGGTATTTCCATAATAAAAGGAAATCATATTAGAATAAATGATTTTAATTCACAATTTTATCATGCTTATTTTGTTCGACATGTGATTGATACGTAAGTAAATGGTGAGCATACGTCTTAAACTAAGGTGGTGAGCATGCCCTATATCAACTTTTGATTCTCATGTGATTGTATTACAATGATAATTTTCACTACCTTTATTTTTTATCAAATATCATTATTTCCATAATCTTTCTACGAATTATTTATTGGCATTGGCATTGGGAGCAGAATTTGCGTTATTGACTGGCCCCGCCTGCCAAGAAATAGGGGTTTTAGGTGGGAAAACCCATCCCACTTTATTTTAAAGTAGTTCCCTTGCCCTTACATATTTTTTTTTAACATATATTTCAAATGTTTCTAGAAATCTTAACATGTAATAATTATTCTTTCTTTTTCCTATTGGATAGATCGCGTCTATAGAGGAGGGAAAAGCTTTAATATTTGAATTCCAATTCAGAGGCAAAATTCTGCCTAATTTTAGTATTTGCTTCAAGATGTGTTGTCCTCTAGGTCTGGGAGGTGTGCCATGTGTTCATATCCTATGAAAGATTGCACTTTTTTATAGAGTTGACTACAAACAATTGCATGATTAATTAATTCGGCAAAATTCGTGGGCACCTCTCTACTTATCCTTGTTTGTTTATTAACGCATGGATCACACTAATCAATCATGTAGGACCAATTTGCACAATTATTAAGGCTTTGGACTTAATTAATCACACAACTTTGTGTTTGGTTTTCCCATTTTTCTATATGTATGGTTGTTAAAAATAGGGAGATACACTGTTATACCCAATATAAGGCCCAAATTATAATAAAAAAATCCTCATATGAAATGGACTTTAAAAACACACATAAAGCCTAATTTACAACATAACAAATAGGCTTTTAACTTCTTATAAATTATAAAATTGTCATCAATTTCTTAAAATAAGCTCAATTCCAAAACCTCATTAAAAAAAAACCCAAAACAATCAATAGAGCATCAAAGTAATTTAAAATCAAAATTAAATTCAATGGGGCCAATTGTCATTTTTTGTGTTTGTTTATAGAAATTAAATAGTGTATGGTTTATCTATATCATTTGTGCTAAGAATTGGTATATGACTAAATATCTCTTAAAAGTATTACCTTTACTTTATCATATAAAATAAAAAAAGTTTATGCGCAAATGGAGTCTAACCCAATGAAAAAGAGTCTTGAATTGCAGAATAATGGTCTTAAGTTTGAACCTTCATGACACATTAATAGTGTGTGTAAAGGGACGAGTGGTTAAGAGCCCCATGCATCCTCCTAAGTCCTCAGTTCGATTCCTCCAATATTGCTGGTATAAAAAGAAATAAAAAAGATTATATAAGGGCCAACCTCTGTTGAATGTGGCATTGAGTAGCTGGAACCTCTTGGTTGTTTGTTTGTTAGGACTTGGGATCTGGCAACTTGAAAATACTTGCGAATATTTCCATGACCAAATGGCTTGAGTGAAAAGTAGGGAAAAGAAAGCGACTAGAAGCTTGGATTGTCAATAGGTGGTTCATCATATTTCTGTGGGGCTATAAGTTTGATCCGCGCATTAAAGTTGACAAGCAAAACGCCAGACGGTTTAGGGTATGAGTCAATATCAGAAGCAAATGAGAAACCTTTTTTAGGTGCCAATTTATAAGGGGAGGCCATGATATTGATAGTGATACTTGGCTCATGAGGTCCAAAATTGTATACGTTTTGATTTTGTTACAACCACCACCCAAGCCTGGCCATAGGAAGGCATACTTGGCATGTAATTTGGGTTTTGATCCAGATGATGAAATTGTGAAAATGACTGTACAATTGACTTTTCTGTTTTTATCTTCATTTTCTTTGACGAGGGTTCATTTTTCTAATTCTTGTTCTTATGTCAACATATATGGTTGACTTCGGGTGCAATGAAAAATGATTATGTCTTGGTTTGAATGAGTATTCAACCTGAAATCATAGTTTGAATGAGAGCATTCAACTCAAAATCAGTCGGCAATGAGTAGAGAAATCCAAGATCGCGTTAACTATGAAATGTTATATATAGAGATCACTAAAAGCTTATAACCAAATTGAATCTATATGCAAATCAAGAACCATCTTGAAGTGGATGAAACATGCATGCATGATTATAAGTTAGAAGTACCAAGATCCCAGGCCGGTTAAAGAACATAAAATAATAAGAATGAGCTGGGTGTGTAGATAGATATGTAGACTGCCTTATTTATTTTTGGATTTCTTAAAGAATCCTTTATATTTGCATGTCTTTGATTTGAAAGTGAGAAGTTTTTCTGTATGTTTTGAAAAAGCTTTGGTTTTTTCCAAAAGTGAAAGTTTTTTTATAGCTAAAACCTAAATTTACTTAAGTTTTAGCTTACACTTTTGATGGTGCAGTTGAGATTACTGTTTGTGTTGTGACCCACATCCTGCATGATTTTGTAGTCTGTGGTCTTCGGCAAATGGGCATTGAATATCAGAGAAATCATTGATATGAAATCTTATACTGTCTAAAAGAAGTGCATAAAATTCAATGACCAACCACCTCCAAAAGCCACAATTGGGTATAGGGATCTGGCTCTCTTCCTCCTACCTCAGCTTACAGTTACAGATCTGCACAAATAAAGGAACAAGAAAGTTATAGCCTTGGAGGGGGACAACCGGTGCGCAAAATATGAAGTTTAGAACAAGCACCAAGTAGCAAGCACTAGGCAGAAAATTAGAGGCAAGTTTTTAATGGAAAAGCCTATGATTTACTTAAAAGGATGCACTTGCAAATGAATCAAGCAAGCAAGCTACAAATTACAGGCCCATCAAAGTGAGTTACAAAATGACCAGAAACCGAAACGGGACTTGAATTACATAATTCAATCCGGTACCTGATAAACGAAGTTCATTACATAAACCAGCTCCTTAATTACCGGCACGACGTTGTATAAGAAGATAACCAGGAGAAGATGAGAAATATTAAAGTCTTTATTGGCAGCTAAAATGCTTTGAATTCATACATCAAGCTTTCCTAGTAAGAGAGAACATCCCGCAAAACCCACGCACAACAAGAGCCCCAACTGATAACATCTCAGTAGGTGGGGGCAACATGACAATAAAATTTCAGACCGAAAACATAGAGAGTACAAAATTTGATGAAGATATAAAAGACAAAAAATTAAAAAGAGGGAAACCGAGCCCGCCAAACTAACCGCACAAACAAAAGATGGCAGATCTGGGTGGATTTGAACCACCAACCTCTCAAAAGCCCAATAAGGACTTCGAGCGCTCTACCATTTTTGAGCTACAGATCTTTTGATTTCACGTGACTTCCAACGAGCCGGCCTTAAACTAGACAGATAAATTCAACAGCCGTAAACAACTCTCCCGAACATCTTGAGAGCAAATCCTACTCTCCAATAAGTAAGTATTTTTCGTTTAGAATTAATTACATACTTTTAATCTTGAATGTTAAATTGCATTCATTAAATGCGTTAATAGTCCCTTTGATGCAATTCAAGAGTATAGAACCAAATATCAAATACATAACCAATCCACAACAGGTACACTTACCGGAGAACGCGCCAAAATATAATTGGGGTTTTAAACAACAATGCTTGCCGACACTAGATTAAAAACCGGTTTAGTATCATCTTCCCAACGATCTACTTGATCAAAAAATTTCCCCAAACTTTCCCAAACCAATTTCAGAGAAATAAGAGACCAAGAAGAAAATTCCAGAAAGAGATTTTCCCACATCTAAAATGTTTCGAACCGGTGCAAGATTCAATTTGACGATAAATTCGCTGGTCTCGCTTTACAAACAGAACAGAAATATCACACAACTGCTTTTTCGGACGTCGTGACACCAGAATTATAGCATATATTCGCACAAGTATTATGAAAAACTATTGCTGGTTATTGAAACAATACCAAATTTATTTAGCGACTCAAATAAATGAACGTAAGATAACCCAACCCAAAAGACTAGACTACTCGTACATTCAACTCATCTTCCATCCCAACCTCCTCTCTTCAACCTTCACCAAGAGAACCCCACCCACCCACCTTCTACACACTTAATTCTGATTGCATCCATCTTTATCAATTAAACAAGCACATGAAACAAAACAGCATACAAAAATAATATCTAAATAAAATAACCAATAAAATAGATGATGAATAAATATCTACTACAATCAAGGACGTGTAAATAATTCATCTAATTCAATTCAACAAAAGATAAAAGGTCCATGGACAGAAAAATACTGACACGCACAAATATAAACATATGAAACAATCCTTGAAATAACTCGATTAATTAAGAACAAAACTATATAAAGTACTGCTGAATAATGGTAATAACTTAAAAATCAAAGGCAATGCGAAGCTCAACTGAATTCATTTTTCACCTCAAGATTTCCAGAAAGAGATAGAAGACTAACAGAACTTGAACTTTCCAGCGACCCAACAGCTTGTAACTGAGAAGAGTCTTGATTGGTTTATAAACGACTAGAAACATTCAGGCTTCATTGAGGAAATTGCTTCCAGGGCCAAACTCCTACAAACCATCTATAATACAATCCATTGCTAGAGGCAATATCGGCCAAAAGCAAATATAATTACATAATATTACAAAGGATCCATAAATCTTGAGATCCCAGAATATACCACAATTTCAGAAGTGCATACCCACAAAATTATAAATACGAAAACTCAACCACCACAAAATCTCATTTCAGCTCATACAAGAATTGTAGTAAAATAAAGACAAGAATCGGTGCACATGTATTGGCATTTGGCCTTGTAAGTATGGATTGCGGAGTATTGCATGATTAATTGAATAAGTGAATGGTGGGGATGTGAGATTTGGGCGCGCATAGGACCTTGTTTTATAGCACATGATAGCACATAAACATGGATTACTGAAAACAAATTGAAACTTCCCCAAAATATTATGATTAGCCAAATTACCAAACAATTCAAAAGACTATGTCAAGTTCAAATTTCTGTTTCAAAATTCCGCATATTCATATGCTTCATAATTACAAAATATTTTGTTTTTTCTATGGTTACAGAAACTTGAAACCCATTTATCTAGGAAACATTACTCTCTATAATAAATTTGAGGTTACCAAATATATCGGATTATACATAATAATAATAAAAGCTTAATCCAATATCAATTCAAAGCATAAGACTAATTAATTGTACATGAGGGTTGTGAATTAGTCATCATTAAATTAGATGAATGTCAGTTTAAATAATGATCGTGAGTTGGCTGTGCAAGTGGCAGATTTGAGTACTAGAATTAGATGGATGCATATCAATTGAAATAGAATCGGGCAGATGATACCTTGGGCGGCTGAGATTTTGTCGTCGTTGCTGTCCACGATCTAGCATGCTTGGATGAGCAGGAGAACAAAAAATAAAAAGAGTAAAGAGAGGACGACACAGAGCACACACCACACAACAGAGGTAGAGACCCTGGGCAAAACCCCATGCAATCTCCCCTCCCAAACCAAAAAATCGTTTCTGTTTTTTTATTAAGGTATTTTGTGACCTGCCATGCAAGCGCACCTGTCATGGCAAAGGTCGGATGACAAAGATCGGTCCAGGACACAGACCCTTCCTCTGATCCTTTCGTCCCGACATCTTATACATCCGTTGCACAACCCAACCATCCCTAAACACCCCAGCTTTCAGCTTCCCGATCATCAAATTACAATTATTCAATTCGAATATCGAATAAACATACGCTAGACTCCAGAAGAACCAGATCTGCAGCTGAAACGACGTCGGATTTGGCTCAAAACGGTCAAGTCTTGGAACCTCCGAGGACTTGCTATGAACTCCAACATCATCAATCAGAACCTGCATGAACCAGAAACTGTTAAGCTGAATTCTAGCAGATCTAACAAATTTATACGAAAGCATAAACAGTATAGCCTTCTTAGAAATCTAGATAAGTTAAACGAATAGAAAACATAGACGAACCTGTAAATCTGAGCCAAAGCACGAAGAAGACGAGCTCGAGCTGGTAAAACCAGCTATGAACCAGCAGCTCAAAACATCTTCACAGCCCTCAAATCACCATGAAAACGTAGATCTCGAAAAGACCTAAGCGAATTCGAGACGTAATGGAAGAGAAAAGAATCCTTGCAGAACAGATCTGCAGGAGAGGAACCATGGAGGCGCATAGAGACGTGAAGAGAGAGGAGAGAGAAAACGTTGAGGCGTTGAATGGTTTGGAACCAACCAAACCTAAACCTACTTTTATAATGGGATAAATGCGATGGACGGCTGCGATTGCGCCCTTATCTTTAAGATCGACGGCTGATATCTTATAACGTGGGTGGGTGGGTAGAGGCGGTGGTATAATTTTCCACGTTACTGTTTTTGACCGTATCAACCACGACACGTTAATTTTGCCGCCTTGACAGCTGGGTCATAACCTTTTTTCAACTATAATTAGGTTTCTCTCGCGCCAATTACTATATTTCCTTCTAGATTTTTCGGAATTTGGAACAGCCCAAGCCCGAAATTACAGTCTTTGAATAAGAGAAAAGATAAAGAGACTACGGCCCGGAAAAAGAGAATTGGGCTGGAGTTTTAGGCCCAAACTTATTCTTTATTCCTTTAACAAATCGGTAACCGACATAAAACCATAAAACTAGTATTCATATAGGGCATGCTTGGTCTAGTTGCACGCATTAACATCAAATTTCATAGGTCACAACCTTTAGATTTAGATACATAAAAAAAATACAACAAAAAAATCATACTAAGTTTCTTTAACGTAAAACATTTTTTTCTTATACAAGCGATATTAAAATCGAACACAAATAAATATCGACATAGTCCTCAAGATTCCTTCAATGGAAAGGTATGTCACTAATCATGTATTAGTCAGGGAGACAATGACCTGACATTTATCGTTAATAATAATTAGATTATGGGTGCCTACTGTTGCTTGCTTAGGTCGCTTTTGGCTGTGTAGTTTTGTCTCTCAGCTTCGGCAGCCTGCCTTTGTCCTTGTTCTGCTTTACCGCCAGTTGTTTGCTATCGCTGCCGGCCTTGGGCTTTTTCTGTTGCCTGACAGCTATATGAGGTTAAAGAAAAACATAAAAGCGACAACACATGGACGATGATGGCACACCAAGTCATAAATTGACCATAAGAAGTAACGTTTTAATTATTTAAATTGTGTACAGTTATTGTAGATCTGGGTGGATTCGAACCACCATCCTCCCAAAGCCCAATTTATGGACCCGAGCGCTCTACCATTTTTGAGCTTACAGACCTTGACCACAATTACTCTCATCGATGGCTCCACTAAAACCCAACCAAGAAAAGCTTAGCGTAGGTTATGATTGTGGAAATTAGGTTTACATCCCACCTGGGTTTCTTATTTGTTTCACATGTTCTCCAAGCTTACCGTAGCTCTGTTTTCATTCTCTCATGTCGTCAACACTTGAACACATATTTAAGAAACCAAATTCAGAAAATACAGAGCATTCTAGAAAACCGCAGTGTAGACGGTAGGAAGAAAAGTGAACTATTCTTCAAAAACCACAAATGACCATCGACTTATAACATGGAAAACAGTCTAATATTGATTAGCAATATAAGAATACAGTTTTTTTCATATAAAACAGAACATTCCAATAATATGAGAAGATCGATACTACAACACTACAGAAAATTAATAATTAATTTCATACAGTTTCAAAAATAATGTTCAAATCAAGAACTACTGCCATTTTATTTCATAAGAGTTACATGATCCCTAATTTTTCATTTCAATGATCAGAGTCATCTATATGCACAATCCATAAACACAAATGAGATTCAATGAATTATACATTATATTAATACAAGTAAAATTCATTATTCGACCAAAGCCACCATCATAATAACATAAATTCAACAGAACAAGTAAGAAATTCGGAAATGAAATATATAGGCGAACTACTGCAAGATTACATAATGAGGTAAAATAATCGAAAACCCTGATTGTAATAACTTCAATAACTTAAAGACGAAATAAAATGTAGGACACTGCTTATCAAGGCTTCGAATAACTTCCAGACACCTAAGAAATTGAACCTTCAGGTGTACAATCATTTTTCACCTTATAATCTCCAGAAAGAGTGCGCATACAACAGACTTCTTGGACCTTCCCACGACCTCACTGCTTCAATCCGGTAGTGCAATCTCCAGCGCGAAGAAAGCTTCCAGCATTCACTCCTAAGAACAAACTACTGGGAATACAATCCACGGCTCAACGAAAAAGGAGCCAAATGATATAAAATTACAGAATATTACAGTGGATCCATATCTTTTGAGATCCCAATAACAACATAACATAAACTGTAATCCAGATTATAATGAATAATTATTCAAAATAGTTCACGAGACACCATAACATTTAATTTCAACTCATGTAATTAGCTGTAGTAACACAAGTAAATAAAAATATTGCAAAGGTGTTGGGAATATGTGACGAAGCAAGGTATTTTAAATGAGTGGCATGGTGGGATGAGGGATGAGGGATTTGGGATCTGGACGCGCATACGACCACTTCTGTTTTACAGTATTATAGAATAATAAATGGATAACATTGCAAGGAACTTGCCAAAAATATTAGTATTGGATTTAGTAAAATACGGGTGTATACTTTGAGGTTATGATGAATCAAAATACTCTGTTTGCTGTTAATACTAAGTAACTAGTATCCAACATCGATATAGCCATGTAAACTCGAACCCGATTACCTTCAAAATTAGTGGGGTAGTTTGAAGAACTCCACAATTAGCAAACTGTAAACAAACATTATTACTAAGCCATATCGATTCTCAAGTCCCCAGTTATGCTTAATATAACCCAATAAGCTTAATCCCTTGTTAATTAAGATAAATAAAACTAATTAATCGTGTAGCTGCAGATTAAGTACCATGTTTAGATAGGTGTTCGTGTGAATGTGGTGCGAAATTTGCAGATCTGGGTACCATGATGCATATCAACTAAAAGAATATAGACTCGGGCAGATAATACCTTTGGGCGCGAGATTTCGTCGTTGATGATGTCCACAATCCGTGCTCGACTGGTGTGCATGGAGAAGAGAGCAAAAAAATAAAACGGAGAACAAAGAGAAAGGAGGACACAGACAGCGCACACACACCAGAGGGGAGACCCTGGGCAAACCCCCATGCTGTCTCCCCTCAAAACCAAAAAATTGTTTGTTTTTTTATTGAGGTATTTTTGTGACCTGCCATGCAAGCGCACCTGTCATGGCAAAGGTCGGATGACAAAGATCGGTCCAGGACTCAGCCCTTCCACCGAGCCTTTCGTCCCGATATCTTATACATCCGGAATTCAACCACACCCAAACCCCCGAATACTTCAGCTTCCCTCTTCAAATTACAAATATGCCCATCGAATCGAATATCAATTACAACTGTTGGACCAGCTTCAGCAGCCATAAGCATCAGATCTGCATCCAGCTCAGAACCATCGGGGCTTGAAACCTCTTGAAATTCCGTAAGAGCTCCGTCGCCATCTCTGCTTGAACACAAAACAAAATACATGAATCAGAAACTGTGCGAAGCAGAAACACAAAAAACTCAAATCGTACCAGATCTATAAAATTCAAACGAAGGCATAAACACCGAAGCTTTCTTGCAGATCTGGATGCGTAAATCAAATCAAAAACATATACGAACCTGTAAATCTGAATCGAAGAACGCGGAACACAAGCTCGAGCTGGTCAAACCAGCTATTCAACGTCAGCTCAAACCATCCTCACAACATAAAACCACCATCAACACGTAGACAACGAAGCGATCTACGCGAATTTGAAAGAAACAGAGAGAGAAAACGATCCATGCAGAGCAGATCTGCAGGAGAAGAAGAACCGAGGAGGCTCATAGAGTCGTGAGGAGAGAGAAAGAGAACGTTGAGGCGCAGAATGATTTAGAACCAGACACCCTAACGTACTTTTATAATAGGGATAAAAGCAGATGTACAGTTGCGATTGATTTCTAATCTTTGAGATCGACGGCTAATACAAAATCGCATGGTTTGGTGGATTCGGCGGTGGTCCACTTGTACACGTCTCTGATGCGCTGGAGACAGAGAAAAGAAAAGCTTTGCGTTTTTCGTAAGCACTTTCCTTTTTGAATTTATTATACAACACGTTACCGTTTTTGTCTGGGAATCAGATTCACGTCCTTATCAGGTTTCTCTCGCGCGAATTTACTACCTTACCAGTTTTTTACTGCAATTAGTTTTCTCTCGCGCCAATTTGTATCTTTTCTTCAAGATTATTCGACGTTTGCAACGGGTCAAGCTCGATATTACCGGTTCGGAATAATTTAAATCGGGAGGATTATATATTAGCGGGTGCTTCCTTAGGATTGCACGGCTATGATTTTGAACCGGGGTGCCACATGGGGAAAAGGGGACATATGTGCATGGTGAAAATTATTTAATCACAGAGGGATGGGGTGCATCCAAATTCCATTGACTGTACGTAAGTACTGTCCTCATAAGATATTTAAAATAAAAATGTGAGGAGAAAAAGAAAAAGAAAAAGAAAATAAACCATCCATTTCTCAACACAATTCTGAATTTCTTTCTCACATGTCCTCCTTTCGAGACATACCTAGGATTTTAAATTGGTGTGGACTATATTTATCTTACATACAAATTTATTAAAATGATAAAAAAATTCTACTGTATAAATGAATTTCATTTATAATTTAAAAAAATTCTAGGAGGGCATAATAAGCCTTCCCTTCAAAATGTATCTAGTACATGTAAGAAAAATAGACAACAATAAATAAACATGCAAGCAAGCAAGAACACCTCAATTGCAAATCTTGATCTCTAAGAGTCTTTGATCTCTTAACATTTCGATGTTGATTCGACATTATAAAGTATAACCTATTGAATAATATATATATATATATCAACAAAATCTCCAATTGATAATTCATACAAGCAAACAAGAACACCAAAATCAATTACACATCTTGTTTGATAATTCACAAGTCTTAATTGTAAATCCCTAATTGATACTTCATAAACCCTAAACAATCTCCTAAATTTCAACATCCACACATTTAGAGAAGAAAAGAAAATGAAGAATTGAAGATTACCTTAGTTTGCTTTAATAAACTCTTCAAGAATGACATAGGGTTGTTAATGGGATTTTATTGGTTGGGATGAGGGTTGTCATGTGTGGGTTAGTTTTAGTTTTTGTGTTTTTCTTTTCCCTTTTTTTGTTGGCCAAACTTCTTGTGGGGTTAGTTAATAAGATTTTATTCATGTGGGATGAGTGTGTGGGGCTAGCAATGGAGGTTGCGGTATTATTTTAGGTTAAAAAAATCAAGTCACCTAGGTTACAGCCTAGGTTAGCCTGGACGTAGGACTGTCCCTCTTCTTCTTTCAAGAAAAAAAAAAACTTACATATAACTGGGTGTATTCTTCTTATTTCTATCGTCCTCCTCACACGGTAACTCACAAAAGAAGGTTTACGGATATATAATGAGGGATTCTAGGCACGAGGTTATTTTGAATTTGGTTATGATCCTTATATAGCTCTGACATTTCTCTATCATAATGCGATTTACATTTTACTTACCTACAAAGTTCATCAAACTTTTCATTCTCTATGGTAATTCTAACATAATCATTTTCGGGCCAAAAGATATCAACATAACATAATCCTCCACAAAAGCTTTTATTTTATCTCTCGCATTAGGCTTTTGGGTTAGGACTGTTAGTGGTGGTCTTGAGCTAGTGTTCCGTTTGGATTTTGCCTTCGAATTATACTGCCCTCATTTTTTAATAGTAATTTTTTAAAATCTTTTTTTAATTTAGGAACCATGAACTCTGCATGCAAATTATTACAAAATTCAAATTCATATTGAAGCAAATGATCAATTAAAAGAAAACTTTAATCCAACGATCATTTCGATAAATTAATGAAATTATTACCAACTTTAAAGCCTTTCCAAGTATTAACATATAACCAACAAATTAAATTAAAAATTATTTGCAAAATGAAAAGGAATTATATAGAAAGGCCACCGAATCCAACACAAATTAATCCACTCGCGGGCTCCTTCATTAGTTTGTTGATGCATTGGCCTGGGTTTGGTGTCGTCCTTTCTCCTTCTCCTTCACCTCGCTTCCCTGCGTCTTGTCATACGCAGGGTGGTTTTCATGGATCAGCTGATCCTGCTGCTGTGTCTTCGGAAGAGACTGGTTTCCCGAAAATACACCTCCAAATCCTTCCTCATCGGACCTCGTCGCATACCCTTCCCCAAATGAATGAGACATCGCATCTCTAATTTATATACAACAAACAAAATGTACCCAGATTAATACTACTAATCCCTCATTACGAATCAACAAATCAAGTCCATTCGAATATCCGCATCAATCATCATAAACAATTGATTATATACCATATTTGATATATTGTTGATATTCTCGTGTGATGTGGGAAATACTGATTGAATATTGACAATGCACCGAGTAATGTACATAACAATAAGAAATGTGTAGACTAACCCAGTTTTCTGCTGGTTAGGGTTTTGTGTCTTGTCCATGTTATGTTTAGTATCTGGATCGGTAGAAATAGCTGCGTTCTGCCTAAATCGGACCCCGGAAGCTTTTTGGACCAAGTTTGAGGGCGATTGGGTTCTGAGTGATCTTATTGCATGAATCATGTTTTGCGTACCTTGTAGGAATTTCTGCTGGTTGCTATTTATACATGAAAACACACGACATAACTGAGGATGAGGCAGTAAATATATGGCGGTGAAAGGTGAGAGGCTACAAATCACCAAATTGTGTCCAGTTCTATGGGGATTGATCCTGATTTCAGTGAGAAATTTAGTTTCATGTCATGACACGTAGTGGTGGAATTGGCAGCCACAAGTGGTGCCATTGCTATTAACGTCAGTCTACTTCATCCCCTACTAAGATAATTTCAACTCCTTACTGGAGGCCCAAAAACCAAGATAGCCCAAAGCAGAAGCCCAAAATGTTTCCAGTAAATTTTGTATGTTCAGATTACACCAACATGTAGAAATATTCGCTTGTTTCGATTAATTTTTGTATGTTCCGATTACATGAGCTGACTGGTGTATGCTATATACACATTAAATATGCGAAAACTTTCTCCAATACACATGATATATGTAAAAATATTCTCTAATACACATGATTAGAACCTGTGGAAATATTTCACATCTAGCTAGGACTTGTCGTCCTCGCTTCATAAAACAGATTAGCAGAAATTAAAAAAACATACAAAAGCGAAAATGAACAAATCTACATAAAAGCACCGCATATGGGTATATATATATATATAGACGACTCTCGTATCGTATATATTAGTTTAGTTATGATGAAGCATACGTCTGATGTCGCGCTTTCTCCTTCTCCTGCACCTCACTTCCCTGTGACTTGTCAACAGCAGGGTGGTTCTCATCCTCCTTCGTCTTTCGAACTGACCGGATTCCCCCATATACCACTCCAAACCCATCGTCATCGCACCTCGTCGCATACCCCTCCCCAAATGAATGTGACAAACTGTCCCTAATATATAAATATTGTACATTCCAATAACATTAGCCAACCTAAATTAAATACGCATCCAACTTACTTTTAAAGAAAATGGGATAATTAATCATGGTATGAAGCCACTTACCTAGTTTTCTCAGTAGGGTTAGGCTCTGGCTTGTCCATCTTGTGCTCACTATCGGACTCGCTAGAGCGCAGGGTTGTGGTCTGTTTGAATCGGACCCCGGAAGCTTTCCGTCCCAAGCCTGGCGGCGGCGGCAGAGGCGTCGAGAAGGTCAAAGCTGGTGATTGGGTTCTGAATGTTTTGAATGCATTAATCATCTTTTGCATCTTCAAACTTCTACCGCTTTCTATATAATATATATATATATATATGTATGCCGGTGAAAGGCGGTGTGGATGAAGCCAGCACAAATGTGTCCGATTTTTGTTGGGGAATTTATTTTTTATTCCAAGCCATGACACGCGGTGACAGAGTGGACAGGTGTCGCTTTTCTGATAGGAAAATTTGTGTACGTGGGCTTTCAACTGTCCATGTCGTCCATCGTCACAGCCCATTGAATCTTTTGGCACATTTTTACCTGGTAGAAGATAAGGAAGAGCACCACCAAGGTGTAACATCAGATATTTATTCTTTCTTTTTCATACCAAAAAAAACATCAAATATTTATTTGTTGTACTAGTTTAATACGTTGCACTAAAGTAACATCAGATATGTATTCATTGTACTAATTTTATAAACTTAGGTGTAAATTATATTTTTCATTTATATATTTTTTTTCATCACGCGAGCTACATGGGATTTACAAATAAAATTTATTTATATATTCTATTTTGTAATTATATATATATAATTTATTGAGAAATTATACGATTACATTCATAATTCAGTCAAAAAAGTCATTGGTCACAAAAGACCAATACAAACTAACCACAAAAACACTATTGTAATAACAAAACGGTCTAACATCAAAATTAAGACAATCTAATGTGCCTCAACTAACGATCATGCATGATGGAAGAAACTTTGGCATAGGCATCTCAACCAAGATTGCAAACTTAGAATAATAAAAGAGTTCAGGCTTGAAAAATCAAGTCATAACAGTACAAATAAAACTCTCACAAAGGAGAGATGAAAAGCTCTCACAAATAAATATGAAAACTAAACAGAGAACCCAAGAGTTTCTGCAATTTATTTCAAACATAAAAAAACCGCACAAGCTCTCGCAGCCACTTGTAATGGTTGGATGAAAATCATAACAAAACAAAGACAAATAGGATAAATCATTTGTCTCTGAAAATTGGGAAAGAGGTGAAGGGAGGAAGAGAAGAGGGGATGAAGAACAATGGCTTTCTCCTCAAAGTGAAAACGGCTTTAAGAGTGTTTTTTGGGAGAAAAGAAGAAAAGGTTTTTTCTATTAGACGGATAATTATATTTTTCTAAATAGTTGTTTTAAAATTTTTTCTTTATTGCATGTATTTTTCTAGATATTTGTCTCAATAGTTTACGTGATATAAAAGAAAAAAAGAAATTGTCATCTGATAAATTAATATCTCCGTACATTAGCCATCTGATAAATTTTTGGAACGCAATGTACAACAAACTAAGCCTATAGCCCAAAATTGGATGCGTTTTAAATCCTTGGGAGAAAAGCCCAAAATTCTTTCAGCCATAACGTAGCCCAAACTTTCTTTGCTTAAAAAGTAGGCTACAGCCTCTATTGTCGACCATCACTATTGCTTATCGAACTTAGCAGCAAGTTCTAATCTTTTGGTTACATTCACCAACACAATAATTATAACTGCTAATTACTTACTTGCACAAGACTACTAAGGCTTCTCCTTACATGGAACGAACCATTCCTCTTTGATATTTACCGATTATACTTTGACGTGTTGCAGACAATTTTCTCTTTTTTCCTAGCTTTAATGGGTTACTTTCTATAAATGTTTTGGACTTGATTTCAAGTTCATGAAGAACGACTCTGGATATAAAAATGATTTTGATTTTTTCTCTTTTGTAGAATAATTTTCCATATAAGTTTTGTGTCGAAGCTTAGGAACGTAAATGAGACGTATGTTTACTCTCTCCATTTCAACACTCCACTGTTTCTTACTATTTTTATTATTTGTAGTTGTTATATTCCGTAACACGTCAATGTATGTATTAATCGAAATTCAAAATATTTGCTTATTTTAGAGGATGATGGTGTAGGTTAATCTTGCTAATTTGAAATTTCGATCTTCCAATTAAGAAAGCAATCCCTCTTGATCACTTCAGAAGAGTCAGAAATCAAATTGAAGTATGATCGCAGAGTTGATTCAAATATGAGATGATATTGTCGTCGACGTAGATGAACACGTTTCCTTGCGCAATAGCAATAGTATAAATACACAACACATGCAGACATCTGAGTCATGACCCGGTCAGCCACTGTGTATAGATGACATGTCACTTTTACACTTTGATTGTAACAACACAATCGCCAATGTCTCCTCCCTCCTCCAGAAGGAAGAAGCACAGGGCTGGGATGGGACCAGTTTGCACCATGCATGATGTCATCGTCAGAGCACATTATGCTCATCTCTGATAAAATCACCCTCCCAAAAACGTCAAATTCATCACCAGTACCCTAGTGAAAAAGTGTACCACCAAAATCTACCTCCTGCTCTATTTGCAAATTGCAACAACAGCAGTCACCTCCTCTCGCCAATACAGCCTCTTTCCTTCTAGTGGTGGTGTGACGGTTTGATCACTATGTAGGCTTAAAAGCCTTAAAATCTCAGAGGCAATTGATTTGGTACCCTATTATATGTTAACGTCCGTCTTTTCACGTGACAGTATGTGATTGACTTAAAATGCGTCTTCCTACACAAAAGTTATTCTCAGTTTGTGAGGCATTCACAACAGTGAAACAGTTGCGTCCCTCCAAATATGAATTTGAGTTGATGAGTATCTGTCAAGTACTGTAGGTTTTGAAAGACCAGTCAAGGCGACTTGTTCAAATATTACCAAATCTCCAATGTGCACTGTTTCAGTACCGTTGTAGTAAAGTTGTCACCTTTTAACCCCAAAGCTATAAAGTAACTAAACTACATCATCTTCAAACTGTACACAAGCAAATTATCAACAAAAACTTCAAACACTATATGACCTCCTTTTTTACCATTAGAAGCGCCTCACTAAAGTCTAAAAGATAATTATGTTTAGTAATTGTCTCAAGTACTGGTTAATCTAATCCCAAAAGAAAAACAAATATGAAACGCAACGAGTGTTGCTATTTTCACCACGTGTCATATTTTACCACCCACTTTATACTAATACATGTAGGAAGCGCTTTTGACTGACAAATGTGTGTTTAAAATTGTCAAGTTGAACTATTTATAACCAGTTAACCACTGCCTTAGCTGTCAAGTTCCCAAATCAAAAGGGTCTTGGGTAGAATTAGTGATGAAAAAGGCCTCTTTCAAGTAATTAAATTGCCAAATCACTTCTCCAGTTACGAGGAGAAGGACATTTCACAGGATATTGCCAGACCAGCAGAGGGGCTTAAAGGGTCCATTTCTTTGCAATTCAAGATGGTGTTATTCTGCTGAGGACGACAGAAGAGGGAGGACTTTGTTTTTTTACGGGTAACAGAGCAAGAGATATTGAAAGAGACTTATACCAAACCCCACACAGTGATATTTTTTTAATAAATTTTTTTTTTTTCATTTTTGGGTTTAAATGGGACCCTAGAAGGCAAATCAAATTTCTATATACTCAAAGGTTGCTTTTACAATGAGGCTTGAATGGTCACGGTCACTCGGACCATAAGCAGAGCATTATCATGCAGTGCCACTGCGTTCTTTGTCATGCTTTTGGCCCATTGATTTTGTACAGAGAGAGAGACCAGGAAAGGAGTCGGTTCTCCTCCCCAAGCTTGTAAGAAAGAGAGCCAGAGAAGGACTGATCTCAGAGTGAAAGGGACATGCATTAATATCATAATCAGGAAGAAGACATGGCCCATGGATTGAAAAAATAGACACATTTACACATTGGATGGGCGAGAAACTCCAATGCTCAAGCAAATTGCTAAGTTGCTTTAACTCCAAGTCATTGTCTTTTGCGCTGGTTTAAGGAAATTGATTACGAGGCAGAAACAAAAGCAGCAGCCTTTGAATATGGAAAGTTGAGCAGCAGGAGTAAAAAAGATCTCTGCTGGCAGATCACTTACAGCAGGTCGTCTCATCAAGAGACCAATTACAGAAATCACAGCTTTGCATGCGCAGGTAATGGGTCTTCATCAAACCTAATTACGGTCTTCAGAGACACAACCTGGTGGATAATGAGGCAATTAAAACTGTCGCTACTGCTGCTGCAGGTCACAAAAATCTGATGCCTGCCTGATGGGATAGGCATGGAAATAAATTGCAGAGCCACAACCTCTGTGAGGTAAACCAAACTTGCAGCCATAAAGCCAGAATACTCGAAAAGTGCAAGCTTTAATGTAAAAATAAAAAATGAGATCACCAATTAACCATTTCTGACGGTAATAATCTCTGTTGGACAAAAGAATGAAGCTGAACTGAAGAAATAGAAACTAAATTCAATATGAAGATTCAAATTTACAAACAGAAACTACAGACAACAAAGGGGACAGAACCTTGTTACCCCTTGATTTTCAATGCCCTTTTTTTTTTTTTTACAATTAGTCATATTTCAGAGTCTCAAACCTGTAAGAAAAACCCCAACCAAAAAAAACAAAAAAACCAGAGAAGACCATGATAACGTTGGAGAACGATAAAAAACTAGGAAGAAACTACAAAAATTAACAAGCAATTTGTGACCCAAAAAGCTCAAAAGAGTGATGGTGGTGGAGGTGATTTTATATGCTGAACTAAGACCACTGTCAATGGCGTACTGAAACTAATAGGCTTCCACCCAGTATTAAAAGACCTGGTGAAAAACCCAATTCCCAAATTGAAGCAAAACCCATTAACGCCATGATGAAACAGTGAACAGAGGAACTTCGTTCCAAGCCAAAGAGAGAAACCCAGGTGGAGATTCAATTAGAGAATACAAAGAATTGTTGTAGTTCCAAAGCAGGATCTTGGCCTGGCTCACTGCGTAATGGCTAAGAGCTACCGGCTCAAAACCGGAGCTTTCCATCAAATACTTCCATTGCTCTTTGTCTTCGAACCGTTCTCTCTTGGTTCCCGGTTGCTCCGGCCCAACCACGCCGCCAATTCGACGACCCAGTAAAAGCTTCTCCACTTTAAGCCTCTCCGGCGAGTCTCGGGTCATGTTCGGCTCCAGCGACTCAAACAGCGCGGTGTAGTACTTCAACGCGTTCTTGAACCGGCTCGTGAACCCAACCCGGCTCAAGTTCGCTTCGTACTCGCCCAAAGTCACAATCTTCGGGTTCAGCGATTTAGCTAGTTTCAGAACCGATTGAACCGCCGTTGGAGTCTCGTCAAGTAGGTTGTACAATTGGAGCATCAAGTTCACAGCCAAGGCCTCGTCCTGTTCTACCCGGAAGCACGACTCGTCGAGCTCATGAACCGGAGTGAGAATCGGTTCGAACTCGAAGTTCAATTCCAGAAGCTTGGCAAAATCGCGCAGTCGATTTCCAGTAGCGAAAAGCGAGGCCGCCGGAGATGTCCCCAGAGACGGAGCCGGAATGCCGGAGATCCGAATTCTGCTGGGCTTTCCGGTTGACCTGGTCGCCAAGGCCTGCAACAGAGCGGCCCATTGGACCCCTTGGACGATTCCGAAGTCGACTATGTGGATCTTCGTCGCTCTCTCCGTCGCTTCGAGAATGGCCTGGTTCGCAGTCAAATGGGCAAACTTGGAATAGGGGCAAGCGTCGTTGAGGGCCTTGTAAGAGAGAGTGAAGTCTTCGCAAGCAGTGTCGTAGGTCGTGGTGGCCGCCAAGCTTTTCTCCGATTGCAGGGACGATACTCTGCTCTGCAACGCTTCGGTGAAGTAAAAACCAACCCTTTCAGTTGGATCTCCGCGGTCTGAGACCGATTCTCTGAGTCGAATCAGTGATTTGACGGCGCGGTCCGGGTCGGACTCGGCTAGCCGGGCGCAGTCGAGTAGGGCCTTCAGTAGCGGCGGCGCTGACTCGATCTCCGGCGACCTTGACGAGACCCCGACGGCGTCGTTTGGCTGCGGAGGAGGGTCTGCTGATTTGGCCTGTTTGACTACAACATGTGGTGCTGGTGGCGGCGGAGGGGCGGTCCAGGCTGGCAACTGGTTCTGAGTTTCAGAGAAGATGACTCGGTTGAGATCGGACGGTGGGGAGCAGGGGTTGCTGAGTCGACTCGGGCAGGGGGGTTGGAATGGATCGGCACCGTAGAGACCGAAATCAGCATTGCTGCCATGCCACGTGTCGCAAGCAGAGGGCAGATTAGAACTATCCGTTGAATCCCCACCGCCTATGATACTATCCATCCACTCGTCCGAGTCGAACTCGGCCGCGCCACCGCCGCCTAAATCAGAGTACCGGAACCCAGTGGGGTGGTGATCCAAGTTGGGAAACGGAAACCCAGGCTCCCCGCCGGCGTCAGAGCTTCCGGAAAGCTGAAACGGGTCGGTATACCCCGAGCCGGTTAACCCGTAGCCCAAATTGGGGCTGTGAGTGTTGTTGGGCCAGGGAGTGAGAGAGAAAGCGCCGAGCGGCTGCTGTTGGTGGTGGTGGTGCTGCTGTTGTTGCTGCTCCTGCTGCTGCTTTTGCTTGATGACTTGCTGAGCAATCGCCATTAGATTGCCACTGTCTGCGCACATATATGCCATTCTCCGGCCAAATCCAACCGGAAACCGCTGCACTCACATTACAACAACACAAACCCACAATCAGAACATAGCAGCCAAGTGAGTTCCAGAGTGAAAGACTGAGACTTTATATATTGTGAGAGAGAGAGAGAGAGAGAGAGTGGTACATACACAACTGGAGGTCCAGAAACAACGGGAACGGGATCACAACTTGGTTTGCTGAGCTAGAGAGAGAGAGAGAGAGAGAGAGAGTAGACGTTTGTATTGAGCAGAGCTTTGGTTTATTATTTAAATAAATAGGATTTTAAGAAGGAGAAAGCAAGCAGAGCAGCTGAAGCTTAAAACTTTCGAAGTACTTGAACCCCAGAAGAAGGACCAAAAACCAAACCCAAGGCGCTCGCTCGCTCGCTCGCTGCTGGAGCTGATTAAAGTCCATCCAAAATCAGCAACGGTGTGGGACCCACTTCCTCATTTCGCAAAAAGATTAAAAAAGCAAGGCATTCCTAATTTTGAAAAAATAAATAAATGAAAAATTAAGAAATCATGAGAGTAGAGGTAACCACCCCTACTAAAAAAACCTAGGCCCTCTTTTCTGCGCTCTCTCTTTCCTTTTTTTTTCTTTTTTCTCCCTTAGTGACGTGGCGCCCATATGAGAGTGGGCCCGGCCTACTCAAATATGACAACACCGTGTCACGAACGTCCACGTGTGTAGTTCTTTTTTATTTTCCTCCCGCTGTGTTCGGGCCATGTGGGACCCCGAGGCTCTCGATTTTAAACGGCGCGTCCATGTCACCGTCTGCGAGTGACGTCATGGGATCTGATCTTTAAGGGAAAAGGTGAGCAAATCCTGGCCGCTCGTTTCTCTGACTTACACAAAAACAGAAACGGACTGCGTTACCTGTCTGCTTCGTCTATTATGCGCGATGCGTGTATGCAGTTGGCGCCTCGTACGACATGCAATTACTGTAGTTTAGTCTTGGACCTGAGTCAAAAGGTAAAAATGTGAATCCAACAACAACGAATGGTGAGGTGAGGTGAGTTTAGAATAGATTTATTAGCCATAATTACTTTTTGGATTTAAGTATTACATGATGTGTCTCTACTACCTTTCCTATTAGAAATCGACAAAACAGACAACAAAAAAAAAAAACAAAACAAAACCCTTCATATTAGAACTAAATCAAATTTTTGAAATTAAAAAAAACTAAGTGAAGTTTTGTAGTGGTTCTCGATTCGGACTAGGTAAAAAGAGTTATGCTGATCTGAGTCACGCCATGGTCTATAATAATCTACAATCATCAATGGTTGAAACTACTTTAGGTACCCACTTATAACTGACGTTAGCATTCTCTTATGCAAGAAAGCACCGCATCATATCATTATCAAACTTTAGTATTCAAATTTAATTAATGTAGTAGTACTATTTTTCATTCGATAAATCAACAACTAGTATCGAATTAATTATGTGTATTTTAAATATCGAATGAGGTGGAATGAGTAAGAAACCCAAACCCAAATTCGAATTCATCTCCTTCTTTAATGTAAAAACAAAACAATTTTGTAAGGCATGAATCTAGATCAAAAAGAGAAGTATAGTCAAGAGATAAAAAGTGAGTCAAGGCCCAGGGGTGGGGATGGAAGAGGTGATTTTTAGATAAAAAAGGGTGGAGATAAGGGGAAAAAAAGGAAGAAAGAGCATAGAAAGGTGAAAATTTGGAGTGGGCTTTTTTTAATGGGGCAAAGTGGGAAGGGAGGGAGAGACTCGCAGGCAGATTGGGGTCCGTTCTTTTTGGGCGGTCGGTGGGCCCACTCTAAGACTACATGGGCCCTCTTTGTCAAGGACTAATGAGGAAAAGTGGGTACAGTGTGGCCCCACGTGGACAATCTTGGACCAACCAAAATGCAACAACTGAGAAAAGCAACGGTGCACGAAACTTTGACGTGGAACAAACAAACCAACGGGCAACAAACCCAGTGAAAGCAACGTCCACGGTGGGCTTTCGGAATTTGGTGGTGCCATGGTGGTGCTGGTGGAGATGTCTACCACATTAACATGATTTCTTATGTTACGTTTCATTCAAATGCAAAATAAATAAATATATATATATATAATCAAAGATTCAAAAAAGTGAGAACCAAAATTTCTTTTTCAGAATCTGAGACATGTGTTGGTGGTGCAAGTCAATGGATTCATTATGTTGAAATGTATTTTTATTGGAAAATAGCCATTCAATTCACTATTTTAGGTTCATTTGGGAAGTACGGAATTTCGGTGTTGTGATCAGAAGTCTTTGCTGGCGTCAAAGCAAGTGAATCGGGAAGGTTTTAGGTGTATCCGGTCATATATAATTGTATTTTTATATCTCTTGTCACGTTTAAAAACACAAACAAGTGGTAGAAAAGTTTTTCTCCGAATTAAGGTGTGATAATAAGTAGAGGTCAACCAAATGAGTTGTTTTTAGTGATGATCACTCGGCAATGGAGACGTGGATTTGAGGTGGTGTTGTAGATGGGAAAGGCTGTGAAAGAACCCTTTATACTTTATTTTTTTTTTCTTTCTGGCTCTCTAATTAAGATTATCAATTAATGATGTAAAAGCGAAATGGACAAAGATTAGAGGTCCTAGTCCGCCGTCACTAGTTGGGTTGATTAGACAAGAAATCAAAGCAATCCATTGCTTAGCTTATCTTTCTCATTTGGACTAGACCCACGGCTGATGCATATCCTCCTTTATCATTTCTTTTTCTCCATCCACTTTTCACACCTTCAATTAAGTTTAACCAAGGTTCTCAAATTCTCGTTTCTCACCACCTAATCAAGATTTATTTTACTTATTCTCCTGATTCTTCTTCGCAATAGCTATAATTACTATATACGTAATTTATACATATCTATTACATTTAGTATTATGAATTTATATGTGATTTTTACATACATATTGTGAGAGAAAAGTTATATAACTGATTCACTTTTTTTTAATCAATCTTAATTCTTAATGACGTTAGCTTCCCCTTCTTTGTATTCGAAACAATTGTGAATCTTTGGTAGTTTAGCTACTGCATCACATAAGCAAATCATCATAATTAATACGTCTAGTTCATGGAATTTGAAGGTGTTAAAAAAAAACAGAATTGTTAAGTGTGAGTCTATAAATAATCAAAATCAAATTTGTTGCCTAAATATAGGGTTTGGGGGGTTCGAATAGTCAAACAAAGTATGACAAATATTTAGTTATGCTCAGATACACTCATATTTTTATTTTTCTCCAATATGGAGATATTTATACAAGTACAAAGACGTGTTAACCCTAAATAAAATAGAAAATAAATCCAAATTACAATAGAAAATAAATATAAATTATAATATAAAATAAATCTCAATTATAATATGACTAAATAAATAGTAAGTAACTAAAATCATAACATAGTAAGGACTCGCCAACACGAATTGCATAGTGAGCAGCTGGACCAATTCAATAATAGTTAATTGTACAGTTGAATCTGCCCAATGCAATATAAGTGAAGGGTCATTTTGTTTGTAGTATAGGCTTTCAACTTCAAAAGATATCAATAGCTAGGATAATAGGGTAGAAAGCTATTATAAACAACTAAAATTAATAATTGGGTACAAAGGACTCACTAATGTAGTGGTTATGAATATTTACTTATTCATGTAAGGTCTTGAGTTTAAGTCATAGTATCCGTGTAATGTGTGTGAGTTTAGTATACTATCCCTCCTCTTAATATAAAAGGTCCTAAAAAAAAGAGTTAGTGAAACTAAACCATTAATAATTAGGGTTAACTCATAGAGCACTAGAGTATACGCATATAACAATTACGCACGATGGATTAATTAAGCAGTAAGCAGCTTATAGCTTAGTCAACAATCTGATTAAGATCCAGCACTGAAATAGTGTTTTGTTTTAAAAAGTTATATAGGTATGGCTAATAGCTGCGGGGCTCTTGCTAGCCTGAGATAGTTGAAAATTTTGAACTTCAGTCGAAAATGAAAGCAACAACCACTAGCATTACAATACTGTATGTTCTGCAAATGGCCAATCTCTTGAAAGAGATACTTAATATTTTCTAATTAATTTTTTTAAATTTTTTTTTAAAACAGCTTACATATGATGACATGTTATATCCCACATAACTTTTGCATTATGTTATGGAAATTGACCATAACTTTTTGGGGATCGACGTATTAATTACAATAATATTATTTGAATGTTATTATCTTACAGACGTTATGTATTTTTTACTATTCCTTCTTATTTTTTTTCTTATTTACGATAACATTCGCACAGTAATAACGTGCAGATATCCGAATGAGAGAATAACTATACATATATATAAATTTTTTTAATAGCTAACTTTAAGCGGTGGTGAATGGGGCTGGGAATAATCAAATATTGAATGCAGGTTTATGATCAAGTACTTAAGTAGTTTGGCTAATAATTGAGCGTCGTAATACACTTTTTATTTAATTTTATATGTACTTCTCTTATTTACAAATTTGGGCTACAAATTAGTCTTTTAATGTTGCCTGTTTAGTGTTCACCAACTCTTTTGTGGTCCACCAAAATCCCAACAGTGCATATCCCTTAATTTTGTATTACAAGTGTCATCATTTGATCAAGTTAGTGCAAAAAATAAAGTGAAAAAAAAAACACTGATCAATGTATATTTGTCTAAGTGGGAAAATCTATATTTTCAAATTCAATCAACCAATTGTGTAAAAGGTAAAGAAACAATAGTTTTTGCAAAGAGGTGAATTCGGCCATGACATTTTATAAAAAAATATTTAAAGTATAATACTTTAGAAAAATTTCATGCTGTACTTTTAAGTGAAAAAATTAAAACACATTAAGAACTAATTAGAAAATAACAAGTGACTAATTGATGGGGTTTTTTTTACATGATATAAAACTGAAAATATTAAAGAAATCATGTAAAACCCATAATATTTTGACAAATTAAATATAAAAATAAGGTTAGGTTCTATACATGTTTTCTAAATATTTAAGACTCTTCAAAATAATGACACTTTCTTAGTCTTAGAACGTGATAAATTAAATAAACGACTCACCACCACCGCCATCACCACCTTAACCGTTAGTAAGGAAATATAGAAATCAGTCCCAAACACAGTTTATATTATATTAGGACAATAACAAACATCATAATCACAGGACAAGAACGTCATCCGTCATCCACACCAAGTGGGTCATATAATTGAAGCCGTTATTCAACTTGAGTGACTGTAATCGTAATGACTAATGAGTACTTAATTTCCGGATCAAATTGAAACAATTATGAAAAAGTTATAAATAAATATAAAAAAAACCCGAAAAAAGAGAGTTGCAAACGTAATTAAGTAGTTAAGAGTATTTACCTTTGTATTTCAACGGAATCTAACCGAACGAAAAAGAATTTTGATTTGCTTCACTCCGAATATTAATCGAATCACCCCAACTGATTTTAAAACATAAAAGTTAGAATTATGGAAGTTTTTAAGGGGAGTATGAAATATGAATGAGTAGTTATTTGATTTTTGTGAGGGGGCACAGTGTCTCCCACTAACATCATGAAACATGTAGATGTAGTGAGTCAGTGATATTGTAGCAACGTCTATGTGAATGCCATTTAGTCCAACTAAAAGCCACTATTGTCGCCTACTTGTTACTAACTCTCTCACTCAATTCTTACATTATTATAAGCCATGCACATTCGAATTTCCAATAAAGCAGTTTTTGGATCAAGACACCACTCCATTGCACGTTTGACTGCTAAAAACTTAGCTTTGTCCTTACATGATGGGCTCATTGTTTATTCTTGATTCTTCACTGTTGCTTGTGGATTATTGGAGGGATTAATACTATGCAATTTTCAATTGAACTCTCTTAGGGCCAGTCGCGGTGGTGGACTTGTAATTGATTGTTGATTGGAGATTTAAATGAGTCTCTAATGTATTTATGGTTAATAACTAATCATGCGTGTGATTGATTGTTGATTGGAGATTTAAATGAGTACTTAATGCATATACGGTCAACAATTGATCATGCGTTTACGGTAAACGTGTGATTGATTGTTGATCGTAGATCTAAATAGGTCCCTAAGAGCATCCACAATGATGCTTCTATTTCTTAACTAAAATTTGGCTAAGAATATAAGAAAGCTATTTTAGGAGCTTTCTAAAAAATTTCAACTCCAACCATACTCCCTAATTTAGAGAATTATAAATACTATAACTCTTTTTTGATTGGTCCATCTCTATTAAAAAATAAAATAAAAAATAGTTGACATTAAATGAAAGTTTGAAATACTCATTAAATAAAGTAGCATTAAATTATAGGGAGCTACTATGAGTCCTTTATCTCTCCTCAGATTTAGAGCTCCTAGAGACTCCCTATTTTAGGAGGTGGATAGGGAGCGTGGTTGGAGTTACATTTTTACCATTCCTCCCTAAAATTTGTCTAAGGAGATGGTTTAGAGAGCCCATTGTGGATGCTCTAATGCATCTATATTCAACAACTGATCATGCGTGAATGGTTGATTGACCGTGGCAAAATCCTTCCCAAAATCAACAAGCAAATTTCCTCCATAATGCAAAAAGACTGATTGTTCCTCCATTGCCACCTTTGGTCCTCTTTCTTTCAAATAATACCAAGAGCTAAAGTTCAAACAAAGGGTGGGAAGACAATGAGAACTTCACCTAAATGTGGCCTTTTTCTAAACGAGTAGAAGGGATCTATGTACCTACCCCGATTTCAAATCTTCGCCTCAACAACTTTATTGTTATCACATATACTAAATTTGATTTAAATCATTTAAATTATTTTGGCCTTGGCCAATCCAAAGCAAACATTTAGAAACTCACTGCTCTTGTAGATCGACACAAAGACCATAGTTTTGTAAACCCAATCATTTTGGGATTCAATTTCGGAGTATAAATTCAGCTTCACAAATGTTAAAAGGTATCGGCTATGTGTTAATAAATTCACCTTTAGCAAGTCCAAGTCCAACAAATCGCCTGGATAGGCTCTCGACTAAAACACAATATCACATCCAAGAATTTGCTGGCAATTTAATGGGTTATCAAAATTAAATAAATTCGGAGAATCTTCCCTTCGCTGCAAAATACACATTCCAATCCTTGATTGAAATTATTGATACTTTGGATCACATCAGTTTAACACAGATTAATGCAACAATTATTTGCCAAAAAGCTGCACCTACAACAATTAACAGCCTTCTTTCTTCTTCGGGAGTTCACTACATGCTTGTGAAAAAGATTATCCGCGCGATTATAAACGGAGCAGACATCTCAGTAGACACGAGCTTTAGGTGGGAATGACTCGATTTCATCGTCTAATGTGTTCAAGTGAACTGGTCTGTAGTCTAGTCGGACCTTCTCATTTTCCCAGTATCTGCAGAAAAAATGAACATAATTTAATTTAGAATATACAATACAATGAAATTCCATGAATAGAGAACTGCATATTTCTCATAATAGATGGGGATGGCAAAGGTGGCTTACCCTAGGTATGTTTCATCCACTTCTCATCATCCCTTTTCTGCAAGAGCAGAGAAAATTTCATTATATAGTGGTAAGGAAAGGACATTTCTAACCAAGAGAAACAGGGCTAACCGTGAAGTCTTCACGAGCATGTGCTCCTCTGCTCTCTTTCCTGGCTTCAGCGGAATGCATGGTGATACAGGCATTTATCAAAAGGTTTTCCAACTCTATAGTCTCTATCAAGTCGGAGTTCCTGTAAAAAAATTATATATATTTTAAATTGTTAGCTCATAAAAGAAAAAAATGTATTTACTTATTTGCCAACATTCTCATGCACAAAATTTCACCATATCAAACTCCGATCCTTCACTTGAACATTATCAAAACTCTCCCATGCCTTGTCAATCAACTGAGAACCTACAGAAGGAACACAGAAAAGGGAGTACATAAAAGGTTGCAATAGTGCTTGATTTTCAGCCAAAAAGTTGAGGGGAAATCTATATAGCTCAAGGTAATGGGTTGAAATATGAGATCTTGAGTTGAAGGAGTGAGCAATAAACCACTTTATGTACCCAAAAAGGGAAAAATGGGGTCAAGGCGTTGTAACTTTTGTGAAATGGAATACCTTCTTCTAATGTTTCTTGTGTGCGGAACACAGCAGCATTATTTTGCATTATTCGTTGCATATTCAACCGGATTTGCGAAGTTGGTAGTGAACCATTTGAATTCCTTATTTTGTCCAACCATGCAATGGTCTGCTCACCAGAATCCTTTTCCAGAGGCTGTTGTTTCTCCCCTACACAAGATCAAGTAGAGACGTTTAAGAATTTTCACACATTTACATTATTAATTTATTATCTTCATTAGCATGAAAACAAACTTGCCTGGTTTATGGATCTCTGCAACTCTATTTGCACAAGCTCGGCCAAAAACAACAATGTCAAGGAGTGAATTTGCACCAAGTCGATTGGCACCATGCACAGATGCACAGGCTGCCTCCCCAGCTGCCATTAACCCAGGAATTATTACATCTGGATCATTACCTTTTTTGGTAACAACCTGAAAAACAAAGAACATGTTCATGAGGAAAAGCAGTATTTCAGATAATTGTTTATGCTTATTTTAATCAAAGGATGTTTCTTTGGAATTTTAGTCATTATATCTATTGATTCAATAAGTGATGATCCAAATTTAACTACATTGTAGGCCCTTGACTAAATCACAAGAGGCCTAGTTGACATGAATATATTAACTCATACCTCTCCATGATAATTGGTCGGAATGCCACCCATATTATAATGCACGGTAGGTAAGACAGGAATAGGCTCTTTGTAACATCCACGCCAGCAAAAATGGCAGCAGTTTCAGAGATACCAGGAAGCCTCTCCTTGAGTACATCTGGGGGCAAATGATTCAAATGGAGATAGATGTGGTCCTTCAAAGGTCCTGATAAAAATAACTGTAACAGTTACTATAAGACACACAAAAAGCATAGAAAGGAAATAACTGAAATGATCCATCTCATTACTGAACATAAAGATAGGACAGCAGTGTCAGCAAGGATGAAGGTCAATGTCATCCAGAACACATCATACCTACACCACGACCCTCCCGGATTTCCATAGTCATAGATCTTGACACAACATCCCTAGAAGCAAGGTCTTTCGCTGTAGGGGCATATCGTTCCATAAATCGCTCACCTTCACTGTTCCTAAGGATACCACCTTCCCCTCGTGATCCTACAATTTGCAAAAATAACAAGAAAATATAAGTTTCTAGCTTCTAATTAACTGAGAATAACAAGACAACAAGATAATCAAACGATGAGATTGCATAGCCGAGCATGCAACCAAAATATCACTAACCTTCAGTGATGAGGCACCCAGCACCATATATACCAGTAGGGTGAAACTGCACAAACTCCAAATCCTGCAGAAGAGACATACCAAACAAGAAAATATATAATGACAATAGGAAAAGCCTACTGAAGACTCAAGATTGGGAAAGATTAAAAAACCTGAAGAGGAAGTCCAGCACGTGCGACCATGGCATTACCATCTCCAGTGCAGGTATGAGCTGAGGTTGCAGAGAAATATGCTCTACCATAACCCTGCCAGAAACACAAAATATGGATTTAGATATTATTGCTTAATTGGAATAAGATGAACTTCAATGACATAACTCCAACAAAGGAAAAAGAAAACATAAAAAATACCCCCGTGGCCAAAATTGTTGACGCTGCTTGGAACCGATGCAAAGTCCCGTCCTCCATATTTAATGCAATAACTCCTTGGCAGCTCCCTGAATTACAATATGAATCAACAATCAACTTAATGAAAAGCACTCTTGATATACAAAAAACAATTCTTTATATCATATTTTCATATGTGCATTGCTATCAAGAAAATAGTAAATCTTTAAAGTGGACACAGTTGAACATCTCAGAACAAGATGTTCAACATGCAAGCAATCCAGGGAAGAGATGAAAAGAACACAATGGTCAATGACTCAATATACCAAAGCATCAACATATAAGCAGCTGAAATATGGACCTCATCTTAACTATGTCACAATACCACATCTTAACTAAGACACTAAAAGTTGCCGACTTTTATTTATGAGAACATGTGATGAAACTAGCTTCATTCCACAAGTAACATGTCACAACTTTCTTCTCTTGCAAGGCAAGTTTGAATATGATTAATCACTTCTGATATGCTTCTGGTTTGTATAAAGGGTTGCATCTTCCAATAGTCCAAACATAGCCACATAGTGATTACAACTTGTACATTTCTATTTATTTTTTCTTGAAGAAAGTGCCTATCTGTTACGCATCAACTTACCATCACTGTTCATTAGAAGATCCAAAGCAAAATATTCGACAAAAAATTGTGTATTATGCTTCATAGCTTGTCCATAAAGAGTATGTAATAGAGCATGACCAGTTCTGTCAGCAGCACAAGCACAGCGGTATGCCTGTCCACCTATAAGGTAACAAGATAAAGTACACAAAGCCAATGTCAGACAGCTTTAAACAGAAATCATGAGATAGGCATGCGATCTTCAAAGTTCAAACCTGCATGGATGCATCATCTTACCTTTTCCGAAGTCAAGGCTTTGGCCACCAAATGCACGCTGATATATTCTTCCATCTTCAGTTCGAGAAAATGGCAATCCATAATTTTCAAGTTCAATCACAGCTTTTGGAGCCTCTCTGCACATATACTGGATGGCATCTTGATCACCTATAGGAACACAAAAGGCTCACATGTCAAAATACAACCAAAAGAACAACTGTAAAAGTAGAGATAAAATCACAGTGTGTGTTTGTCTGTCTGCATGTGCACGTTGGGTGCAAGTATAATAAGTGCCTAGGAAATCCTTGTACAGTTAAAATACAATCCATAAAAGCAAGTGTTTCCTGTATAACACCCCATCCTCGACATGAAATGAAAACCACACATGTGTCATGTTTAACAAGTAACATACCCAGCCAATCGCTTCCCTTGACTGTGTCATACATGTGCCATCTCCAGTCATCCTCTGTCATATTCCCTAATGCAGCATTTATGCCACCCTACAGACAACTCAACGCATTAGTAAACCATATCCAAACCAAAACTATGGAATTTACATAGTCACATTAACTCGGTGAAGCTATATGCAATAGTCAGATTAAATTACAATATCACACACCTGGGCTGCAACAGTATGTGAACGAGTTGGGAAAAGCTTCGTAATGCAAGCGGTATTAAATCCATGCTCTGAAAGTCCTATGGCTGCTCTAAGCCCTGCACCACCAGCCCCGACAACCACTGCATCATAAGTGTGGTCCACCACAGTGTACGAAGAGCGCCCTGTAGCCTGCCAAAGCAAAAAAGACATATACTATTACCAAATACAATCGATCACAAGCTAAAGAACTAAACTTTGCACGTACATTAAAGAATAATGAACTGTATTAATAGAGTGTTTGAATACTTAAATGTCAACAAAACGAATAACTGAATTCAACTTTAACCCCCCCAAAAATAGCTTAGCTAATTAGCAGCAATGAGCTCGTTTGAGTGGATTGATGCCGTTTCAAAATCAATAAAATGGAGAATCAGAAACTTATAAGCTTAGATTCCCTTACTTTCCTGCTAATTATCGGCAACCAAACTGAATAGAAATCAAAAGCTCAACTATTGTACCATAAATAATCAAAATAATGACAAAAATGGGCTAGAATCCGATCAAAACTCAACAAAATCATCCATAAAACCAAAAATCAATTAATGGATACACAGTTGCGTATCATTTCCAATGAAGCTACGCAGATGAAATGAAATCAATGATCAAGAACAAGACGAAGACGATTGAGAAGAAAAAAAACCCAAAGATTGAGAGAGTGCGCGTACGGATTCAGTGGAGAAGAGCCTCGAGAAGTGAGATCTAAGAGAGTCACTGGAGACGGATCTCTGGGAATAAGGAACGCCAAGTCGACGAGAAACGCACCGCCACATCTTGCTGCAGCTGTAGCTCTAGCTCTGGGGTGGTGTTTGGTTTCCGGTTTATCTCTGTCCCGCTCTGTATCTCAGTGGATTGGAGGCTCTGCTATTCTGCCTTTGTTTTTTTCTCTTCTCGGCGTCGCAGCAGTGGAGGAGAAATGGAAAATAAAATACAACAGTACAGGTGTGGGCATCAGCAGCTTTTGATTAGCAAATGGAATTTTACGGTTATAAAGTCTTCCGAAATTACTGAATCGCCACCAGGATAAAAGCTAGTGCTTCCAAAGACCATTTCAGCCTTGTTGTTTTTACCAACCAGTCTCGCTTGTGTGCTCACTGTTTGCTACTACCCAAGGGGAGAATTCAGTAATTTTGGTGGGTTACTTTTGTTTTTAGACCAAACCTAACCCCATAAAATCATACTAACAAATAAAAAACTCGGTAACTATTCAATCATTATTTTCTTCGAATAATATTTAAGCAAAGCATGTTTTACAATGTTTGATACTAAACCGACATGTTTAATATTTGCATTGGTGGCTCGTGTCATATCCATGAATCGTGTTTGGGTTAAGTAATGGTCAATCAAACTAATTAAGTATTTGTGTCAAGTATGAATAATGTTTATCATATCGTGTCAAAAACATCAACTTATTATATAAAGACCGTATTATGTTCTCCACACGAATACTGAGCTCGGTCGATTAGCAATACACATACACTCAAATCCCCATATTCCTATGATACCCTTATTCTCTCCCATGTTCATATACCATAAGCATATGATGGTGATTACAAGCGTAATAATTAGTGACAATGTTACTTATCATTGAAGAAATGAAAATTCGAATTCAAGAGGTCTTAACAAGAGAATTACAGCCAAATCAAAGACTAATTAACATAGATTGCATTCATTTTAAGTGGATCAAAGCAAATACGAATCAAGTCCTGTTTAAAGTTTTACCAATGTTCCAAATTTAATCCAAATGTTGTATATTTTGTAACATCAAGTTTAGTAAATAATTTTCATTTGCGATTGGGATTTCAACACGCTTCGTTTACAAAAACCTCATGTTGATCAATTTTTCTCTTGTTTAATTTTATTAGTCGGTTTAGAATAGATTGGTCTTCTTCTTATTAACGTGAATGGATAATATTCCAATCAGAATGGTCCTCCTCCAAGGCATAAAGTTTCTTTTTAGGACTTTTACGTCGAAGAACATACATGGTGATCAAACCCAACCCAAACCAACTAATAATATTTTGGAGGTTTGGTTTGGTTTGGTAGGGGAAGGGCAAGTATGCATGGGCTGGTGCTCTTTAAGCCACGATGGACATAATGAAGACAGACCACGTGGCATGTAATCCACCATTAGCTCAAGAACTCCATATCAATTTTGATTTGAATTGCAAAACTGGAAAGTATTGTATTGTATTTGATTGAGGGACACGGCATTTGTTCCATGTACGACTGCTCAAATACAAATTTAGTCCAAGGGCATTTCATCTCAATTTTGTTAGAAGATGAAATAACTTAAGGTCTCGTTTAAGAGTGATTCTGGATAGGTCAATAATCATTTTTATGGAGGAGTACTTCTCCTCAAAATCACTTAAAATCACTAAAAATGATTATATGGAGAAGCACATGTAAAGATTCTTCTTTCCATACGTGATTATAACATATCCAGAATTACTCCTAAACGAACCCTAAATCTCATAACAATTGTGTTGTGTTGAAACAGAAAGTTATAATAATCACTAATCTACATTTCTGATGTGATGAGAGAGTATTTTTGTCGCCATTTGAGATCGATGGCAATTGATACATGGTAGACTTCACATTTAGTATCTTTCTTTAAATCTTATGTGCAAGCATGTATTTAACATTCTTATTTTAAAGTTGAAATGAGAAAGTAAAGGTGAGTTATGCCAGTTAGCCACAATAGTGAATCGGCCTATTATAGTCAAGTTGGTGTGAAAAGGCCTGTATGGAGAAAAACATGAATGATCCAGTCCAAGTTTATTGCTAACTAATTATACACAGTTTTGCGCCAATTCTAGAACTTTGCATCCTGTTGTGAAAAATTGGATGGGAGAACGCATCAAATGGTCTTAATAAGAACCCATCACACATCGGCCTCCATTGGATTTGGTTTATCCAACTCTGTGGTTGAGCTGGGCTGAGAACAGGGTTTATAGCCCTGGGGCTGAACCCAAATTTTAGCTTAGTTTCAATTTCATAATAATAGGAAAGTCATAAGCTGGTAATTAACGGCGACGTTTCTTGCAACCATAAGCTTTAAGCGGGTAATTAAGGTCCACATTTCTTAGAACCCTAACGTGCAGCTTCCTTGGCCGCAGAGAGATCATCAACAATAGTGAGAGACAGAAACAAAAAGAAACAGAAACCCACGAATTGGAATTTATGTAGATGGTAGGAAGTAGGAACAAACAATTGCACATCGGGAAAGCGAAAGAAAACCTACTAACAAGGATCAGAAAGGGGAAGGAGCCCTTGGCCTATTCATTTAAGTCTCTGCACAAGCTTTCTGATGCTTTCATTAAACCTGTGTCCTTTCTTGGCCTTTTGCTTGTGTTGTAAGTTAAAATGCTAGTTAAAAATACATACAAGAGCTTAGTCAAGTTGGCTAGAGCGGATGTACTCACTACTCGAGTTCGAATCCATATCACATTAAAATAAATAATTACCCTCAAGTCTCCCAACAATGAGGAAGGGACCTTAAGACAAAATCAAATTTACAAAGAGAGGAAGATGTGATAATTTTTTTTTCTCCTTTTAAATTGGGTGCATATATGCAGAGGTTGGCGGTGATGAGTTGAGGTCTTTGTTTAAGTGAAGCACCACATAAGCAGAGGCACAGGAAGTTGCCCTAGTAGACTAAGCCGTTGGGAAACTACAACAACTCAAAACAATGAGCTAGCTAGCTTTGTCATCTGTCACATTTGAAGCTTTTTTTAAATATAATTCCATGGGGAGTTTTAAATTTTGGGATTTATATATGAGATTGGTTTTGGTGCCTCCGGGCTGTGATTGGTAGGCCATTTTGAAAATCGACAAAAGGGAAGGCAAAAGGTTGATCCAAATCGTCTTCTAAGTCCCAGTGGAAGTTGAGGACCAGATGGTGGATGAATACCGCCATTTCAAGTTTGGCCAGTTCTGAGCCAGCGCAAAGTCGTGGTCCTCCCCCAAATGGCATAAAGTTGCTGCTTGTCATGCTCGTGTAAGATGATGAAGATGCTCCACTGTTGTTATTCTGCTGCATCAAATCATCATCATCATCACCACACACTCTCAAACAAAACCACAAATGAACAAAAAATTTCAATGGCATGTCATGCTAAAAATATAATCACGCAAAAGTCGTCGGTTTGGTTTTGTTTTGGATTATTTGGGGCTCATATGAGCTTTCTACTTTTCTACCCAATACAGTACTATTACATAATGAGACTAATGGGCCTTTTACACCCCATAAAAGATTGAGACTTGGATGCATATTACTACTTACGTTACTATTTGTAATGTATTTCCTGATCACATTTCTAATACCTACTTCATTATTAGTAGTGAGTCTCGTCTCTATCAAAGATACGGCTTTTACTCAGTGGCGGATCCACTAAAGATCAAATGAGAGGTCAATTGACCCCACCAAACCAATATGTTGGACAAAATGCCTCAAAGAGGGCAACTTACCTAAGGGGAGAATTTTGAGGGTTTCATCTTGACCCTATGAGGATAAAATTCACCAAAAGCTTGCGTTCTCATATTGATTTTGTCACTGTCGCACTAATTATCATTGTAATGTCGTATGGTTTCCGTGGTGCACTCTTTAACCTTTTGCGATGGCCTTTGTAACTATGTTTCTATTCCTTATTCGTTTGGGATTTTCTGGACCAGTTTTTGGGCTTCTTTTTGTTATAGAAGGATAAAAAATGGTCAGGACCAGTTTGGCATTTGACCCACTAGAGAAAAAAGCACTTATGTGCACGTGCAATGGCAGCATGTGACCAACCCCACATCCACATGGGCTCTAATAATCTCGAACCCCCCAGTCTCTCCCCACACGCACACTAGGGCAAGAAATAAAGAGGTGGAGGACCTAGTTTGTCCGTACACAGTATGAAGCTTCCATCCTTTCAGTGATACAGACACTTCATCTGAATGGGAAATCCATGAGATATCATCTGCCTTTGCAACTATTTTATTACGGACGCACCTCGCATCCACGCTCAATTGATACAGACACTTCATCTGAATGGGAAATCCATGAGATATCATCTGCCTTTGCAACTATCTTATTACGGACGCACCTCGCATCCACGCTCAATTGGAACTATTGATCAAATAGAATTTTATCCGAATATGCGTTTTTTTATTCATATCATATCAACACAATAATCAATTGTCATCATCTCTCTAATCACAGGACGAGAGACTATTGTAAATAGTGTATAACACAAATATCTACTAAATGTGGGATTAGGAAGAAGAAATTTTTTTGTGGGGTATACAAGCAACAACCAACGGCTGTTTTGTGGGAGCCGCAAGAACAACCAAAGGGGATGTGCTTGGTACCCTTTTCAATTTAACCTTGACACAAAACAATTATTTAAAGGAAAATGTGAAAAAGACCACTATAATTATGAGGCATGCTGTCCAAAGGCCAAAGCTAAAAGACTGACCTGCCATCTCCATGGATTGAAGTGTTGAGGCTGGTCAAAAAGTAAAGGATCCAAATGCACGGCTGCAATGACCGGAAGCACTTTCCATCCACATGGAATGTCATAACCTTTCCAAGTTTCAAACACCAAACAGAAAAAAGAAGAAGAAGGAAAAAAAAAATCAACTTTAATTCTAAGCAGCCTAAGATTTCAGATGACTTTTTGGCTACAACTTCCAACTCTTACACTAAATTGTCCTCAAAGTCTTACCTTTGTACCTAACATCCTTCAAAGCCTTTCTGTGTAAAAACCTCACTACATTTCCAAGCCGAAGTGTCTCACTGATAACCTTCACAAACAAAAGATGCAAAATTTTAATTATGAGATAATTTAAGCTTAATTTAAGCTTTAACAATGATTAAGAGAGCTTACACATTGAGTGAACTCCATTTTCTTGTAGTCATCCCAATTCAACTCTGTCTCTCCTGCTTGTTTCTTGGCTCTGGCAATTTCTGTGTGTTCTTCCTGCATAATAAACCAGACCCATTAAAGAAACAATCAAACTAATCAAAACCCAAGTGGAGATGGATTGGAATTAATCTAAGTTTGCTTACCCTTAACTGTTGAATTGCATTAGGACAGCCTGGTAAGAAGTATATGGCTAAAGCTATGGCCACTGAGGATGTTTCATGGCCAGCAAAGAGCAAGCTCAATATCAAGTCAAGAATCTGCTCTTTGGAGAGATTGGAATGCTTCAAAACCCATCCAAGAAGATCATCTTCATCTATATTTTCTGCTCCCTCCTTTAATCTTTCTTCCATTTTGCTCTCTATAAACTTCAGAATGGTTGATCTTGACTGTGAAGCAGAGTAAATAAATCATTTAAAAATTTTGAAAATTAAAATTTAAGCTTATTGGCAGATGAAATTCCATGTAGAAAAATGTTAACTAATTACCTGCAAGGCTTTTCGGTAAGCTGTTCCTGGTAAATTGACTGGAGCAGAGACCACACCTTTCATGAAAGTAACATACAATTTCTTCAGCTGCTCAGTCTCTGGTTTTCCAGGATCTAAGCTCATGATATGTTTGGCCATCAAATTGAATGTGAACTGCAATCACTTTTTCATAACAAAATTAAGCTGCTGTTGCATTTTTTTTCCCCTTGAATTGCAAGCATTCATTTCATAAATTTTGTTTTTCTTGTTGGGAACAAAAATAGTTTACCTTCTTAGCTTCATCTTGAGCTGAAAAAACAGAATTCTCTTTCCAGCTGCTCAAAACAAGCAGAGTGTGTTTTTCAACTTCTCTCATCAAATGGGTTCTGAGCCTGGCATGGCTTAAGAAATTGAGAGATATCATCCTCATGTCTCTATGCATGTCACCAACTAAAACCAACATAGACCATTTCCCAAGAATTCCACCTATGCTTCTTGGGTAGCTGCATTCAAACAATCTCCCTTCATTTTGCAATATGAACCTGTTGAGCCCTGCATCTGCTGAGACTATGGTTGGCTCACCAAACAGATTGGACTTGTAGATTTTTCCATACCTGCAGATTTTAAGTGAAAGTTCAAGTCTTTCCTGCATAAAACAGAACCTGGGTTATGAAATTCAAGGCTTTGTGCTTTGTGGGTCTTGTGCGATTTACCTTGAGATATGTTGCTCCATGAACTGGCCTGTGGAGGTAGCAGAGTAAGGCTTCAAATAGCCTAGTGTTTCACCAAGAAAAGGCCACCCCATGTTGCCTGGTGGGAGATGAAGTCGTGTTTGCTGCTGCTTCCTTCTGATGAGAATGAGGAAGAGGAACAGAGCTAAGACTGATGGAAGAAGACAGAGAATTACCTCTGAGTCAGAAGACATGGAGGCTGACTGTCTCTCTACCATCTTTCTTTCTTTCTTTCTGTTTCTGTGGAACTCTGCTTAGCTGTTATAATGCAAAAATGAAAACAGATATCTGCCTTTTGAAGCTCTCTACACCTGTTGAAAAAAAAGGAGCTAAGCTTAAAGCTGCATAGCTTTGATTTCCAGAGTTTTTTTTAAAAAGTTACTTATTCTTAAGCGAAAGGTTTTTATGAAAAGCTTTTGCAGCCAAGAGGTTGCTTTTATAAGCTGTTTATACCATATCTAGCTAAGCAACTAGAAGCAACTCTAAAAAGAACAAAGAGTTTCTTAACAAAGAGTTTCTTATTGAAATATTACAAGTAGTGAAGACTCCCTATCACCTATAAAAAGAGACAACTCTCCACTTAGAAAGGAATCCCTATGCTTAACTTGATCTTTAGTCATAGGCTTCTCCCTTATTCACTTTATATTTGGACCCAACTCCTTGTACAAATGTAAATACACATTATCATGAGAATGAAAATATACTTCTTCGTGGACGTAGCTCATTCATTAAGGGTGAATCGCTTGCCCAAATCTTTACACACATATTAAAGATCCTCACCTTCACACCTCTCCATTTTTTAGCATCAACATAAACTTCCCTATTTTTGTTGTCTTTTGAGCGAAACGGAAAAGTAATGAATTTGAATTATGTGCTTGATCGAAACATTAATTTCTCAAGTAGGATGGAATTTGGGTCTATCTATTATAGCAGCTTTAATTAGCCTTTGATAAATAGTAGTTGTTGCAGAACTTTTGAGTTCTTTTAATTTGCCAAATCAAATTGGTGAAGGTGAAGTGCGGTACTCCAGTATAGTTACATAGTATAATTCGTCTGTTATAATATAAGTGGATGTAATTGATATTATACCCTAAAGTATCGAAATCTGACACGATATAATTAGCCATTCAAACAATGGCATGTGTCAGAAAATAGACACATACAGCTTTTTATTTTTTATTTTTTAGTTTTAATACACTGGTGTCTTACAAGCCTAATTTAAAAAAACGGAGCTTGAAACATAAACAAGTAATTTTCTTTGAGCGATTAGACCCACCAAAATTCCAAAGTTTGTGAATCTTGAATAACATAATGTTGTTTCCTTGTCATAGAAATTTGAACTTAAGATTTTATTCTCAGTCGTTCACATAATGTTAGTTATTATAGCATTTGTCATTGGTATCGTAAATTTGCAGTTGTCCCACATCTCCAAAGGAGCAGAAAATTATTTTGACTATAGGGATGCTTATAGAGGACACTGCCAGGAGCTTCTGAATCATTTTATTGATGGTTGTTTTTTTTATGTAGTCATTATCAAGTTAATTATGCGTTTATCGTTTAGCTCGTTATACTCTTTGTTTACACTGTAATCAAACGAGTGCATTCGGCATTAGACAACTGATACCTGGAAGTACGCCGGCTGCCAAAGGGAAAAGAAACACTCCAAAAGACATACAAACAAGCCCTTAGAGTGCGAGTGACATCATCACCTTCTTAACCTACCGAAGGAAGACCCCCTTCTGAAGCGGTAAGCCACATGCCGATGCTCTCAACTACAAAACCAAGGACCACGGACACATGTCGCCTCCACAACAGTTTGCACAAAGTCTCACATCGAAACTTTGATGGTTATTTTTTATTATATATATTCATTATCAAGTTAATTATGCGCCCATCGTTTAACTCATTATGCTCTTCATATCAAGAAAACTCGTTATGATATTCGAGGATACTTCAAAAAAAATTCATTTCTCTTCGAATCTCTCCTCTTTCCCATAATAACCAAGGTGATAATTAATCTACTGGATTAAAGCATTTGGAACAAAATCAGTCACAATAACTAGAGATTAGGGTTTGGATAATAATCTCTTATGACTTATCAGTGTGTCTTCAATTGCATGTTCTTGGCAGAGGAAAAAAGACAGACACAAACATAGTAATGTGAGCCTTTTAATACTCGGTACTAATTGTCGCCCGTCCTATGTACTGAGTCTAGGACCAAAAGGAAAACATTTATTTTACTGCGTCTCTGCCTCCTGCAAACATCAATACGACTAATTAATTTACTCAATTAATTGCCTTTGACGATGCTGATGACCTGCACTGCTCACCTGAGTACCTGAGTTTGCCTACGGACTCTGTATATCCTGAAAAGTAAAATTAGCAGATTTTGTGTCATTCCCTCTTATTTAAGTAAATAGCTCTCAACCATTGATCTTTTTTATTTAAAAAGATAACTTTCAATTGTTAATGCATACATAATCGAAATGTATAAACGGTAGAGAGCAAAGAAAGAACCGGAGAATTGATAATTGAGATGTGATTATACCAAGATGAAATTCCGAAATATCTGTAAAATTGGATTGCCCATTCTCCAAAGAGGAGGAAGCAAAGTTTTTTTATTATTATTAATATTCTTTGAGTGTAAGTGAATAAAATTGGAGTGGGGAAATCATTATCTAATTTTTTTTTTGGTTAAAACCTAAATTTACTTTCTTTTTTCTACAATTAGTAATATATATTTATTACTCTAACTCTAGACTGCCGATATATCTACCCAAATGGAAACTTAAATCCTTGGATTTTCATTACAGTTTTTTTGGGGTTTTCTAGGAGTGACTTCAATTCGAAGCATTGGTGTAAAACGATTTCAATAAATTTTTTGTTGGTTTTAATTTAAGGTATAATTGACTTAGGGAAATGGCTCAAAGCAAGTACACAACGAAGTTGTCTTTTTCTCCTTTTTTTTTTTCGGCTTGCATGGGAAAAACTGTAAAATCCTTATAACCTTTATTGTTTTTACCATTATTGGGGAATTTAGTCTTCGATTTTCATCATTTTGGGCAAGAAAGTATATATTAACTAAATGAAAAAATATATATATTCAGGCAATAAAAAACATTGTATTTAGGCCCAAACAAGTATTGTAGTTTGTACATATAACAGGGAGAGCAAAATCGAATTTGAGATATCCTTCAATTTTAGAAGGTTAGTTAATTATCTACACTTATACTTCGATAATTTTGAAAAATATATAAAAATTTATTGCTATGGACGTTGCCCTCGCTCTAATTATGAATGAATGAAAACTAAGATGGTGTCCTCGTTATAATTATGGATCTTATTGGCAACTTATACGTGGATTTAGCATTTTATCCAAAAATTAATTATCTGTTTTGATTAAGATGCTGTCGGTTTCTTAAATATGGTTTAGTATGATAAGACTACTTAGTTAGATCAACGATTGAACCCATTGAAGTGAAGACATTCGCTTAATCCTCGACGGCATAGCCCCTTTTTTTTTGGGTACTAATTACTCATCCTTTTTTTCAATAATATACTATCGCCATTGTCTCAAAAAGTATGGTTTAGCATCAAAGGCCACGCGTGGTGACATAGAAATGGCTAAGACGACAAGTCTATAATTAAATTGATTGCTGATTATGACTAATAGCTACTATTAACATGATTGATCACTAATATTCTCATTTTAGCTGTTCTAATCATTCAGAAATCCTGGATTGACAGAACTGAGGCATGGCCCATTATCTAGAACTAAGAATATTAATTGGTTCTATTAGCTGAATATATACAAAATGAAAATAGAATAAAATAAACCATATTTTCCATGCTTTCCATTTCCAGACAAGTTTACCAATTTTTTTTATACCAGAACTGGAAAGCATGGTCGTAATTAATAATTACTAGCCCATTTTAGAATTAAAAAAGATAATGAGTAGATTATGTAAACACCATGGTTTGTAAATGTTTTAGAGGCTTATGGTTTGACAAAAAATCTTCAAATTAAATTATGTTTAAATAGTTTATAGTGAGGACCATGTAATAAAAGTTGGGTGTGAGCCCATCCATTGAACAAGTAATCATGTACAAAAAGGAGAGGTGTGGTGCTCGATGGAATTATAGTAGTTGCTTCATCCCATGTAGTTTCACTAATCTATATTTAGGGCTCGTTTGGGACCATTTTTATAGAAAATATTATTGTTTATAAGTGTTTTTGAAAAAAAACTCTTTTGTTACAGAAATGTTGAAATTTTCATAACAAATCAAAGTGTTTCCTAAAAAAGTACTTGGGAGTCATATGCTTCTTTAGAAAGCCTTTTTAAATTTTGTTGCCAAATATTGTTAAAAACGCTTTTAGCCCTTCTAGAACCACTCCAAATGGCCCTTAGCTAATTATAATTAACAACTAGATTGTGGCCAACTAGATTGTGGCCAATGCAAGGGGTTGCCTATCTTGGTCAATGATAATCAATCGAATAATCACTATACTTTTCTAACACAATAATGTTAATTTTTCTTTAATTTTTTTTAAAATTCTTATGCAAAGACAAATAATACCACGTATCAAGATCTTGATTTCAGATATTGAAGATGCCTTGCAATGATTTAGAAGTGTATAATATAAATTGTGAGGCAAATTTGGTATCTAATTCGTTCACACATGAGTTTTTATTTATGAAAAACGACATCGAATATCCTCTTTTTTTTTCTCAACCACAATGACGACAAAGATTTGTTTGGTAATAAAGGTCTTAAATTATAATTTGTATTAATTAATCTCAAATTAGTTTAGTTAATGGGCATTTGTTCGTTCTCTTTGATCATCTGCTAGAGCATCAAATGATCACCGTTCGTTCCAATATCATATCCACATGTATGCATTATTGGTCTCCACGTGAGAACTCATCTGCCAACTTATCTTCCTTCCTTCCTAGGACCCAACCTTTACCAAAAGATTTCGCCCAATTTCATAAAATAAGAACATAAATATTTTGCAATCAAACCGAACTATTTTCCGGACATTTTCCTCAACTTTCTTTGGATCAAATTGTATAATATTTATTTAATTCACACTAGATAGAGAATTGGATTCTGACCTATATTCTTAATTAAAAAATAGCAAAGATTCATACAAATTATATATATATAGCAAAAGACAGAAAATAATAAAACATTCAAAATACAGCAAAAATTAAGAATTGAAAATATTAATTAAATGAGGATAATATGGTAAATTCACACTATTTTATATTAAAATATAATTATAATTAAAAATACAGTCAAATAATAGGTAGTTGTGTTCCATAAAAAAAATCAATTATCTTTTTAAATTATAAAATAAAATATTAAAAAAATTGGTACATGCATGATATATGTATGTATGTTCACTCATTCTCCATTATGCTTCACATGTTAATTAATTTTGTATTAACTTTGTAATAAATAAAGATAATCAAACATGTTAATAATAATTAAACCATAAAACCCGTGACAAATATTTGAACTGAGAGAATTAATACTAATAAAATTACAACGAGTTTTTAATTTTATATAATAAAAAAGGAGAGATATTGACGGAAAATATGTTTTTATATAATAATGACAATAATAATAACAAAGATTACATGAGTAGACCACAGCCCACTCGTGCGCGCGGCCAACATGCCAATCATTGCAACAACAAGACTGTACTGGGTTTCAGCCACGTGGCTAACGACACGTGTGGGTGGCGGTGCCAACGCAGTGTGGGGTTATTGCGTACCAACCAAGTAAGGGTTGGTTATTGTGTACCAACCAAGTAAGGGTAGGGGCCTGAAAAAGTCCTTTACAGCCCATCTTGGATTAGACGGGGATTTGCTTGGGAACCCTCACAAAAGGTCAAGCAAGCAAAAGATCTTTAATGAGACAAAGCTTTTGGATTTCACCACTGTAATTTAGCTTGTCTTTGCCCATTACTAAATACCATCACTTCTGTTTACGTTTGACTACCATGTCAGTGTCACTGTTCTTGATTTTCTAAGCATTATTTTCCTAGTCTTTTCGCATACATTTAGAAATTCTCCATCCACTGCGGAGCTGCATCGTGGGATGTGAATGTCGTCTTACTCGAATTCATATGTCAGTCGACTGTCGAATCAGTCAGAACTTTCATGAAGAAAACCTATACTCCTACACGACAATGCAAGAATGTGTTTGAAGTAACGCGGAGGAAAACTTGGCTATTACAAGTGTTTTCTTTTGCAATGTCTATTTGCAGTGCGTAATGATAGAATTGGAAACAATAGTTGCATGAACCAAAATCAATCATACACAGACAATTTTTGAGAGAGGTTAGGCAAGTGGCATTTCAGTCAACGACAGTGTGAAGTGGTTGCCTTCATTCCTTTTGTAGTTTAGGACAGATACGCATGCCACGACCGACACTATGTACGGTTTGGATGCTATCCCTAGTTTCGTGTAAGAAGATCAAAGTACAAATCCATTAATATCCTCCTTAAACAACATGCATAATGGAGATATCAAAACACCCCTTTTTTTTTTAATCAACAAAAGTTTAGGGGGGAAAAGGAGGTTACCCCATATCAAGGTCATGACATACTAAGGTCTCTTTGAAGATTTACAAAAGGGTCTTAGTCTCTTTTTTGGGTTTTACAAACTACTCACCAAGAGGAATTGTCGGTAACGAGACTTGAACCTAGGCCTTAATAGCGAAGAAAACGATCCTTACCAACTCAATTAACCCTCGTTGACAAAACACCCTTTTCTTCCTTGTGTGGCCAAGGAGAAAATTATCCTTTTATTTATATGGTTAATAAATTACATGAATAAATTAAAAGTTTATTCATAGTATAAACAAGATAATTTTACTAATTTGAATCTTTGTCCGTGATTGAAGCGTATTTAAAGTTTATCTGATTAAACCTTTTTATTGAACTTGTGATGAGAGAGTGTGGTTTGAATTGGATGAAAAGGACTATAAACCATAGACTTATGACTAATCTTGTGTAAAGCCAAAATTGGGGAAAGGATTGAAAGATTGGGATGGTTTTTGTTGGAAGCTTAATTTGGCAGTAGTATCATTGTTTGACTAAAAGGAGGAGAAACTTCCGAGATCTTTGATTAAGATAAAGGTTTTATTTTATCCTCATACAAAGGCTGAGGCATCATCCCATATCCCTCCTCACCAAACTCAAACTCTTTCTAGCCTTCAAAGTTCAAACAACGACAAGAGCTAGTGCCGTGAAGTTTTGTAAGTTTGTATTTGCATAGGAAAAAGCTGGTGCAGTGTCAAATTCGAAGTTTGGAAGGAAGTACATAAATTGACACATATTTATATTAAAATAAATAATAATATGTACAAATGGACAGCAGAACAGAGAAGGGCAAGAGAGAGAAGAGGTGAGGTGAGCCCATGATGATGATGATTGTGCAAACCAAGGATGGCCTCAACTCAATCATTGCTCACGAGCGGGTTTGCCTTAAAAACGTGTCCGCACGATGCTCCAAGAAATTCACAGGCCTTTGTCAGCCAAATGATGGCACTTTGGCTTTTGGGTCTCTCTCTACTCTCCACCACTTTGACCGACTGGTTTTATTCCTAGGGAGAAACGCCCGTGTGTTTTTAGGTAACTGTTAATCGTTGATACAAGTGAGACTGATAATGTATCAACAGTTAATAGCTATCCGATTACATAAACCACTTACAACTACTTGTATATGCATGTGCGCTGTAACTATAAACTGTTTATGCAAGTGAGTCTCACAATATATTACGTTAATAGTTGACATCTACCAAATTGTATTAACGATTTATAATCATCCTCGTATCTATAAATAAATATCACTAGCACAACTCTGTTAGCTTTGTTTTTCTGCTGCAAAATTTGGTTGTAGGTTGGAATTTATTTATTTTTTCGGATAAATATCACGAGATGTCATCACACTCGAAGATTAGGATTTTGGAGGCTTGTGGAATTTTGGAGGCCCTTTAAACAAGACGATGATGAAGTTGTTTCAATGGCTTAATCAATGAGATCAATGGCTCTCTGCTATGAAGGACCACAATGAGAGACAGCAGCTTGAATTTGCATGGCTGACCATTGCTCTGCAGATGGTACATTCATTCATCTAATAATGCCAAGGAAGCAAACCTAATAGATAAATATACATTTTTATTTTTTACTTTCTGAGGTCTTGATTTAGTTTCCTGTCTTCGTTTTAGCATGCAGCATCACTAGGAAAGAACAGCACGGCCCATTCCACTAGCCATATAAAATTAAAATGAAATCTTATCTTTAAAATGAAGCACTACGTAACTTATAACCCATCATATACATCAAAACATTATTGTTCTACATTATTCTAACTGGAACAACTTTTAACTATGAAAATAACATTTTCCAACATCTTATAATCATGGGACATTCTTGATGTCGATTTTTTTTAAAATCTTATACAAAGATGTGGTGGAAGAAAGTTAGACACGCATGTATATATATGCATATCTACTATTCTACATTATCCTAACACGAACAACTCTAACTCTTAGAAAGTAACATTTTCCCATATCTTCAAATCATGAGGTGTCAACGGGGTCTAGTCCAGTGAAATATGACCTTAACTTGCATATCAATGGTCTTATGTTTGAACATCCATGGCTCCGTGGTAGTGTATGTGTGACAAAAAAACCTTTCTTCTTATAGTTTAGACTATCGCTTTAGAGTGAGTATTATGAGAACAACTATGCATTTACGAAACTATGATGCAAGATGAGAGTGTTTTGCTTATCTTTTTCCAGTCATCAACATTTTCATTACATTACACACTCTTCACACGCGTGCAATGCTTCTATTCTAGTACATACACACACCCATCTCTCTCTATTGACCTTATGTCACAGTCAGTGAACAGCCAAACAATATGAAAAGAAACAAAAATCGAAATAAGGATCCGAAGTGTTTTAATGATTTCATCAAGGAAGTAGAAGCACCACACAATATAAAGATACAAAAGGAGATAAGTGTGTTTTTTTCCTTTCTTTTGGGGTCTCTGGTAAAAGGAGATAAAGGAGATAAGTATTGGTGAAGAAGCCCTATAAATGAGCCACACGAGTGAGAGAGGCTTTGAGCAACACATGATCAAGGCAACATAGACTTTTGCTCTGCAAAAGCCACCCAAGCAAAAAGTCAAAAAAGGAGTTTTTGATGGACTTGTGGGGCTTCTTCATGTTAGCTCTAAACATGGATTTAAATTTAATAACACATCTTAGACATAATTTCCTGCAATTAAAAACTTCAATAAAGCAACATGCAATGCCAACATTCCAGCACAAAAGAAAAGGGGGAGCTCAGCCTTTCGACTATGGTGAAGAAAACCGATCTAAGCTTTTGCTTTCCGCTGTGAAGCAACCAACACATGGTCCCCTCAATAATTTGATGGCCAGGGTTCATGCACAAAGTGAATTGAGTGCATCTTTAGGGCCAAGGAAACATTAACACCATAATTCATCATGCATAATTATTAGTTTAATACAACAATCAATAGTTTTTCTATGATGGCATTTAGGCTATATGCTAAAGATACAAAAGATGTAACACTAAATTAGGCTTAGTGGAAGAGAATCATTATTGGCCGAGAATTTCGGCCTTTCGTGGAAATGTAACTGAGTATTTGCATTGTCTTATCAGCTAATATAGGGGAAGGCTAATAATCTTATGACAACTAGACCTAATAGGGTTCGAGCATTAGACTAAAAGAGGGGAGTCATTTTAATATAGGGTTATCTTGTTCCTGGATAAATCATCGTCTGTCATAATCCAAAACCTGATGTGGAGATAGAGAAAATGCCAAAACACCAGAATGTTTCCTCTGAAACATACAAAACCCACCATCCACTTTCATCTTTCACATATAGCAGATGACACATGTATTTGCCCTAAAGTGGAGCTAAAATCCTGCGAACTTAAAACTCCAGGTGTCTGAAAAGAAATTTTTTGATGGACCCTAAGAACTAATTTGAACTTGCAAGTTCAATGCATTGAGAAAAAAGATCTCATCAACAAAGACATTGAGAAAAAACTTCCTTCCTCAACCAACCTTGAACACTGCTGTTACAGAAGGATCATCAGAAATGGCTCATGGTAATCTTTAGTGGTGGCAATTTCTAGGCTTTGCTATATCTGAATACAAATAAACTGTCCCAATCAATTAATAGGAATGCATACTAAGAACGTCTCTTGTATTGTCTTGTGCCAAATCAGTGTTTCGCGTGAATAACATGCTCCATAAAGTTTCTTGCCACTAGTTCCACCTTTTTCCACCTTGAATACACCATTTACACATATAATAAAACCTTCTCTCTCTTTTCTTCTGTCAAGTGGGCAACCTCATCATCATCCTTGCCTTTGGGTTCTAGGGTTTAGGATAATTGCAGACTCCAACTGGCACCAGCTAACCAACTCCTATAATTACTGTAATTGCAGAATCCAATTGGCACCAAATACTTAACATAAATAGGATATATATATATATATGTGTGTGTGTGTGTGTGTGTAATCTCTTTCAATAATTAGAATGATATAATTGAATAGAGCTTCATGAATAATCCTTTCTATCCAAGGAAACAGTAAACAGTATATGACATGAACTCGAACTACAACAACGAAGAAACAGAAACAGTATTGAACAACAATAATTTGTAGCACCGTTCATATTCATCTTCTTCCGATAAAAAAGACATCCCTGCACAACTTTGACGTGCTGGAGGACCATGCACTCATTAATTTAGAGCAATCATGTCATTTGTATGCCACCGACAGACTTAGTTTTTCATTATATTTCTTGCTTTTCTTCTTCCCTAGCTCATCATAACTAGACTTTGAGCCATGTTTACAGGAAAAAGAACACTACATTCCTGTATGTGGGGGACCATGGAAACACGGGTGCATGCAAAATGATATGACAAGCAAAAAATGCATTCACTTTAGAGTGACTAAAATTTCCAGTGTTTGATCGATTTCCCCTGACCCCTTTTATTACATTAAAAAGGAGAACACAGATGACAAATCAATAGATTATCAACTCAGGAGTTGAATTAACTGGCAGCAATGCCAGAGATGATATATGACTGACATTACCGGCTACCATGTGCAGGTCTCAACACAACATTGCAATCTATCTCTAATCTGTGTTGGCAAAACAGATATGTGATTTATGAAGGGAAGACGACAGTAATGCTGAACATAAAATTTAAAAGGACAAGTCTATAAAAAAAAAATTATAATCTTTTCCTTCACAAAGTAAAGAAAGACAATTCTGTAATATCCTTTAAATCTGCAATTGCTATCGTAATTGAATATTACTTCCCGAGAAATAAAGTTACAATGAAAGCCTGCACATGGATTTGACATCATAATATGAATCCAGGCAACAGTTAAAGTTGTTTTCTATTTACTTTCTAAGAAAGATTACCTTTTCCATAAAATTGGTTAAAAAAATATTTATTACTTCTGTGTACAAGTAGTTCATTTAAAATATATATTACTTACACACAAGTAGGGAAGCACCTTGATCTTCTTACTTGAGGGATGCTGAATGGCTATTATCCAGAGTAAATGCCGAGCTGCGTGAGCAAAAATATGTACTCATCAACTTCTCATTCCTCAAAAATATTGAAATAACAAGATTAACAGGGTATCATGAAGGTACCTGCCACTCCCAACTCTTTCTATATATCCGGCTGCTAGAAACCACATGTCAATGTAGTTCCACCCTTTTTCATAGATCCAAATTTTTTACTTATTTGTAAGACAAAACTAGTTTAAAACTGAAGAACAACTCATTCACCAACCCTATCAACAGAACAATTTAAAATAAATATTTTTCACTTAGAACGGAATTACAATCCAATCAGGGGGAAATCACACGAAGCAGCCTCTTAACTTGGTTTGTATTTATGGCCTCTTAACTTGGTTTGTATTTATGGTGTTTACATTAGTGAAAAAATTTGGAAATTCTCATAGTCTGTGTATGAGTTGTAAGGATGGAAATAAACAGTGTCTTCTATTTAGGAAAGAGGTGCAATAGCTTGTTTAGCAAGATCATCACTTCTGGCTTCAGTAACATCAATTAAAATCAAAATAGACTGAGCAATGAGTCTATGAAGCCCAAGTAAGATGACTGTAAATGTACGATCCCATAGACATAGTGTTAACAGCATTCTCTCTCCCTCTTCTTGGCCACAGCCCGCCAAGATATTTTAAGGCGTAAAGGATATAGAAATGCCATAGCATATAACTGTATAACACCTCAAAATTGTTCCTTAAAGTACAGGGTCATATAATGACAAAAGAAAGCCAAACGTGCACAAAATGCAGGGTCATACAAAATGCTGCAACAGCATAATAAAAACTAAAGCCCAAATGATAGCCACAGCAGCATCAGCCCTGCATAAAGGTAATAAAATATGTTGCATCAACAATGATTTGAGACATCTAATGCACCATAGGCACTACTGAAGGGATATAATTTTGGAAAATCCAGACAACTAATAAAGGCACTTATGAAATATAAAAGTTAGGAAAGAGGGGAGATCTAAGGGAAAAAGTGAGTCCAACAGGAGGGAGGAAACATAGATTGATAAATCTATGACTTTATTAACGATTTTATTGCTCAAACATCATTATCCTTGCTTTAACCTCAGTTAGTATAACGTTGTGGGAACAGTCCAGTTGTCCATCTTAGTTAAAGTTGTGGACTTGACCTCAATTATATGACCCCTGAAAATTGGAAGCAGATTTATGCTTTTCCGAAAAACAGAAACCTTTCCCTATTCCATGATTCCATGACCAAACAAAGAAAATGTAGTGGCATTTAAAAGAGGCAACAGGAACCTCCATGATCCCACAGGTCTTATCTTGAAAGGCATTGATCACATGTCAGAGCCATTGTCAATTCTGATCCTTTTTAAACAGCAACAAATACTCATGGTGGGCATCCCTATATGTTGGGGTGTCATGGATAAGAGTCCCAGTCCATAAGATAAAACCCAAGTTTTTCTTGTGCAAATGAATTTGATAAAACAAACACTCGCTGTGAACACCTTCTGCCCACATCCCTTATACCAACTCACTCTTCTCTTTAAAAACTCAACTTTCCAAACACTTTTTGAGTATGCCATCAAGATCAAGATAATGCTAAAGTCAGCTTGGAACGTTATTTATACAAATTGCTATTAAAGCAAACGCTTTTGAGGTTCACCTAAATACCCATCTAAAAAGCTATCAAATTTTAATCCCCAAATCGTTTGAGCACATAACAAGACAAGTAGTGATCAGTTTCAGATCAAAATGATTAGTTTGAGTATGGAGATTCCAGACACGAACAAAAGCAATACAAACTGCGCAAAAGCTATAATCTTTTTATAAATAAATAAATAGACAGATAAAAGAGTTGAGAATAGTATACAGGTGGAGGTTACTGGTTTGGGTTTAGACTTTTATCAATGGCGGTGTTTGGATGGGGCTGTGCATGGCCTGTCGTTCAATTTTCCCGGTTAACGGATGGATGGTTTAAACCAAGAATTTGAGTTTGGATAAAATAGTCAAATTTTCTCTGGGTTGTGGTTTTTGTTGGTCAGAAGCAACGTTTATAAATATATAATTATACTATCATTACAAGCATCCGTTGTCGTCCAGCGGTTAGGATATCTGGCTTTCACCCAGGAGACCCGGGTTCGATTCCCGGCAACGGAACTTTTTGTTATTTTAAAACCATATTCATTCAAATTTCTTTTCGGATATTATTTCGGTTAAAGTTCCTATTGCCTGAGCCTTTTTCATTCATTGTTTTTTTTGGGATATTACATCCCTTCATTTCAAACATTTTATTTTGAAGCCTTCTTTTTATTTTGTTCGGTTTGGTTTTGATCCAGTTTGGCATTGCTGTGTTGTAAAAGTAATCGTCGATTCTTGTGAGAGAGATCACCAAGAAAACAATTTGACGTTTGGTAAACTTTTTGTTAAAAGTGTTGGTACTAATTCCCACATAATCAGAAAATGATTGCCGCATAATCATTAAACTTAACGCCTCTTTGAAACTGATTCTGCATAATCAGAAAATGAAAGCACCTCCTTAGCGCTTTCCCTTATCGCTTTCTCTCACAATTTTTTTAAATATTAAATGATTTTATCATAGTTTACCAAACGGGCTGTGGTTCCTAAAATTGTAAAAAAATCACTCATCACCCAAAATAAGCAATGTCAAACTAGCACTAAGAAAAAGTAAAAAATGTTTAAAAATCAAACTAGAATTTATATAATTTGGTTTTGAGCGGCTTAAACCAAATTGGACCATTTATGTGTATATTTATTTATTTATTTATTTATTTATATTATATTTCACATGTGTACTCTTATTAGGTAATAAATATATATGGCTATTTGAATTGAGCAATATTAGTTATTGAAATTTGAAGTTTTCTAGCATGTTGAGCTTTAGGATAATTTTACTTTAGAAAATGATTAAAGTATGGAGTAAGTTGTGAATTTGTTACTTGTAATTAGGATAACAATGTTGAAAAAATGCAAGAAAGAGAATTGAGCTTAGCCCAAACTGACCGAATTAAACCGTCTTAAATTGATTTGATTTGATTCTATTTTCTTTGTAACTTTAGTTAAAATTAAACAAAACCAAACCGTTATATTATAATTAATTTGACCTTAGTTTTGAGATGAAACTGATCCAATTCAACCTGTGCCCGCACCCACCCCTAATTCAGAGTAATCAATCGGATCCCCTTGAAAAATACTTTCGTGAGCAAAACATATTTATTCACTGGCAAATCACAAAGAAAGAAAAAATAACAATTCATTCGTTGAAGAAGTAATAACTTGATATGGCTGGGCCATTTTCATTAAACATTGAAACTTCAACTTCGACGAGTGTCTTGGCATGGAACTTGGATCTTCCCAATACAAAAATACAGCTCGATTTCTACCATATACAAAATAATCGAGCCCCTCCATTTTAGCTCCCATATCACCAGGGGTAACTTTCCATACTAAAAAAACATCAACATCTAAAATCCACTGATGTGTAAATAACTAAACTACCCCTACCAAGTTCAAATAACAGTTTAATCTTAACTATTGAGGGTGGCGAGCATGCCTCCCCCTGCAGTTGGTAACACCACCTCCCAGCCAGGGCCTTTAAGGGGAAGAGCACCGGCAATGCCGTCAGCCTTCTCTTCCTCATGATCATCAGGAGTAACCACCAGATCACTGCGATCCAACACCCTCTCCAAATCTTCGTCAGTAATCATGGTCTGTATCATCTTGTCTTCAGCAGATTCTTCTTCTCGGAGCAAAGCTATAAGATCGTCTTCCTAAAAAAATTATATAAAAAATTGGCATCACGTTCAAATCAGTGAGCATGACCTTCAACTCACATACATGGCCAGATTGTCCCATGCAAAAATTAATGAAAATTGTATTTGAATATTTAACACTTGCAAAATTGACTTTTGCAACTATGAGACTCTTTCTAGAGCAAGATTTGCTATTGAAGTTCTCATAACCAACCAAGGACAGCATGCAAACCTCGAGGACATCAGTACAACCAGGCTTCGCCTTATCTTGATGGAACTGCCCTTTCCCAATCACCACGTGTTCAAGCTTCAACTTGCTAAAAGCTCTTTTCAAAATCCGACCCTGTTAATTCACATATTCTCAGAAATTTTTCCCAATATACCAAATAAAGTGCACCTAATTATATGACAAACATTAAAACCCTGCATCACCAACTCACCTCTACAGATTGTGCTGTTGTCAATCTGTAAACATGAACAGGCTTCGTTTGACCAATTCTGTGACATCGATCCATGGCCTGCAAATCCATTTGAGGGTTCTGGTATGCACATGTAAAATAACAAATCAAATTAATCCTGCGTGAATGTTGAATTGCAGTAAAAGAAAAATAAAAGAAAGAATTAAAGAGGAGAGGACCAAGAATATACCCAATCACTGTCATACAGTATACAAGTATCAGCTGCAGTAAGGTTGATACCCAGTCCACCAGCTCTGGTGCTTAGAAGAAAAATTCTATAATTGCTGTCCACATCATTGAACACTGCAATCTGCTTGCAATAGAATATTTATCAATAAGCAATGAACCTAAAATAGGGGTAACACTAAATTTGAGTAAGAAAACCAGTTGTGCAATGAGGAAATAAACTCTCAACCCTACGCACTGTCAGAATCCTAGCCTATGGCCAGAACTGGAATGGTTTTGTCTGCCAGAGGTATTCCACTTCAAATAACAGGATCTAACTGCTATATACATGGTTTAATAATAGATGTTAATCCAAGCAACAAATACAGATGGCATGGTTGAATTTATTTCTGCAATTATGCTTAACTGAATGACATAATTACAGTACAGAAGTCAGAAGAAAAAAAAAAAGTCGGCTACAGTGCTGAAAAAGAATTCCAGTTTTAATGCAGCCAAAGCATGAGATAATGCACATCTACTAAAGAATTAGATAATCTCCCACAGAATTAAGACTTCTGATTCAAACCAATCACGAACCTGTCTTTTCCGTTCTTCAAGTTTCACACTTCCATCAATTCTACAGACTTGAAATCCTATCTCACCAAAATAGTAATCCATTATATCCAAAATTTTAGTCCACTGAGAGAAGATTATAACCTGAATACAAAACAAATGGAAGATAGTTAGCAACCCAATAGCAAACAAAAATATACCCAAAATAACTGGTAGACATACTTTGTGTTTGCGGGCAAACAGCCGCTTCAACAGTCTGTCCAGCAAGCTAAATTTGCCACACTGCTCAACCATCTGTTCAACAGGTGGGTAGAAATCTGTCAAGAAATAGAAAACTGAATAAGGATTGGTTGAGCACCCGTTTCAAATGATAACACTGAATTAATTTAAAGTGAAGTACACGAGCCGTCAAATGCAGCCTCTAAAAGGTCAGGATGACAGCAGTTCTTCCGAAGTTGGACCATCAAATTGTTAAGCTTTCCCTTCATACCGCGTACTGCAAGTTTGAGAGTTGTTAGATAACATAAATAACTGCATAATATGATACAGTGATAACTAACCGAGCTAATCATCGTATTTATATAACACGCCAAAGTTAAGGACCATAATACAGGAAACAGTAAGGGTGGTGATTTTCCCACTCCCCTTTTGTCCACTTACACTCCCTTTTATTTTTTTAATAGTTTTTACTATAACAAAAAAAGGGAGTGTAAGTGAAGAAAAGAGGAGTGAGAACATACAATTTTTAACAAAGGGAGTGTAAGTGGATAAAAGAGGAGTGGGAAAATCAGCTCCCAACAGAGAAAGGTATAAAGAATTATAGTGATCCAAATTTAAGAAATTGGGGACAAGTGGTGCTGCGAACAAACACAGTGCAGAAATGATACTAGATAGCCAATCTTTTGGGATTATTTACAGAAAATAAAAAATATAGGAGCAACCAGGAAATCATTAAATTATTTTTCTGACTCGTCTAATGAGTAAATAATGAAAAACAAATCCAAGGTCAACTCTATCTGTTTCACAAAGGTCAATTTTGACAATCCGGCATATTGATATTGGAAGATACAGCATTTTCCCTATGATATGCATCATCAGTGTCTTAATTGGTTAAATGAGACTACCAATGGTTCCAGGAAAACCAAATGCACAGAAAATTAGGACCTTATATATCTTACTACAATGCAAATCGCAGTTTTCACTAATACAGACAGATGTCATACCACGGTCCCCCTTATCAAGTAGATAATTCTCCAGTGTCTTATTTATCAGATGTTCCTGTAAATGTTTTTGATGTTCTGTCATGGATGCATATAATATGATTTCCTTTTTCCTAGGAAGCATCTGCTCAACATCAGTCTTCATTCTTCGAAGAAGAAAGGGACGCAATATGGCATGGAGTTTTGCTACCATCTGTGGACAATTGAAAATTCATCATAACACAGTTCAAATTTTCTACAAAAATGAACCCAATGTTTGCAAGGATGCATACTTGGGCCTTTCTCTTCTCTTCCAGTTCTTCCATCATTGCTTCACCATTGCACTTTCCTGCTAAATCAAACCTGCCAACAGGAATGCACTAAGCTAATTATGTAATAGACTAACAAAACATAGCCATACAAAAGAAATCTATTGGTCTTCCTTTTCCACAAATATTATTCACCCAGCATATCATGGGCTTAGGTCTTAGCAAAACATAAAGACATATAGCATGGTTCCTTCAACAGCTAACCTTCTATACAAAAGATACTATTTTAATGACATCACAGTAATGATTGAATCGTGTCTACAATCCAGATGAATAACGGAATTGGACTGGACATGCCAAAGAAAATGCTTCTGACTTATTCCTTCACTGGACATTTGCAGGATTTCCACATAATATATAATAGTTGCATGCTTACTATTCCAAAGATTAAAAATATTACTAGGCAAGAAGCCTAATTATAAAAAGTATGAATATACAACAGTTATTCAGTTGCCCAGTGCAGTTTCTAGAAAGCAGGTGGTTCTCAAACTAGACACCTAGTGGAGCTTGATATCGCCCATCACCAACAAAAAATATTTCCACCTTGATAGATGAATGAGTTTGCGAATTAACAAGCATCAAACTGGAGAAAAAAAAAAACAGAAAACCGTACTTACCATGACTCAAATTCTTCATGGGATGAGAATATATCAGGCAAAATGAAGTTCAACAATGACCAAAGCTCTGCCAGATTATTCTGCAGAGGTGTTCCAGTCAAAAGAATCTTATTTTCTATAGGTAAGAATTTCAATTGCTGCAGTAACTTGCACTTCGAGTTTTTCAATCTGTGTCCCTTCAATAAACAGATGCAGAATAGGTCAACATTCATGCTATATTATAGGTTTTTTTTTTTTAATGGAAACAATATCAGTAAACGGACCAGTCTACTCACTTCATCAACCACAAGATATTTCCACTTGTAATGTCTCAAAAATCTTCTTGCATCAGCCATTGCAACTTCATATGAAGTAACAATTATAGGGAAGTTAGGGCCAATTGCTCTAGGCATGTGCTTCCTTCGTATCTCATCCCTCTGTTTCTTGTCCCCATGGTAGACTATAGCCTTTATTGAAGGAGTGAACCTATTTGAGGATAGAAAGAAGGTAAAAGGAAGAAATAAAGTTGACAGATCATTGGATGAAACTATATTCAGAGAAGTTAACCAAAAAGAATCTATTTAAAACATTTACCTTGAGAATTCATTTACCCAGTTGGAGAGAGTAGACAGAGGAGCAATTACTAAATACGGCCCATCCAATCCATTCCCTTTCAGATGAGCAAGAAAACCAATGGTCTGGATGGTTTTTCCAAGTCCCATTTGATCTGCAAGGATCCCGTTCAGCCCATTTTGCCATAATGAGATCAACCACTTTACACCTTTGATTTGATAAGACTTCAATTTTCCACCAGTCAACAGAGGCACAAGTTCTTTTTGCTCTTTCTCAACTCTTTCTTCCTCAGTGAGGTCCACATCTTCAGTTTTCTCACCCTCTTTAGATCTTGTAAGCATAGCTTGAACTGCCCTCTTGGCCTTCTTCTAAGGAAATGAAGATAGTAAAGGTCAAGATGTCAATATACAAGGAACTTAAAGAAGACAAAGAAATATCCTATAAACTTCTAATGGGATGAAATTTAAAACATAATTAAAAGATATATTCACTATATTCCGAAAGAATATTTAGCCTTTATTATGTCACCCAGCAAGCAAATTTTCTCCCTTGGAAAAGATTAATCCACTTGGGACAGAAGATAAGAGCAACTGGACCACCCAAAACCTCAATAAATAGATGTCCATCTGATAGATAATTGTGACAATACTAATTACATCTGATAGGACAACTATACACGAACATCCATATATATTCATGATCAACCAAACCAGACTAAATGAACAAGATATCTCATTTTGGAAAAATGAAGGAAGCATGGAATTTCTTACATTATTGTAGGTTGCAGCGGCTTTTCTTTTTCTACCACGACCTTTCTTTTCCTCAACAGTTTCAGTCTGCTGCTCGGCTCCAATCTAGCATAACATTTCATTTTATAACTTAATCAGCAAAAAGCATAAGAAAGAATTTACCATTTAAGAGAAAAGTGTAAGAGAAGGTACAAGTGTGATGTTATCCATTTTCTCAAGCAAAAACTGCGAGTAAAGCTGAGTTTGTGTTAGGAGCTCATCCAACTTGGTAATCTGAGTGTTATTCAAGTTGGGTAACTGCTCTGCCGCCTTTTCTTTTTCTGCCTCCTCTTCCTTCACCCGATCTTCAAGCAACTTTTCTTCCACCTCAGTCAAGGCTTTTGGTATAAGCAAGGAATCCTCAATTTTTTCATCAGGAAGTATCTCCTCCTCTGATTTTACCTCGCTCTTCTCTAATTTGACATCAATCTTCTCCTCGCATGTTTCCTTAAACATGATTCAATACAACAACATAACAAAATGAACAAAACATGGTTAAAAATGTAACATTAGTACGAGTTCGAAGCAAATATAGACCCTATTGATCAAATCCAACAGAAACCACACACTAGGCATCTATAATTTGTCACACAGAAGCCTTTCAGGACTATAAGAGAACATATTTCGTAGAAACAATAGATCGAGCATGTGCATGCAAACTTCATTTTCTCACAGCTAGACCAAAACTCGAAAGTTCTTAATTCAAAAAGTACGTGAGAGGCATAGACACACACAGACATGATTTATTTTCTACAAAATTCGTTATTTTGAGGAATTTCTTGTCTTTCTACTCGTTCTTCAAACATTTTCCTTCAAACTCTGCCACATTCCTAAGAACCAACCAGACCGACAGAGAGAAGCTATAGAAACAACCGCCATTAAAAAATTAGCGAAAGCAAACCTCGTCCTCGAGAACCGAAGTCGGGGATTCTGCTGAGGCATCGTTCTTCGCCGCCATTTCAAAATCTAAAGGTGAAAAAGAAAAAAAAAATAAACATTTTCAGTACATACTAACCGAACAGAAGATAAAAAATTCCAAATAAAAAAAATTAGTGTTTCTTAAAACACAAACCCTAGGTTTCGGGTTCCAAACAATAACCATACGAAAAAGCGAACAGAAAGAAGAAAAAAAACGAAATAATGAAACTTAAATATAAATATAAAAAAAGACATGAAATGAAGGAATAGGAACCGTACCCAGAGTGAACCGCAGAGAGAGACGAATGCCTCCAAAGCACACAGTTGCAGAGAGAGAAGAGAGCAGGGAAGATGAAGAAGCGCTTGAGAGTTCAGATATTATTAAGTGAGTGAGAGAGAGAGAGAGAGAGAGAAGTGGGTGGAGCAGAGAGGCATATAAAGTACCCCAAATTTATTAATTTTCACAAGCGAACGAAGTGACTGGGCGGGAAAACGGGGTTTGAATATTGCCCTAGAACGAGCAGTTAATTACTACTGCACCTTTCTTGTCTTACGATGTTTTCCATTTTTGTTAGGTTTTTTCTTCACGCAGGGTGTTATTAGTCTTTTCGGTGAATGGAGACATTGGTGGGTTGGGTTCCCAAATTGAAGGGAACAGGCACGCTTTGTCCGGCATTTCTCGGATTTGTCGTTATTGTGTCCACTCTTTGGAAAATTACGATTTAAAAAAAAAAAAAAAAAGGTTCAGTTTTTGGATATGGATAATTATATGGAATGTTTACTTTAATTTTCTCAATGTTCGTCACCTTTGACCAATTTCATTAGGAACTTGATTTTCTCCTTGTTATTATGTTTTTTTCTTCTTAGTGATATGTAATGTATTGTATATATTTGATGTTTCACAATTTATAGATTGGAAACGTTGTTGTATGTAACGGAATACTGCTAGATGTGACTTCTTTTGAAACGCTTGTTAGCTAGAAATAGAACAATAAGAAGAAAAAGAAGGGTTATCATAGTTGACTATGACAAACTAACAAAATTTAAGTTTGAATGGAAAAAGAGAGAGCATTTCAAAAAAAATTATTTTAATTGGAATTCTACATGGACATTCTCATTAACAATGCAATGTTGGAAACGATGACGTTTTAGAAACTGATGGAACAATGATTTGAACATCCAGTACATAAATATCAAGTCATCTTTGCCAGAAAATTACTGGAAAAATATACAACAATATTTAAAGTAGACTGTGGTGTGGATAATAGTTATTGTGGGTTGACAAATTCCACAGCAAACAAATAGGATATTACACAACATGCTTAAGACTGGTGACAGAAATTTTCAAATCCCATGTACTCTTGATTCTCCATCTTCTCAACCATATTTGCTATCCCCACCCCACCTGAACAAAAAAAAAAACAGCAAAATAAAATTAAGCACATTAGCTTATTATATAAGCTGAAAAAATACTTGTCCATTTTGCTTTTGTGAGTTATTTGTTGTTATACCTAAGCTGATTGCGCTCACAAAGATGGTCAAAGCTAGTATGAAGATGACAATGGATGCCCTCCCAACAATTGCAATTATCTTTCTCACTACATGCTGACCAGTAAATGCAGCAATTGTTGCAACTAAAACAAAATAAGCAGCTGCAGCATAGAGTAAACTTGGAACAGTTAGTTTTTTTCTTCCTTCTTTTTTGGGTATATATAGAAGATCTGAACACATATAATTTTTGAAATCTCAGCTGAAGTTAGATTATTGCTACTACTTACCATACGGGACTGGGAAACGGTTGAGAAGGTAATACTGTACAACTGACATGGAGGATGAGAATAACATTGCAAATGTGGATGTAGCACTTGCTACCTGCCAAAGATAAAAAATCATCAATCTGGTTGCAGTTGTGATTTTCTCTTCCTGATGTTTTCGGTTATGATACCCGAAAATGTATGTTATAGATGATAGGTTATCAGCCTATGAGGCTTATATATATTCTCTGAGCTGAGGCCAGTCCAGCTGACTTGTTCATGGCAGGTTATCTAGTTGATATCTTTCTAAAGATTCCTTTGCACCAATGGATTTGGGCTGGACAAGATTTTCTGACTGATAAAAAGAAGAGAGTGAATTTTGTCTTGCATTGAACTATACCTGAGGAGGAATTCCCAATTCAAGAAAAAGGGGTCCCAAGATGAAACCGCCTCCCAGCCCAAGTAGGCCACCCACCATACCAGCTACTATCCCACAGCTGCAGTAAAGAAAAATCTGATGCAATTTCCAGTTTGTGATTTCCTTTCCTTTGGATGCAATCACCCTGGTGCCTTTGCATAAGCATATGGCTTCAAAGAGCGTAACGGAGACTGCAATTGGTACCTACAAAATGATAAAATATTATGTTCAACTGGACATCATTCTTTTTATGTATGCTTGAGTGTACATAGTTAAGTGTTTCTATAGTGCTCTTGAAAGAAATCTTACTACTCTGGCTGTTAACCTTACCTGCAAGGAGTTCAGGACCCAGAACATGGTGGAGCAAGTTTCAGTATATGTCTGCACAAAGTTCAGATACACTAATTCAGTAACAAAAGTTAAAATCATGGCGCTTTGGAAGCAAATGCAGAGGAATTAGAAAGATTGAACTTGATTGCATTGCTAGTGATGATCATATCTTTTGGAGAGCATTTTAAGGTCCGGTATGCGAATAGATGAGTTCCTAGAAAAGCTTCTTTAGTTGTACAGAACTACAGAGTAAAATAACTTACCTTAACAATCTGAACAATAAGAAAAGCCACCCAGACATACACAAGCATCAATAACTCCTTCCAGTAAACGTTGTGTGATATAGGCACCTGGATAGAGTTGTTCATAACATCAATAAAACAAAAACTGAAACAACTTAAAAATTGTAGACGACAAAGAAGTTGCAAAAGAATACTGCCCTAGAGTGTTCTGATATTCTTGGAACTTACCTGCTCATCTTGCAATGAAGCAGGACCACCAGGTAGTGGTTTGTAGTCTTCTCCAGAACCATCTGCAACAAAGGAGATGCGCACTTTAGAGTTTTCTTTTAGTTGATATTAGTGTATATTCTCTAAACTTGGTCTATATATATAGGAATGTTTGGATGAGCACTCACCGCCAGGTTTGGACTCCGATTCCAACTGCTTTTCTGCTTCCTGAAAGTCATTTGAAATCTCAAATTCCTTGTTACTAGATTGATACCAGATCATATTCATTGATAGCTCAGGAAATAGTTAAGTGAAAACCTTACCTTCTTCATCATTGTCTCTTTCTTCCATGTTTCTATGCCTTTCATTAAAGCTTTTGCTGCTGTACCTGCCAGAATTCAGAAGAATATCTAATAAGATTATTGGGAGTACTCAAAGTAAATAAGGAATTTGTGTTCAAAATGTTATTACCTAAGAAGAGAATGATAAGTAGAACTGTGACCATCCAGTCGGCGAACATGACGTTGAAGGCAACTCCTATGCTGATGCCTAGCATGAGCATTGGCTGAAAGAGCAAAGCCAGATCATAATCTATAAGGGGCATGTCCAGTGTTGGGTGCCTAAGTCTCAAATTGAAGTATACTGTCGAACCTGCAGCGCCCATTATCATACCTGCATGACCAAAAGGATGGCATACAGTTCTTCAATTCTGTCTAAATTGAATACATTAAGATTAAATTAACAAGTTAAAAGAAAAGATTAAAAGGAAAAGTGATTACTAACACTTGGAAATGGCAGTGGAAGACTTGGGATCAAAACCAATTATCAAGGCAAGCATTGGTACAAAAATACCTCCACCTCCAACACCTCCCACACTACCCAATGCTGCACCAAAGAATCCAACTATTGAGCCAACTACAATTTTCCAACCAAACTTCATCTCCTGAACAACCAAAATATATATTTATATGTCAAAGTCAAAATACCACAACAGTAAACATGAAAGGAAGAATCATCAAATCTTATAGGAAATTAGATGTAAAAGTTATATCCCCTTTATGCTCTCTATCTCTTTCTCTCTCTGTGTTCTTGCTGGAGATGCATTAACTATGGTGTTTAAGAGAGATCAAACTCACTGGCCAAACAGGCTGATAAGAAGATCCTCCCGCCTGCCATAGAAAATTGACCACTTTCACAAAAAATGCTTCATGTATGTCTTGCTCAATAAATTTTGTTGGCTTCTCATCTTTGAGAGGCCTCTCTGCACTGGCAACTTCACTTGTCATAAGGAGGTTAATGAAGAGTGCCCATGCTATTGCTATTGCTGCTGCTCTTGCTGATATTGTAACTGCCCTCGGAGTGACCTTGGTTTGAGCCATTCAGGTGATGATAGTTACTAGCAAGGCAATGAAGTTATGGCTCAGAGAAGCTGTTTCTATATAGAAATAATACTTCTGTTGAATGTTCTGCACTTCCCTTTTCTCCTCCTCCTAGTTTTTTTAAGTATAGTGCACAATTCGGAGTGCACTCTTCTAGTACCTGCCTACTGTCCTGCTGTCTACATTTATAACCTCTCTCTGTCGCTCTCTTTGCATGTGTATTGATTTGGACTTCATTAAGATTATAAAATAATTTACATATGGGACCCTCAAATCCTAATTACCCCCTCTCTCTCTCTCTCTCTCTCTGAGTTGGGACCCTCAAATCCTAGTAAGAGTGTAAGTAGGGACTGGGGAGTGCTGAGTCATCAAAGCTTTGCTGCAATCATGCCAACTCACATTCATAAAGTGATATAGCAGGGTGAAGAAAGCACCAAATGCTACATCTCTAAACTTGTTAAGTATCACTAACTTAACATTTTTGGTGTCCTTCATTCTTTATTCTCAAGGAATCTAGAGGAGGGTTAAAAAAATGGTGTTTAAGCTTAAAAAGAATCTCAAGAAAATAATAAAAACCCAAACTCTCAAACAGGTTTTTCTTTGGCATTTACACAACAACAGTCAAGTCAAAATTGCAAGCATTGCAGTAAAACTCTGCCAAACAAACAGTCCAAAATCTTGAAATGGTACAAATCATGCTCCACAGTACACAATGATGCACCCCCTTAAAAATTACCAACAAAAATTCTTAATCTCAAATTTGAATGGAGCAAGAAATAGGAAGCAAACATAAGAGGGTTTTGTCCTCAATATGTCATTTTTCTAATCATGAAGCTTCCCAGAAGCTCAATGGAAGAAACTGGAACTGGCAAGTGGGTTCACTTCACCTAATGATTTTGAAATGCTAGTCTCAACATTGGGATTAATTTGATACCCAAGTGATTTGAACGTTATTTTGTTTCTTTGTTGTCATGGTTACTTGTTTTCTAAACAACCTGCTGGCCGCACAAAACCTCTGTTGTGATTTTGTTTCTTACCATAAAGCAGGACAAGGGGTTTCTTCCTAGAAATTTCCGAGAAGCAACTTCAATTTCTCGAGGCAATGCAGTACCAACACGAAGAAGCTTTTACGGATTGACATTCTTGAAGAAGCTGTAAGCAACAGGTGCTGTGGCACTTTCATATATGAAGCTTCATCGCTGCTTCTTGGTTTTTGGCCTCTTCCAAACAAAAACACAACACAGCCCCCTCTAAAATTCCTATAAGTTGCTCATTTGACTAATTGGCTTGTAACTAAAGTGGTTAAAATCATTTACCTCATAGGGTTTTAGCTTCGATTACGCTTTGTATAAAATTATATAAAAACAAAATATTTATATTGAAAACCAGACTGGACCATTTGTACCAAAAATAAAAAGCTTGGACTGGACCATATATATATGTAAAACTGGAATACAAATTAATTTGAAACGTTTGGGCATGGGTAACCAGAATATTGTTTTATCAGTGAAATTTGGTTAGAATGGAAGACTATGGGCATGGGCCCGCATACTATTGGGCCTCATTTTATTCCAGCCCAATTATACAACCTACTCAGAATTCCATCAGAAGGGGGTGGTGCCTGCATGCTAATCAGATCAGATAAAAAGACTGATGTGCAATGCAACGCTCATGAAATCGAACATATTTATGAAATACGGGTAGGTGGTAAATAGAATTTCAAGATGCCTCCAGGTCCAGGAGACAAATGAGATGCACAGTCCAAGACATCTTGGAATTAAATGTCACACGAATCCACCAACAAATTCATTAATTTTCACAAATTTAAAAGGTTTACAAAAGAGGGAAAAAAAACCTACCCAATTCCACCACCGTAAACGTTCAGACATTTAAATTACCCAACACATAACATCCTCAAGCCAGCTTAGTCGCAAAGACATTTAAACACAGCTCTATGTAGGATTGAGTAGAAAGAAAAGGGAAAAAAGACGGACAAAACAAAAGACCCAACACAGAAAGCAGCTGCTGCATAAGACGCAATCTTGAGTGCTGATGAACCCAATCAGAGTGAATAGCTAACCAGTAAAGCACAAAAACTTGATAGGTATTCAATTTCAGTCTTAATATTCACTATAATCCCGAGAGAGTGATCTAGATGACCTCCGATAATCTCGCTCCACATCTCCATCCCTATCCCTTTCGCGGGACTCAACTGGTGCTTGTTCATAATGGTAATCATCCTCCTCCATTCGATCATAGCGATCATGCCCGCGATCAGGATATTGTTTGTAACGGTCATGGTCATGCTGGACATCCAATTGATCATACTGGCTACGATGATGTTCATAGGGCTCAGCATCCTGGTCAGGGTCTGAGTGCCTATGGCCATGTTCAGGTTGTTCAAACCACCCCTGGCCATCTTCCTGGGCAGTGCGGTCATAATCCCGTTCCCTATCGCCATGTCGGTCCCTCTCATGTTTTGATTCAGTACGGTGGTCATAATCAGATTCCTTGTCACGGGAACGGCCACGATCATGCTCAGGGTCCCCAACTTCATAATCCCTGTCTCTTTCTCGAGGGCGATCGCGATCACGATCCCTAGTTTCTCGATCACGCTCATAGTCACGGCCACGATCACGTCCTCGCTCACGAGTTCGATCACGATCACGACCACGATCTCTTTCCCTATCCCTATCCCGATCCCTGTCTCTGGGTCTATCACGATCTCTGTGGTGCCTATCTTCCCTGTGATCACGATCCCTAGGCTTGTCATGGGAGCGTTCACGGGAGCGCTCACGAGACTTCTCCCGTTCTCTCTCCTTGTCTTTCTCTTTACCCCTTTCACGGGAATTTTTCTCTATCCCTGAAAATCAGTTCACTCAATATCACTCACATAGAAAGCAATAATGAAATTGCAGTAATAATAATAAGAATTCATGAATACCTACAATGCATGACCAAATGCCAGAACAATTACTTCGAGACAATTGTTACAAAAATTTAAATTGTATAACTATCACTAAAGTACGCAAGTAAAAATCAGTAACATAACCATGACATTGAGTGCACCCTCCTTTATCTGGCATGCCTTTTGTTTTCACCTCTTTTTTTGTTTTTAATATTTTGAACAAGCTTTTATTAAATAAAAAATAATCATAATCATTTAAAGCTGAACATCACTACTACCAAAACCTTTCAAACAATGTGCAAAACAGTTTGGAAAATCTTACAAGTCTACATGCCGCTCCTCGCGTCCCCTGGGCTCCTCGGACCGGGGTTGTCCTCCTGATTGTACTTGCTCCCTAAGCAAACAAAGATAAATGTTAAAGTTAACAAAGGCACTTAAAAAAACATGCTAAACATACGAGAAAACAAAGTTTTCACATCCAGCAATTTTATGACACAACTTGGAAGAAGATCATGTTCCCAAAATCCCATAGCTAATATAATAAAACAAGTACAAAACAAAGCAGTTAGTTTTGATAATATAGATTACATAATAGGAAGACAAAGAAATCTCTACCAATATACCACTTAAAGATGAGTCATAAAACAACCACAGAGGATACAATTCTCTTCATTTGTTGGTGCTCACATAATGTTGGTTCCTATAATTTTTTCTGCAATGGATGACTATTACATTACCATTGACTATATTTCTTACCAAAAAATTGACCACAGGGATTTAAAAAAAAAAGAGACATGGAACAGAAGAGATTAAACATCTTTACCTCAGTAGGAAAAACTTTGACATCCCCTATAAAACTTATAAAATTCAAGCATACTCTACAAATAATCTCACATATTTTCAATTCTGAAACTAAAAGAACACTTTCATCCCCATGTTAATTCAGGACAAAACATAAGCACTTTAGGCAATGAGGTCCATCTCTCTTACAACTAAATTTCTACTGTACAATATGCACATCAGTTCTTGATGACTAAAGTTGGGAAATGTTGGAATCAAACTCCTTACCTTCCTGAATATCTCTGATTAACTTCTTCACCTCCAACTCTGGTGGTCCCAAGCCCACCACCCAGTCGGCGAGGACGCCAGTTTGGGACTGTCCTCCCACGTTCAACATCTACAAGAACCCTTCTGCCTTCAATCTTCCTCCCATCAGCTTGCTTGTATGCAGCTGTAACATGCATATAACTAGTCTTAGAAATGAAGGACAAATCATATTGTAATTTAGTACATAAAGTATTAAAGCAAACCTTTCATATCCCGTGTATGCATGTACTCAATGAATCCATAGCCTCTAGGTTTATTTGTTTCTTTGTCAGAGACCAATCGAACCTGAAATTTCATAGAAGAAGAATATGATTAATCAACAAGATATAAAGTATTCTGATCTTAAGCAAACAATGCTTAAGACTAAGTAACTATGAATAGATGTTTTAACATCTACAACAAAGCATCATACTGCAGAAAAATATTGAATCCTAAATGGCACGGCAGACAGGCACTATGCCTCTTTAGCCGTGCTCACCTTTAAATCATACAGCTTCCATCGCAAGATGCATCATCACCGGCTAGAGTTGCAGAAAAACTGACATTTGTGGCCAACTTACCAGTTGAACAGACTATTATCCCCTTACCAGGGAGATTTTTTTAATAATAAATTTTTTTTGTAAATACTATTAAAAATAACAGGACATCGCGCTGCCGATGTGTGTGTGTGTGTGTGTGTATGTTTTTTTTTTGTTTTTGTTGAAAGCCTTCAAAGCCAAAAGTAAAATTTTCAGCAGAAAATGCATGTACTACAAATTCAAAGGAGAAAGAGATGCTAATACCCCCGACTTGTTTTACCCTGTTGGTCTCCTTTTGTTGCTTGAAATAAAGTCCAAAAGGCACAGTGCATCACTGCTCTGCTCAATTTATAGTATTCAGCTTTGCTATGCAGGATGAAGCATCATTTTTGGGATTGGATAGGGATAAATTTTGGAATCAAAGATACCATATGCAAACAAATTACCACCTTACCAGGGATATGTCTTGAATGTTAGAACTTAAAACCAATACATATCCTAGAAACACCCAGTTCCAAGATCTCTTAAATAAAACTACATTAAAGGGGGAGCTAAGAATGGAGCAAACCCATACGAGATTACCAGTATACTCGCAGTGACACCTGTGTTAATTTTTAAGTCTTATAAACTCAGCTTTGCTGTGCAGAACGAAGCACCATGTTCGGAATCAGATAGGTAGAAATCAAAGATATTGATGAATACTCACCCCTTACCAGGGATACTCCTTGAATGTTAAAACTTAATACTAGTATGTACCCTAGAAAGCCCAATTCCAAGATCTCTACATAAAAACATATAAAAAAGAGAGCTATGGAAGGATTTAAACAAACCCGCAAGACATTACCGGCATATTTGCAGAGACACCTGTAATAGTAATACAAACTTGCAAGACTCCACTAACAATAAAACTAACCAAGGAGAACAGACTCGAAAGGCATCACCAGGCATTACCAGTTATAGTTATGGCTGGAAACAATGCATTATCTCAACCCAGTTGGCTGAATGAATTTTCAAATTCAGTTTATTATGCAGAAAATGTATGAGACAGACTCTTGAGGGTTCTAACTACATAACTTCAGAAAAGTTCAGTAATATGTACCCCAGGCATCTTTTTGAACAAAATTGGAAAAAGGAAAACAGTCCTGAGAGTACTTTTTCCAAATTCAAAGATTAGAAAATCTGGGATTTTTGTAGAGAAAACAAAAAGGAACAAGCTACAATGCAAGTGAACCTCTTACCGAACCCCCTTGGGGTTGCTCAAAAAAAAACCTACCCGTTTGATTGGACCATAAACGTCAAACTCCCTTTTGATTCTGCTCTCAGTTGACTCATAATTCTGCAGGAATACAATAAAGATTACACGTCAACCTTAACGAATACGAAGAACAGCATGAGGAAAACCAATACGGTACCCAAAAATGTTACTCACCAGTCTAGCAATAAACAAAGTCTTATATGGATCTCCAGAAATATTTGGGTCATTATTTGGATCATCTGCACAGAAACAGATATAAGGAAAACAAGGTAACATAAATTATAAGAATCCAAAGTCTTACAATCAAAAGAAGAGTAGGTCATCACATTTCTCTAGCTCTTCTGCAGCCTTTGCTGCACCCTTGTCAAGCCTTAACTGGTGTATCCGAGCCCTTCTTTGTGTCTGAATCCAACAAGACAGAAAGCATATATGTTTAGTATGAACAGTGACTTCATAAGGTTATGTCTTCATACAAGAATTTCAAGTTAGAATCTTACAGGAGTTTCGCCCTTTTGGACAGGCGCAGTATATTCAGGATCTCCTGGCTCCGCAAACTTACTCACAAACTGCGCAATCCCTTCATTAACCAAAAATAATACCAAAAAAATTAAGAGCTACAACCTAAAAATTCATGCCAAATTGGAAATTATTCAGGCCCAAGATTTACTAAAAAACCTGTCAAGGGTGGGCATTTTCTTTTCTCTGGAGGCGGTTTAAAATCCAACGGTGGTCGAGGCTCAAACAGCTTCAAAAGGTTAGTTGTTAAACCAGTGGGGTGACTCTGACCAATCTGCAGCGCAAACACAAAAATTACAAATCGATATTCCTTACAAAATAAATCCAGACCTTAACTATGTTTACAAAGCAACCAATACAGAACGCCCAGTCAAAAAGCAAAAGGCAAAAAGCAAAGTATGTTCAACTTCTGAGTACTATCAATTGACATGCAACAAAATTCAATAAATTAGGAGAAAACTACAGAGATCAGCTACATATTTAGCTAGGGTTTATCTAAAACATGAAAATCCTATATTAATCAAGTAATTTGCGAAGGATAAAAACAAAAACTTGGCCTCACAAATAGAAAAACTAAACCTAAACAAGTAAGAGGAAGAAACCCTAAGGACGAACCAGTTTGAGCTGAAGAACATTAGCGCGGTTCTGGGCCTTGGTTCGGCCCTGAACGGCGGCGTTTTGGCTGCGCATGAAGGCATCGTTGTTGTTGTTGTTGTTGTTGTAGTCTCCCATGGCGAATCGATCTGAGCTCAGTTATGGTTTCTGAAGCAGTCCGAGTACTCTGTACTCAGATATGAAGGTTGCATAAATATATGGGGAATCCGAATCCGGATCCGGTTGAAACAGTCGGGTCGGACTGGGAAAGCCAGATAGGCGGCAGCGAAAATCTGAGAAGGGTTTTCGAGAAGGTATTTATAGACGCCAAATTATGTGTGAGCTTTGTCCTTTTGTAATGTCAATTATATGCAACGTCGGTTAAAAAGTAAAAAACGGAGGGTAATTACTTTTTTTCCCCGTAGTTCGAAATAATTTTATTTTTTTTACCAAATCATATTTTCGGTGTTTGTGACCAATTTTCAACATTTTGTTTCCATCATTTTCATTTTAACAATCCCGTTTACTTAAGAGCATATACAATGGGCTCCCTAAACCACCTTCTTAGACAAATTTTAGGGAGGAATGATAAAAATACGACTCCAACCACGCTCCTTATCCACCTCCTAAAATAGGGAGTCCTCTAGTAGCTCTTAAATTTGAGGAGAGATAAATGACTCCTAGTAGATCCCTATAATTTAATGTTGCTTTATTTAATGAGTATTTCAAACTTTTATTTAATGTTAACTATTTTTTATTTTTTTTAATAGAGATTGACCAATCAAAAAAGAGTTATAACATTTATGACTCTCCAAATTATGGAGTATGGTTGGAGTTTAAATTTTTTAGAGAACTCCTAAAATAGCTTTCTTATATTCTTAGCCAAATTTTAGCTAAGAAATAGAGAGCATTATTATGGATGCTCTAAGGACTTAAAATTAAGGTCACGTGAGCACCTATTTAATAAAGACCCTTGCAGCACATATAATAAAGGGAGTTTAATTGCTAATTATATGTGTCATTAGATTAATCCAAGGATCTTTATTAAATATGTGCTCACATGACTTCATTTCTAGGTCCTTATGAGCTGACAGCTTTAGTTATTTAGTTTTGTTTATATTAGCACTTAAGTCTTACAACTCTAACATTATTAAGAAGATAGACCTAATTCTTAGGTTTTTTTGTTGATTTCAAATAGTATTGCACCCCCACAAAGGATGGTTACGTATTGCCACATCGAAGTTCATCTATTAAATTCACAAAACAAAATTTATAATTCGAACTTGATTACAAATCAAACAAAACTATATGACTAATTATGCCAAAGTTCTCTATTAAAAAAAATGCCAAAGTTGAAATGACATGGAAAATAAATCAAACTACGAAAACCAAAAATATTCAAGTAAATATAGATTATATTAACTAGATCTTAATATAGTGGTATTTCTCTACTACATAATGTTAGAAAAAAAAACTTCCATATTCAATTCCCCTTTGTAAATATATAAATCATATTAACTAATAAAATTTTAATCTAGTGGTAATTCTCTCGTTAATTTGTTTTAAAAGTAGCCATTCTAAATTGTTAATTTGTTTCAAGTATGACTCATAAATTGTTAATTATGAGCAGTTCCGCCTGTATACATGTCTCCAAGTTGGTTCAGGGGACAGATTCAAAGAAAGCAATGGGAAAAAAAAGAGCCTTTAAGAATAATACATTTGTGTGATCCTTTGTAAGGAGGTGCCCTAGCTACCCAAGGGATCCCGAGCCTCTCCAATTAATATTTGTGCATTTATACGTATTTAAAAGAATTCTAACTATTTGATTAATTTAATGAAGTTTAATCATTCCCCGTCAGTATAATCATATTACATTAAAAAATCACATTTCGTAGCATATAAATCTGTGATACAAATAAATTTATTGAATAAAATAATCAAACATTCATGGCAATTCATAACAATACAGATAAGCTATCTTCTTCTAAGTCCAAAGTATTTGTACGAATATAGTACAAATCCATATTTATCAAAGAAAACAAGTTAATCAAACTAATTAATCAAGATCTGGGTCATCTCAATTGGCACCCAAAATACACAATTTCCCAAAGCACATGCCCCTCTCCCCCGCAAACGCCCTTCCAATGTCTCTCCAGACCTCCTCTCTCTCTCTCTCTCTCTCTCTCTCTCACCTTTCTTGGGTAAAAATCCCAAATCCCAAAATTCAATAGCAAATTAGAAACTGTAACCACATTTTCATCCATAAGCAGTATGATCAATTGTTTTTCTTTGTACTGTGTTGTTGTGAAATTATGTCCTCTCTTAGGTAAGCTCTTGTTGGACATTAATTGTTGTGGTGAGGGCTCAAACGAGTTGCTGCTTTGGGTTCTTGGGTGTGCCAGACATTTCTCTGGAGTCATTACTTGAAGTCCCAAACTCACTGCTCCCAAACTCCTGGCTTGACAAGGCCAACTTTCTGAACTTCTTCATGTCTGCATTGTATGCCTGCGTGTCGTAGTCTGAGCTTCCTCCGCCGGCAGCAGCGTTGAACATGGAGCTCTGCCCTGGTTTTGTCCCCTCATTCAAGTCATCTAGCGACACATCTCCTTCGAGTGCACGTACAATCTGTTTTTTCAGCATGGTGTGTTATAAGACTGTCAATCTCGACTAATTATAAATGATTATATATATACACGTTACCTGGCTCATCTTCGGGCGCTTTCTAGCAGAGTGACGGATACTTGCAGCAGCGCAGGCCACCATGCGTGCCATCTCCTGAGGGTTGAAGTTATTGTCCAAGCGGATGTCAACTAGCTCCAAATGATTGCCTTCCTCTAGTGAACGGTTGAGAAGTGGTCGAGCCTGTGCATTTAACGTGTCACATTATTATTTACTCAAAAATTAAGAGAGGAAGTAAGTAAGATTTATTATAATTAGCACTCAAAAACTTGCAAAGATTAATAGATGAGGAAGTACGAACCCAGTCAACTAAGCTGTCGTCCATTGCATTTGAAGGATCCACTGGTCGCTTTCCAGTTATGAGTTCCAGGAGCATGACCCCAAATGAGAAAACATCTGATTTCTCTGACAATTTTCCACTTGATGCATATTCTGGAGCCAAATACCTGCATTGTTTTGATACAAAACCAAATTTATATTAATCTGGTAATTAACTGAACAACCACTAGTAATAAGATTGAGTTCAATTGCAGTATTCTTCAAAACTCAAGACAATGTTGAGAGTATTATTCCAGATTGATCACTCATAATCATTGCCAATTGATTTTGAATCGGATGAACTTACCCGAAAGTTCCCATAACTCGTGTAGACACGTGGGTGTAATTGTCAGAAGACAACTTGGCCAGCCCAAAATCAGCAACCTGAAAAAGCAAATTAAAAGAATGATCAAGGTGGCTGATTGATTGATTTTGGCGTATGCATACTATAAGCATCACAAAAATATGTATGTCAGCAACACATACCATGGCTTCAAAGTTGAAATCAAGGAGAATGTTAGCAGATTTAATATCACGATGGATGATTTTCGGGTGGCCTGCATTGATTCATTTAATTTCCGATTAAGTAAATATATGTCAAGAGAGAGAGAGAGAGAGAAACAACTAGAATAAGTAGCTAGGTGCTTTGACTTTCTTACAATCTTCATGAAGGTATGCAAGCCCTTTGGCAGATCCAACCGCAATCCGAAGCCTAGTTGGCCAGTCCATAGGTGGAAGACCCTTTCCTGCAACCCATAATTTTATCATCATCTCATAAAATCTCGAGAAATACAACTATTTAGATGGAATTTATACATTTAGATAGATGATCAACCAAAATCGTTTAAATATTAGCACTCAAAATTGAGTTTAAGTAACCGAAAAAATTGTGCTGTGTTGATATTTGATCGTAACATCGACAATGTAGAGTATAAGTGTATTCAAACTCACCATGCAAGTGATATTCCATGGTTTTGTTTTCAACAAATTCATAGACCAGCATTCTCTGCCCACCAGCAATACAATATCCAACCAGAGACACAAGATGCCGATGATGAACTCGGCTAATGATCTCCACCTCCGCCGCAAATTCTCGTTCTCCTTGACCACTGCCCGACTTGAGACTTTTCACTGCAACCTCTTTCCCATTGGGCAAGACACCTTTGTGCACATACCCGAACCCGCCCTGACCCAACAAATTCACCTCTGAAAACCCATTGGTGGCAGCTGCAAGCTCATCATAAGTGAATGTGCTCTTGTTGAACCCAAGTGACATTGTTGGCGACGGAGGTGGCAATGGCGGTCCTGAGAAATTGGTGCTCGCTTCGCCACTCGTCGGAGGTGGCCCCGAAGGCCAGGCACCACCACCAGGTGCTTGGTTGTTTAGCCTCACCACATGGTCTCCTTGTGGATTATTCATGTCATGCCAATTTTGTTGCTGTGTATTGTTGTAATAGCCACCACCACCTGTGCAAATATAAAGTTAATGAGGCTAATCTCAAGATTGTGTATATATGGGGTGATGAACACCAACTGAATCTTTTCTTCTATATGAGATTTTTTTTTTTTTTTTTTGTCAATTGAAATAAAGTGACAAGAGATATTATAATTTCATAACACCACGACTAGATGATTTCACAGTTGATGCATACTTATTAAATTAATAAGTAATTAAAAATTATGTCACATCATGTGGTGAACAAAATTATGGGTTAGGGTTTGGCACCTTTGTGATGATCAGCAGGATCTCCATAGTACTGCATTTCACGACGCTTTCTCCTCTTCCTTCTGATGCAAACCACGCACACCACGAGCAAGACAATTATAACCAATGACGCCCCAATAGCCACTCCGGCTATCTTACCTTTATTATCCGTTGATGATGAGCTGTCTTCATCAGAGCTCTCTGTTGATGGGGTGCTGCTTCCATGTGACGGCGGCGATAGTGCACCAGTGGGAGAAGTCTTAGGACGCGCGTGTGGAGGTGTTGTAGCGGCAGCCGTATCATTTGCTTCAGTAACAGCCGCCGGAGGTGTCGGCACAGCCGGCGGTGATTTTGCCGCCTGCTCCTTTGGAGGAGGAAGCGCTGGGGTCGCTTCCTTTGGCGGAGGTGGCGAGGAGGATGCCGCTTTTGGTGGAGGTGACGATGAGGAACCCTTGGGAGGTGGCGCCGAGTCCTTTGGAGGTGGCGGAGATGATGGTGGAGGTGATGACGGAGGCGGCGATGACGGTGGCGGTGCTGATGGTGGTGGTGAGGATGGTGGTGGCGACGAGGGCGGTTTCGCGGGAGGTGATTCCTTTGGGGATTCTTTTGGAGACGGGGATGACGACGAGGAGTCTGGTGATGGTGGTGAAGAGTGATCCGGGGACGGAGCACTATCAGAAGACATTATTCGTCTCTTGATCAACCTCCGGCCAGGTACCACTTCACCTCTCCCGTAACTGCTCGCCTCAATGATTGAAGACCCCCTAAAACAATTTGAAAGCAATAATAATTAATCAACACTAAGTTTTAATTAGCAAATTATAATCAAACCTAAATGCATGCATGCATGCATATGCATAAAGAAGAAGAGAAATTGAAAATGTGTAACGTTTGATTAATGTACATGTAACATGTGCTACCAAGTAGAGATAACAAACATTAATCTCCCCTCCAGGACCTCCAGGACCCCATCTGTAGTTTTTAGTTTAATTGATCGAAAGATTATGATTAATTTTTTTTTCGAATTTTAAAAAAATTTGATCGGAGAAGAAGATATGCAGGAGGGCGGAACGAAATAACGAAATAATTAAGGTACCTGGTGATCAATGGAAAGAAGATAGGGTAGGAGGGTTTCTCAAAGGAAAGAGAAAGGGAGGAGCACTCTAGTGTGTCCTTGCCATTATGGCCTCCTACAAAGGAGGGACCAACCCTTAGCTCTCTCTCTAAACCTCTGTTTTTGTCTCGGCCACCCCTAACTTAGATTGTGTTGGTTATTTCTTTTACCAGTTCCTCCGTCTCATATTGGCACCTCGCTGGAGCCTCCCCCATTTAATTTGCTTCGCATTTGTTATTGGCTCACAAGCAACAATATTGCCTTCAAATTTAGACTTTGCCTCCACCTTGGGCGCTTCTCTTCACACTTGGACGCAAATCACATCACATCCTATTGGTTTGGGCACACTAACCAACTTCATAACCTAGCTACTACCAGCACCAAGTAATGACAGCATATGAAGGTTCCAAGAATAGCAACCAACGTGTATATACCACTCAGCAGTTATCCCCTCGCGCCATGGTAAAAGTTCAAAACTTCGATTCATGCACTCCTCCGCGGTTTTTTCTGGTACAAAATCCGTTAATTAATCTTGTAATCCTCGAGATATTTATCATATATTTGCCGTTCTTTTTCAAATTAAAAGGAAAGATAACATCATGTTCTTTATAGTTGGGACGAAATCGATCTTTGTCATGTATAAATTATCATTACAAGATGTTTAGTATGTTTGCATACAGGGCCGATGACTTAGCGCAATACTGTTATGACCAAAATTTCCATAATTGATTTGTTTTCTGATGTGAATCTTGGCGGTGTTTAAACTTTATTTAAGAAATGAAATATTTCAGCATTCAACATTCATCATTTTCCGATCAAATTTCCATGGCCTGCATCATTCAGGCAGCCAAAAACCCTGAGCAAAGATTATGACCTCAAACAAGTTTCAAATAAGAACTTCGTCAGGAGTTTGAGAAGAAGTTCGGAATTACACTTGCAAACAATCTAATCCTAAAGTAAAAATCCAGTTTGCTAGCTTGGCTTAGGCAGTAGGATCCACAGAAAAGAGGCTGCTCATGTATGATTAATGCACGTGTACAAGGCTGTTCACATATGGAAGGTACCTCACATATCCATCATCAGTCCTGATTCCACTTCTTAGCACTTCAGCCTTCCCTGCTTTCACATCATAGGCAATCAGTATCCCTCCAATATCAACTATCACCACATCACTATTGACGCAAGCCAGAGCCCTCATCTTCTCAGTAAATTCGCGGAAAAAATCACCATCAAGAGAAATACTATGCTTCAGATTCATGTCCATATCACCATAGATGTCCAGGTTGTACTCATGGCCCTTTCGATGAGGCAGAATGTAACAGAGCTCCCCATGCATCTCTACCAAAGCACCATGTGGTCCGCTGCCGAGAGGGAGTGACAGAATACCATATTGCTCCTCATTCAAATTAAAAGCTAAAATATCGCCAGCAGAAGTTTCCCAGAAGGCTACACCCTTCATAAAGAGTCCATCTCCATTCAGCTTCGAAGCATTTAGCTCACAGCATTCTGTGTCAGCAAGTCTCCACGAGGATGACCTCGAAGAGAATATTTCGAAACAGATAACAGGATGATCAGATAAAGAGAAAGCACAAATAAGTTGATAATGTGCTGCAAAGTTCAGGACAGAAGGCTCAAAGGCTAGAGCTAGGGCTGGTTCAGGGCCATGATACAAGTTTGACTTGGGAAGCGCTCTCCATTCCCTGGTAGCAGGGTTGCAAATATAGTAGGTATTTTCTCCATTGCAGCTTTGGCAGCAGAGCAGACCATTGCAACTGGTTCTGACAGTAACTGGTTCAGGCAAGAAACTGAGGGAAGGACTGGGAACGCCATAAGCATCACCATTAAGAGACATGAAGAAAGGCGCATCACCAGGGAGTTGACAAAACAGACCAGAGATGTCCCGGAAGTGATGAGATTGCTGGTGAATGAAAAATGGACTGGTAATCAACTCATCCCACTCTTTGCTAACAGCTCTGAACCTGAAAAGTGATTTGGCAGGAAGGAAAGGAAGAACATGCTCTGTTACAACATCTTTGATCTCTATGTTCTGCTTGAACCTTTTGGGTCCAGGAAATTCAGAGTAGTCAACAACAAGAGCAATCCTTTTTCTGTCATTTGGAGATCCGTGAAACTGCCATAGAAAAACAAAACAAAAATTTGGTCAGAGGAAAAACAGATTACTGATGAAGAAATGATAAAAATATTAGTAGAGAGAGAGAGAGAGACAAGGGGAGCAAAATGGTTTCCAACATGTAGACCTTCAAGCAAAATGATTATCAATACTGCACAAATAACAGAAGCACCGCCAAGCATATGAAAGGAAAATCTGCCAAAAATAATTGAAACGTCGAGTCACATAAACTCATCTGGCGACCCTCTTTTACATGAATGACTCTTTTTTATAATTTGCTATTGGGAACACAATGCAGAGAAGCATAAACAACCTGTTCGGCGTAATTCTTGAGGGTCTGGAGATACCCATTCGAGCTCTCTTAGAGCTCACAGACACACATAATACAATTTAAGCCAAACTACCAACAATTATCAACCATCCATTTATTTTATTAAGTACAAATTAAAAATCTAAAAATAAAAGCGTCAAATCTACCAATGGCATACCACATCATAGCCATCCACAACCTTCACCTCATGAACCGGAGATGGTGGATATTCTTGTCCACTGTCATCAGATAGATCACCTTCTTCAGAATTCCCAGTACTATGCTCACTGTCCACAGAAGTCGCCATTTCTGTCTAAAAAGAGACATAACAAAATCAAATTTCAAAGAATTAGATCATTCAATTGCGGTTGCTTGGTGCAAAAGAAATTAACCAAACTCCATAACAAAATGAGATCTTACCGAAATCAAAGAAGATTTAAATGTCTACTGCTCTGTTGATTGCTTCAATAAGGTATGGAGAATCAGAAATGAAAATTTTGATATCTTCATTTCCATAATTTACGATCTTGAATGAAAAGAAACAAAACCCCACAAAGAACAATCCAAAATGGGTTTTTTTCTTTCTTCGTAAAATGGGTCATTTCCGAAAATCAAATTCAAACCCAAAATCCATTAGGAGAAAAGAAACAAAAGCCCCATCAGTAACATCCGAAGTGGGTTTCTTGTTTTCTTGGTACAAGTTGGCAATTTTTCCAAAAATAAAATTCAAACCCAAAACACAATGACAATGTCTTAGAGACCAAGTTTTCCTTCTTTTTCCTTGGCTTTCTCAGTAACCAAACAAACCAAAATGGTAATAGAAATAAGAAGCTTGAAAGAAAAAGAAAAAAGAAACAGAACGAAAACAGAGAGCGGTCTGTCAAGAAACCCAAAACATACAAACCTCATAAAACAGAGAAATTGACACTCTTACAAAACCCATTCATGAAAGTGAAACGAAATGCATTATAGATTCAAGAGTGTTCGACAAGAAAAGGAAAAAAGAACAGAGAAGCAATCCGCCGATGGGTTGGGTTTTGCATTTCCAATAAAATAAGCAATGTGCGTATCGGCAATTTCGAAACGCTTTAATCAAACCCTGAAAAAGAAAACTACGAGAAGCTTACCGTCGTAGCCCTAAGAGACCGCCGGAGATCAAACGCTGGGTTGAACTTAAACGCGAGAGAGCGCGCGCACGCGAGAGAGAGAGAGAGAGAGGCTCTGTGTTCACGGTTGAGAGCAGTTAAAATGACGTACGCAGTACTTTACTCCTCTGCACATAAAAGTAGGGCTTGTATCGGCTTCCAATGGTGTTTGAACACGTGGCTGACTTGTATTGGCCTAGCTAGAATACTTAGCAATGTGGATATCAAGGGTGACGTGAGCTACAAGTTTATTTATACATGCAGCATGTGTAAGAGTAACTGCACTTACAAATCATTTTGTTTTCGTTTATATTGAAGAAATAAGTGAAGTGATTTTGAACATTGTATTTAAGGTTTTAGATTTATAGCTCAAGTGATTAAGAATATTGCATTTGAGATCTTAGATTCGATTGTCTCTTTCTCAATCTCGCTTGTATCAAAGAAATAATAAACTACTTATTGGGATTTTCTCTTGCTACCTTTGTGTTCACATGCATCGTCAAAATGAACGAAATAGGAATGCAGAAAGTGACAAGCTTGTACTCGAACCATAAAGTTGAGAAATGATGATTCGAAGATGAGCCATCATTTTCATTTTGGGTCGGTCATTTTCCTTTTGGCTCTTTTTTGGTATGGGGTCAAGTCAATACAAATGTGAAATGTCTTGTTTTTTTCTTTCTGTCTAGTGGGTTTTCTTTTCAAGTTGCGTCAAGTTGCATTATACAACCAAAGCTAAATGGAATATCATAGGCACAAAGTGCATACATGGAACTCAAATAAGAAAAGGTTGCATCCACTCCAATATTATTTATTATAAACCCAATAATCCCATACGATCCACCAAAGCACCTGGTCTACACAAAGCAAACGAAGCAGTTGAGAAGTAACTCAAAAGGAAATTACATAGCCACGGACAGAAGCCTAATATTAAACATAACTTTACCTTCTTCTTTTTTGGACGAAACATAACTTTACCACTTAGATCCAAACATAACCACCTAACAAAAACTTTACCAACTAAATCGCCACAAGGCTGTTCACGTATGGAAGAAACCTTTCATATCCAGCATTGGTCCAGACAGTTCTTAGTGTTTCAATCTCCCCTGCTTTCACATGATAAGCAATCAGGTACCTTCCAAGAAGAATTACCACCACATCATCATTCACACAAGCCAAAGCCCTCAACCCTTCAGTAACATGGTTGAAAACCTCACCGATGAGATGGATCCTGCGCTTCAGGTTCATGCACATATCACCATAGATTTCCAAGGTGTACTGACCGTCGTCATCTTCACAAGGCAGAATGTAGCACAGCTCCCCATTCATCTCTGTCATAACACCTTGTGGTCCGCTGCCGAGAGGGAGTAGCATCATACCATATTGCTTCTCCTTCAAATCAAAAGCCAGAATGTGCCCAGTTGATGTTTCCCAAAAGACAACACCCTTCAAAAAGAGCCCATTCCCACTCAGCTCCAAAGCATTGAGCTCATAGCATACTGCGTCAGACAGTTCCCAAGAGTTGGACCTTGAAGAAAATATATCAAAATAGACACCCGTATGACCAGGTACAGAGAAGGCACAGACAAGTTCAAATTTTGCTTCAAAATCAAGCACGGAAGGCTCAAAGGCTAGTGCCAGGAAAGATTCAGGCCCATGATAGTAGACTGGCTTGGGAAGCTCTTTCCATTGCTTGTTCAGAGGGTTGCAGATATAGTAGGTATCTTCTCCATCGCAGGTTTGACAGCATAGCAGACCTTTGCAAGTGGTTCTTACACTAACTGGTTTAGGCAAGAAAGTGAGGGAAGAACTGGGAACGCCATAAGCATCACGATCAAGTGAGATGAAGAAAGGATAATCACCAGAGGGTTGACAAAATAGACCAGAGATGTCCCTGAAGTAGTAAGTTTGCTTGTGACTGAAGAAAGCACTACCAATCCACTGATCCCATTGTTTGCTAACAGTTCTCAACCTGCAAAGTATTTTGGCAGGGAGGAAAGGAAGAACATACTCCATTGCAGCATCATTGATGTTCATTTTCTTAATATGCTTTCTGTCTTCAGGACAATCATCTATATGACCAATTCTTTTATATGAATATGTGTGAAACTGCACATTAAAAAGTTCATCAAGATGCAAATCAAGGGAAAAGAAACAAAGATACAAAAAACTTGAACATTTAATCACATGAACAATGACAGCCTCCAATTCATCAATAAACAAAACAAACATGGAAATCTGGGGATAGGACCTTATCAGTTTGCTTAATTTGGTTCTATCTGCAGGAGCCAGGAATGCTTGTTTAGGAAAGAACTAACCGTTAATATCATATACGCAATCAATTAACCAAAACAGTAGCAGAGCAATATAAAAGTATGAAAACTTCATCTCATATATAATACGGCCACTACCAAACACTAGGACCAAACAAAAATGTCATACCTTGAAAGAATAACGCTTTATCCTTGACAGAGGCACAGGGACTACGGTACCCACATAATTGCCGTTATCCTCAATCTTCAACACTTCTCCGCTTCCATCAGATAGATCTTCTTCAGAATTAGTGCCCAAATAACTGTCATTATCCACATTCTTCATCTGTGGTTCGCTTTCATCAAATATATCTTCTTCATAATCAGAACCCAAATAACAGTTATTATTCACATTCTTCATCTGTGGTTCGCTTTCATCATATAGATATCCTTCAGAATCAGTATCCATATAACTGTCTTTATCTACATTCTTCAACTGTTGTTTGCTTTCATCAGATAGATCTTCCTCAGAATCCATACCCACAGAAATGTCAGTATCCACAATCTTCAACTGTTGCTTGGTTACATCACATAGATTTTCTACAGAAGCAGTAGCCACATAACTTTCATCACCCAAAATTACATAATTTTCAGAATCACTACCCGCAGAAGTGTTATCGCTCACAACGACATAAGAGGAGTCAGAGTCACTGCCCACATCTTTATCATTATCCATGGTATATAATCCTCAGAATTCACCAACACTGCACAATGACATCAAGTTGGTTAGAACACATTTAATAACCCTTCGAAGATAACTGAATTTCCCAAACATCAAGACCCATAACAGATCAGGACTTTTAAACAAGAGGAAAGCAACATAAGCTTCTTTGAACCACGGAACAATTTTGCTGCCAAATACGAGGGAACAACTGTTTAAACAGCAGCTAAATTAAAGCCTAGTATTCAATTAAGGTTGCTTGGCACAAAAGAAACAAAACAAAATCAGATCATAACAAAAACCCCAAGTCCTTGGTTCGATTGCTTCAATAAGGTGTTCTTATATCCTAATTCTAAAAATTCTAAAATTCTGGGGTTGGGAAGAAGAAGAAGAAAAATAATAAAACCCCATAAAGAAAAATCCAAAATACATTTCTTGTTTTCGTAGAAACAAATGGTATTTTTTTCGAAATTCAAATTCAAAACCGCAATGGCATCAAGTCCCAGTATACTTTCAGTTTCTTTGGGTTTCTCAGCAACCAAACAAATCAAAACATAGATAAAAACATGAAAATTGGATAAAAGACAGAGCGAAAGCAGAGAGCTTTCTCTAAATTACGAAATCCAAAACACACAGATAAACCCTACAATGATCAAACAAAACCCATAAAGCAGAGACAATAAAACCCTTAGAAACGATCGAAAGCAACCCCAAAAAAAACCGACTCATGCATGTAAAATGACAAGCCATAAAGATTCAAGATTTTTCCACAAAAACCCAAACAAAAAAAAGAGCACTCTGCCAATGAGTTGGGCTTTTTCATCTCGGCAAAAGAGAAAGCAACGAAGCAATAGCAAGAAGCGTACCTTCGAAGACCTGAGAGTCGAGCAAGCCGGTGATCGAACGCAGCGATGAACGCAACAGAGAGAGAGAGAGAGAGAGAGAGAGAGAGGACTTAGAACTGAAAAGTCTATAGAGTGAGAGAGCAGTTTAAAGTCACGAACGAGGCCGTATGGTTTGTTTGTATCGGGGGGTTGTCTTGACACGTGGAATTCCAATGGTTTATGTCGGGTTTCTCTCGACACGTGTACGCCTCAGATTGATCTGTTGGCGGAGAAACAAGGTCTTGACGAGGTCAGAGGTTGCTTAAGTTTTAAGTTTGAAGCTTGTGAAGGGATTCGCACCGGGTTGTTGAACTTGTATATTGGATTTTAGATTCCAACCAAGTCTTCTCCATAATCCAAGTGATTAATACGAAGTAAAAAACTTACAGATAATTACTAATCCAAGTTTTTCTCCACAATAATCTCGTAGCCTAATTTTTTGGAATTGCATCCCATTTTGAAGGAAGTAAATAGGAAGCTAAATAAATAGTATTAATTTCTAAATAATTATGGTTCAAATTAGCTTTAAATGCGTACAAAATTACTAGGTTTTAGCTTTGCTAATGATTACTGGCTTTACGCTTCATGAACAATCATGATCTTTCATAAAAATAATAATAATTAAAAACCCAAAATCATGATGCCTCAAGGTTTTATCCACCTTTTTTCTGTTTGTTTTGGGTCAAGGATTTATCCATTCATATATATATATAATTCTAAACCCAATAATATCATATGAGGTAAAGCGGCAGGTCTACAAAGGAAGCCAATAAGAAGAAATAAGCAGTTGACTGTTGACTCATGGACAATTCGATGGCCATGTACACAAGCATTAAGCAAGCATAAATGGAGAAACTTTACTACTTAGTTCAAAACACAACCATCTAATAAAAACTACCCAGTGTTATTTTCTTCATGGTTGCACAACCGCAAAATAAGGCACAAGAGAGGCCAGCTAGATCTCCACAAGACTGTTCACATGAGAGACAATCCTCGCATCGTAATCAAATTCATCACCCACACATTGAGTTTCTTTAGTCTTCAGGTTGTACGAATAGAGTTTTCCGCCACTGCGAAACAAGACCACATTTCCACTGGCAAACATTATATTACTAGACAAGCGATCAGCAGCCGGAGCGAAGGGTGAAGGTGATAGAGTGATCTGATGTTTCGTTTTCCACGTCCTGGCCTTGCTGTTCATCTCCATTGTGTTTGTGTAGGCGTTAGACAATACATTCACAGTTAATCCTGAAGACTGAGCCTTTGTCAAACAAAGCTTTCCATCCATCAGACCCAGGGCCGCACATCCTCCCGTGCCATAAAAATCGCCATAGAGGAGTTGTGTGCGCTCCATCTTCAGGTCAAAAACAAGAATCTGAGAACCCATTGCCTGCCAATAAACTATGTCGTTCACATGAACACCGGATCTTGGCACGAGAGTTTTATTGCCAAAGTAAATCTCACCAGAAACTCTCCAAGACCCCTCCTTGGAGGAATAAATCTCAAATTCATATCCATTGTCAAAATCAACGGATGGAAAAGCACATACTAGCTTGTACTCGGCCACAAAGTTCAGCAAAGATGGTTCAAAGATGAGAACAATAGCAGGGTCAGATCCATGATCAGCATTTGCCTTAGGAAGTTTTTTCCACTTCTTAGTAACAGGATTGCATATGTAATAAGCCTTGTAGCCATCACGACCCTGGCAGCAAAGTAATCCATTGGAAGAAGTCCTTATGTCAACTGGCTCAGGCAAGAACTTCAGACATGGGTCTGGAACACCATATGCATTGCGGTCAAGAGATATGAATGAAGGTGGGTCTGCTCTGGATTGATAAAAGAAGCCCGAGATATCAGAAAAACAATTCGACTGCTTGTGGGCAAAGAAAGGAGTTAGGATGTCGAGCTTCCAGTCCCTACAAACTCCAGTGAACCTGAAAAGTGATTTAGCAGGAAGATATGGGAGGGCATGATCCCTAACGATGTCCTTGAGGTCCATGTATATCTTACTGTTTTTGTTTACTAGTACCTGATTTGCTCTCCTTCCTCGATCCATTATGCCCTCAATTAAATCTTCTACTCCTTCAAAAGCAATCAAATATTCAAAACTTAAGAAAGAAAGGTAAGACATCTGAAGTACAATAAAGTAAAAGAGACAGTTGATACAAGCCAACACATCTGAGACAGAGACGTCACTGCTGTTTTGTTTCATTGTAGATTTGTTTTGTGATACATTGATCAGATCTTTGAATTTGTCTAGTATTTGAAGACTATTGTATGTCACAAGTTTTCCATATTTGACACAGCACCGCGCTAGACACAAATACAAATTTTACATTTTAGGTAAAAGGATAGTTTAACTCATAATCAATTCTAAATACTACACCCAAGGAAAGCAACCAATTTCTTCTTATGACCAACAATCACCAATCACTATTGGCTTCTGCATATTCGTCTAATTAAAATTACATGATGAAAACGCAGTTCAGGATCTCAGAGAATATTCAAGGACGATATTCCACAATCTTATGAACTCTCCAAAATCAACTTGCACAGAGAATATGGAATCTTAACAAGAATAAATAAACAACCCACATTTTTAACATAACTTCTTAAGCTTGCACTGTTTCTATTTTCTACCCAAAAAAGAACTGAGAGCATAGACCAACTCAAAAAGCCCCTTTCATTTCTTCAGCCTAAATTTTCTAAGCAACCAAACAGATCCATAACAGTAACGAAAACAACCAAGGAAACTCTTAACACAATCAAGAGGCAGCCAGCGAAAATCAGACTATAAAAACCAAAAAACAATTCATCACAAAAATGTGAACAAACTGGAAGCATACAAAACTCATGTAAAAATTTGCAGAGAGCTAATCATGATTAAAAACCTCAATTAATGATCAAAACGAAGATTAAAAGGAAATCAAAGTGAGAGAAAATAGTAGAACTGTGAGTGAGTGAGTGATCGTACCAATCGGATTGCGTCGTTCGTGAAATCGTCGAGAGGAGAGAGAAAGAGAGAGAGAGAGAGAGAGGGGTCTTGATCGAGACGAAGATATTAAAGAAAAGTCTTTTTGGACTCGGGTTGGGGTTTTTGGGGCCCTCTATTTGTGGTAAAGTAGGAGTCAGCTTGACTTAGTGGACTCAGTCAATAGCGCGGCTGTTTGGTTCCAAGAAGACTTATGTTCTACTCTGGAATAGAACAATATTTCAATTCCGATTTGGGATTCGGAGTAATTATTGTGTTTTACGGTAACACTAACAAATATAAACATGTTATAACATGAGCAGACTGTAACACCCGGTGTTGTTAGGCAGAGCTACACTGGTATACTGAGGGAACAAATCCACATAACTTTTCTAATTTTTCTGAATTTATGAATTTCTCGAGGCTCATGAAAAGCTCATACCTTCACTCTAGAATTTGGAATTCAATAAACAATAAGCAAGTCAAATGAGGCTTAATAAGGGAAAAAATAAGAAAAATATTATTTTGACCTTATCATTAATAGAAATCATAGTCTTATCATGCTTTTCATGGATAGTTTTCTTTAGTTACATTTTCGTACTGTGGCAACTTCAAGTTTTTGTTTGGCAATGCTTTGAAATGAAAAGATTTCATTAGCCTCAAATGCTTGGAAATTGGAGGCTAAAAAGGAAATTACATGAAAGCTGATTTGTGTAACGATATTACTATTAATATATACATAAAGGAAATGAGGATCTGCGACTGACTTTTATAAACAAATTACCGTTCGTTTATATAAGGAAATTACTTGAATAGATGATTACCTTTTTCTTGGTGTGGGGAAAAAATTTAGGTAGGAAGTTGGGATTTAAAGTTGGTTGCAGACAAAATATATTTGAGACTTTAATTTCTGGTGGGCTTATTTGCATCTTGAAAATAATTTTATGTGTTATCTTTACGTGATGTTATTAATTTACGTGTTACAATATATGTTATAACATCGGTGATTTGGCAACACTATTTAGTGAAAAACCAAACTCAAAATGTTAAATAGATGGTGGTTATTTCTGCTCATTATCTCTTCTTCATGTGTTCTCTGTCTTTGGGCATACATCATCACATACAACTTAGGAGCAAGATGATTAAAAATGGTGAAAACGCCATTGAAATAATAGAATTAATTGGATTCGACCCTAAATTAGTACCAAAATAATCTTGTTACATACACAATAAACCAAGGAAAATTGAAGTTGGCGACATTGAAATGGTTAAAAGATCAAAGAAGAAGGAAAAATTTGGAAGAACATTGTCATGGAATTTCTTATAGATACACATTAACGTTGTGCTAGTACTTGAAAAGCAGGACAAATTAATTGGAGCAAACCATGTCCACAAACACAAGATTGAATTGTGGTGGCCAATAATCCCACATCATCCAAAGCACTGGTCACTGGGGAGGGGTCCTGGAATGGAGCCCTGCTGAAAAAACTGGAGCCCAAACACCACCAAAATGGAGAGCAAAGACAAGTAAGAGAGACCTTCAACAGCACCCAAAAGGCCAAAAGGGCCATTAGGGAGGCCAGAGCCAGTTTTGGTCTTAGTGTACAAGGACCACCCTACAATTCCCAGGACAGCCAAATAGCTCACGCCTTCAAGGGCACCGATGGAACCACCGGGTCCGGGCGGCAGGCCGCAGCCGGTTGTTTTGAGGGTGTAGAGTGACCAGCCAATCACGGGGGTGGAGACTAGGCCTCCTGCTATGGCTGCTTTCTCTGCAATGGTGCTGCTGCTGCTGTCGTCGCTGGTTTGCTTTGCCATGGCTAAGACCTTGGCTGGGGCTTGCAATCTGGTTGTTGTTTTGTATGTGGCATGGAAGCTTTGAAGTGGGTTTGATAATAGGGAGGTGGATGCTGGAGAAACTAGCAACATCGTTGAGAGAGAGAGAGAGAGAGAGAGAGAGAGAGAGTTTGTTTCTAGTTTGCTGAATTCACACGTTGGAACCAGTTTGATGTATTTACACTTGAGCACCATAGGGTCAATTCAATTTAAGACCAACCAATTTTATTATTTTATTATCATAAAAGTGTCTCCGTCAACCACTCTTTTCTTTTCTATGGCCAAAAGAAAAGAAAAAAGAGAGAAAAAAAATTCTTCTATGTAATTACTAGCTTGTTTCAGCGCACCAAAAGCTAGCGTGAAATGGGAGCCGCAGGTAAGGAAATGCTTGAACTTTTGGCTCAGCGGAGCTGCTTTTGACGGTAAAGCCGTCTACAAGTTGAGCTTGAGCTTCAAAGCGAGTTAGCTCATGCATGCACAAGTTGAGCTTGAGCTTCAAAGCGAGTTAGCTCATGCATGCAAATAAAACATACTTTATTTTGTAATGAATGCTTATTTAAAACTGTCCAATTGAAACCAAGTCCTTCACTAGTAGGCAACACTAGGGTACAAATCCTCTATAACCAAATCTACCATCTTTTGTTGCACTCTTCTATCAGAGATCGACGCCTTAGGTCCCATGTCACATGGGCACCATTTACCCCACGATCACTGCCACCTGGTATATTAGACACCCAATAATATAAAGACAAACAGAATTTACACGTCACCTGCTGAATAACATAAAAAAGCAGAGCAAATAAGACTCGAAGCCAAACTTGATTGAATTGAACTATCTACAAGAGTTTTTACATGCCCCCATTTTTTCCCAAAAAAACTGGTTGGACAAAAAACTGAAGCCAAAAACAATGACAATTTTCAAGTTTCTTTTTCCCTCCACATGCTCTCACCCCCTTTTGAAACTGACTCTTCCCCAACTACAGCCGCGCATAACTGTCATTTGAATAACATACAGCAACGGCTATGTGAGAGATCCAAGTGGGGATAAATTACTAACGACTTTTTGAACTTGAAAAACATTGCATCCAAACCCCTTCTTTTTCCTTAAAACATTATATATATATATGCTTGTCCAAGATCAGGGAAAATCACTAACAGTTCTACCAACCAATCTAATCTAATCTGAGGTTCTCTGTTTTCCAAACTAGAAAAAGGGCAGCATCAACAAAACATAAACATCGACAGATTTACTGACTGTCAACGATGCTTCTTTGAAGACTTGCTGTACTCAACAACATCATCGTCCTCCTCATCGTCCTCACCATTGTCATCCGAATCTGCAGCTTCATCTCTCTTCCTCTTCATTTGAGAAGAAGACGAAGAAGAAGGGGGTGGCAACACCTGAACTTCATCATCTTCATCGTCTTCAACTTCCTCCTCTTCGCCATCACCTTCTTCATTTCCTGCATCCATGTCACTGCCACCAGCATCCTCTTCCTCAGCCTGCGCCACGGGTTGAACTAAGTAACCTGCACCATAGTCCTCTTCCTGCCATTCAATCATGTTTCCGTAAGTTGACAAATTTAAGTAATCATGATAAAATCAATAATAATGATAGTAATAGTAATGAAAAAACAGCCAAATTGATAGGAAACAAATCATCATACAATTGCAGCACGATTAAAAAAAAGTGCAACTTTGATTTATAACACACTAAAAACAGACACTGCTTCGAATAAACAGCCACTTTATCAAAGACCAACAATCCGCCACCCTTGGACAACCAACCAGTCTTTCACAGGAAAGTGCCAGCCTATAAGAATACTACTTTTAAGAACCATGAGCGCCAAATATTACAGGAAAAAGCTTGAAGTTAAGCGCACTCACAGAAAATCTTTCAAGAACACTCTAAATCATGTAATCTGAGATAAGAAGGCAATTGACAATCAAATCAACAAATTCAGGTACTAGATAACAGCAATCAGAAAAAAAGGACCTTCAAATTTTTTCGTGACACCTCCAATTTCTTTTCCCACAAAGATATAAACACTGAAGAGTCAACAGCAAATAATACACATTCCAGCAACACTGGTAATTACAAGATACATCAGAAAAAGGCATCAAATAAAAGTTTTCTAACGACAACAATAACAACAAAAAGGTCTAGCAACAAAATAGAATAAAAATTCGGGGTTTTAAAAGGCATATTCTAACATTTACCTTATCACTACACAACTGTTACAAAAACAGAAATCTGATTTTCAAAAAGCTTCCAAAACTACGAAACTAAAACAATTAGCTAAGAACAAGGTTCAACAACCTTAACCTATAATTGTTCAAAATTTTTGAGACATACTATACACCACATGTAACCATGGAAAAGCACAAACATTATTTCACAGTACTGCAGAAGACACTCCAAAGAATCATCCTCCTAAACCTATACAACCAATCAACATATACACAAAGACATATGCAGAAAACCAATTTCGACCCATATGCAGAAAACCAACAGCAGCCATGTCTCTCCTCTCCAGTGATCTAAAAGAACATCAGCCATAAACAGTTAAACACTGCTACAAAATAATAAGCAAATAATATTATAGCAAACAATAAATATTTATGCAGACAACCAAATATTAGTATATAAAAAATGTTCTTGCAAGGGACTCCTCACCTCTTCCTCACCATCTTCATCTTCAAATTCCCCATCCTCTTCTACTAACTGCTCTTCCTCCCCGGTCTCTCCATTATCATCCTCATCTGCATCATCCTCCCCTTGTTCATGTCCATCAATCTCTCCTTCCGTGCTCGTCAACCTCCCTGTACTCTCCGGCTCTGCAAGATCCCCTTCATCATTGTCCACCTCCTCTTCCTCGTCATCTTCATCATCGTCGTCATCATCCTCCTCATCATACTCAACCCCATCTTCCTCATCGTCACTATCCTCAATCTCTTGAACCTCCACCACATCGTCATCATCAACATCCTCTTCATCAATTTCTTCACCAGAATCATTCTCTTCATCATCGTCTCCCTCCTCATCCTCATCTCCCTCTTCACCAGCCACAGCAGCAACCCGGAATCCATTTGCTGTCTGGTGATTTTGTCCATTCACCCTCGTCGCAGTCACAGTCTCTTCCTCGTCTGCATCACTCTCGTCATCCTCATCAACATCAACAACACCTTCAACCGCCTCACTGTGGCCATTGGTCATCCTAAATGGCCGATCCTCACCATCGATTTCACCGCTACCAGGATCATCCTCCTCGTCATCTTCGTCGTCCTCCTCGTCATCAGATTCCGGCCTCTCGTTCTCCTCCGCGTCCATCTTATCCAAATACTTCAACGACTTGATCAATCCAAACACCCTAGATCGATAATCCTTGACGTGAGTGACCGGACACTCATACAGATCAAGGGACACCAGCTTGAGCTGCGCGAGCGGCGCGAGATCTTCGACATGCTGAATCCGATTGTTCGAGAGGTCGAGGTCTCTCAGCGAGTCGAGACCGGCTTCTACGAGAAATTCAAGGCCTCCAGCGATTCGATTATCCGAGAGGATTAGCTTCTGGAGATTTCGGAGCCTCGGGAACTGCTCCAGGGACGAAACGCCCACGTTTGCAATCGAGAGATGCTGAAGGTTCTGAAACTTCTCTAGAAGGCTCGGAGGAGGTAGACGACCCTGGACGCACTTAACGGCGCCGTCTAGGGTTAGGGCTCGAGCCGCGGCGTGGTCGCTCTGGCCCTCTAGCGCTGTCTCAACGGCTCGCTCCCAGATCTCGTCCATCAAATTCGAAACCTTATTTTATCTCATACAAAGAACAAAACTAAAATTTATCGCTATTTTTTTTTCTTTTTTTGGTATTTTGTAAACAAGCAACGGAGCTTCAATATTTCAATCCCAGAGAGGGGAGAACATAAATGACATAGAAACTCTAACCTTAGCCGTATCCCCAATTCAAGATCAAAACGACACGAATTCAAATCGTTTTTCTCTGAACCGCTTTAAAACCCTAAACCGTTCAGATGTACGGACGCTCTTCTGCAAGTAGGAAATGCTTGAGGAGCAAAAACAAGAAAAGGACCTAAAATGAAATTGGAATTCCTCTCTCTCTTTCTCTCTCTTCCCTCTCTCTCTCTCCTATTGGTATTGGGCGAGTGTGTGAATCGGGATAAACCTCTAGAGGGGGCTCGTAAGTCTTCGGGTTCCGTGGTTAGGGTTCGGGGGGCTGAACCTATCCGTATGGTTTAGGCTGTGTGAATTATTGAAGGATTTCAGATCGTTGGATATACAAGGCGCGGATCGGTGACATGGACGAATGGAAGGTTAAGATTGTGGTTTGTTGTGTTTGTTTGTATGGGGAGATAGAGTGAGAAAGGGAGAGAGAGAAGATTTCGGCTTCGCATGAAAGACACGTCACTGTTGTGGAAATATCGGGGTGGTTATAGATATGCCTATACGATTTGACTAAATTACGTGATTGCCACGATTGTTCCTGACGGACGACTTACGTTGCATGTCGTAACTGCGACGCTGCCTTCTGTTTTACCGTCTATTTTATTTACGACATGCTTTCTTTGCTCATTTAGCTGGTTTGTCCCGTGGTATACCATGAACCTCACTTTTTCCCTTCTATACATAAATATTTCTTTTTTCTTTTTTTTTCTTTCTTGTTTACATTGAAAGGGAGGGATGAAAATAAAAAATGTAAGGCCCCGTTCGGTAATGTTTTAAAAGGTTGTTTTCATTTTCAGAAAAAAAAAAAAATGAGGCAAAAACATGTTCGATAGCCCAAAAACAGAAAACATTAAAATGTTTTTATAAAATGAAAACAAATTCATGTGTACTTGTAGAAAACAGAAAAAAGTTGTTTCCATTCTTATGGGAAACATTTTCATAAAAAACTCACATATTATTATTTCAAATTGTACTTACTGAACGTTTTCACTGTTTTTGTTTTTGAAGATGTTTTCTAATTAATCTACCAAAGCATTTTCATTTCCTAAAAATGCAAATTCATTTTCTTGTTTTCATTCTTTGAAAATATTCTAATAAAACGTTACCGGATGGGAACTGTGGATTTGTTGTTGGGACTGAAACCAAACACACACAAAAGGAAAAATAAAATGCAATTTGTAGCTCAATGTTGAGAGTATTTACGTATGCACTCAAAGTTCTAATTTTTGAGGTTCGATACGTTCGATTCTCCCTCCCCAATGAATTCTGTAATTCTACAACTCCTATAACCCAAAAAATAATCAAACTGTGTTCAAACCTTAAACAAGTAACTAGGCTACGCATTTGTCACCAAAATACAGAAGAAATACATCGGTGAATTCTGTAATTCTACAACTCCTATAACCCAAAAAATAATCAAACTCTGTTCAAACCTGAAACGAGTAACTAGGCTACGCATTTGTCACCAAAATACAGAAGAAATACATCGGTAGTGACAAGGAAGATACATTTTGTAAGGTCTCTATATACAAAAGTCATACCACTAGGCATCCCCACTCTGTTTGGCATTTTCACTTACATTTTGACTCCCGCCACCTCTAAGTTCAGTATAACCTGGTGCCAGGTTTGGAGGCAGCACATACAAAACATTTGGAGAAGAACCTGATGACGGTGGAGGGCACCGAAACTGCCTGGTAACTGAGCATGCACCTGAAGCTGGGGGGGTCAAAATTTGAGTTGGCTTTCGTGTACTAGTAAGACTGTTTGAGTCCATACCCATCTTCTGCTCAAACTGTTGGTTAGGCTGCTGGTTACGTTGCGGCTCATCTATGTCAATTCCTTCAGTGCCATTATGAGAGTTCTTTCCTGCTGTCCTTAAACCAGAAGTACCATATGGAACCTGCTGTTGCCAGAAAGTTGTTGATTGATTCAAAACAGTGGTTTGCGCACCTCGAGAATTACCTTTAAACTCAAACTCCTCTTTACCTATGGCCGGAACATTCATGTCTAATCCCTCATTTGGTTTGTTAGGTTTTATTTCAGGCAGCTTCTCTCTCTCCAAATAAACTGGTATTTCAACTAAATCAACTTTAGATGTTGAAGAACGGCCTGAAGCGATTACAGTGGTTGGGAATGCTCTTTCTGGAGGAACGGCTGGAGTATAATTAGATGGGAGCAAGTCATCCCAATTCTCCAACAGCTCCTTGTAAACTTTCCGGAGAGTGACTTCAGTAAGACCAGTCACCTTACAAATCTCTGCCTGAGTTTTTCGCTTGTCTTCAAGCTGGCAGGCTAAATATATTGCAGCTGCGGAGATGCTAATGGGGTTCCTACGAGTGCAGAAGCATTTGTTTATGACAACCTCTCCAATGTGAGTTGCCAGTTTCTACAAGAAAGTATGTGAATCATGGTCAGACTTGAAAAGTATGTGAATCATGGTCAGACTTGAAAAGTATGTGAATCATGGTCAGACTTGAAAAGTATGTGAATCATGGTCAGACTTGATCAGGAGGAAAATTCAAGTTCAATACCGTCAGCAAAGAACACGACAATTTAAGTCACTAAAGGAAACTCCTGTGAGTAAGCGATTACATAAACCGCATTCCATAGTCTAAATATTGAAGATATTGCAAGATGCCAATGACACAAATAAGAAACTCATCAGACACATTGTAAATTGTGATGGTGGTTAAGAAACTAAAATGTCATTAGCAGGGTTCCTTAAAAATGTGCCTCTATTTGGGTTTCAATTACATGGAAACTGGAAGATCAAAATGATAGAATCTACCAAAAATTGCTTTCACCAGTTCTTGTGAGATAAACTTTCCACAACTTTTAACTCTATGTCTATTTGGGTTCACAGTTCCCCAACTCCTAATTCTAGTTTGAAACCTTTCTTAGTCCTAATTAATAGGATTTCCCTAAAGAATTTTGGATTGCAAATCCCACGCGATATTTCTTTCCTTTTAATAATCATCTGATTGTACATCATCAGGCTTATGCAGGCAAAAGACTTGATCTAAGTATGTTAATGTAATGAGTAGTTCAAGTAGTGCACTCTGCAACAAAACAAAAAGGTACCTGAGCAGATTTATTGAGCTGGAGGAGAGTGCAAAACCGCGGCATATGGACAGATATGGAGTTGCTGTTGATGGGCTGACTAAGTTGCAGTGCTTCTCCAAGTATCTTGATGTACTTACCAATTTCCTTTTGGGGCACATTGGCTGCAATTGAGATTTCCTGCAATACAAAACCAAATGCCAAGTCACAGAAGCTCCAGAAACTGGAAAGAACAGCCACAAAACTCACAACCCAATAGGTTAATCACTTCACTTCCACAATACCCATCATCAAAATCCACACTTTTTAATCAGAAATTAACTTACAAGAAATACAATTACAAACCCAATTAGCATTATAACTGAAAAGGTGAAAACTTAGAAGTAAGCCGATTAGCTTTAATCAGTGTATGTATGTATGTATGTACCTGGAGGGTTCTGGGCTCTTGGGCTTCTCTGATGGCCTGCACAAGAGCAGCAGTAGCGAGAGCTTCAACACTGCGATTCCTCAAGCAAGTAGTGGAGCAACAGTCCCTGAAGAGCTGAAACGCGTGGTCTGAGATGTCGTATTCCAAGCCCAGGATCGAAGCGACATCGATGATTTGCATGTAGGCCCTGAGATTATCGACCACAACGGTGGAAGACGACGGGGATGAAGAAGAGGAGGTGGATTCGAGGGTGCGCTCGAGCTCGGCGAGGTGGCCGGAGAAGGAGAGAGAGGAGCGGAGGAAGAGCGGGTTGGGCTCCAGGGACCAGGTCGAGAAGGCGGTGATGAATCCGGTGGGCTCGAACGGGTCGTCGTCGTCGGCGGCGGCGTTGTTGGGTTGGGCCTGGTGGTGGAGGGTGGGGAGGTCGGAGGTGACGAGGCAGAGAGGGTTGTCTTGGGCGCGAAGGTGGAAGAGGTGGTGGAATTGGGATTGGCGCTCTTCCACCACACGACCACACGACGTGCACTCCGTTATCGAACGACGGGAGTTTGTTGTCGTCGCGCACCGGCCTTGCCCGGCCAAGCAGTACGGGCACCTCATTTCTCTGTGTGTTTGAGAGATTGGTGTTGATTGTTGCGGCGGCTAGGCTGAGACTGAGAGAGAGCCCAGAGTCCGTCGCTCTCTCTTCTTCAGGATGGTCCGTTAGTTTGGGGATCGACTCCCATACGACTATACCATATATGTTATTTATCTTTTTCTTTTTCTTTATAAACAAAAAAGAAAGATAGATTAGGGAGATTAACTTTAATGTTTTATTAACTCACTGAATTTGTTTTATTTGTGAGTTGGATTACAGAAGTTCTTGTTTGATACCAGATGCAAATTACACATTTAAAAAAATACTTTAGACATGAATTAGACTGATCAAAACATTGAGCTCATTTCCTTACATTCAAGTTCGAATTACCCTTAATTGGTCCTACATCCAAGTTCTAATTACCCTTAATTGGTAGAAACTACATTGCTTTGTCGACAATTGCTTAATAGTTTGAATATACTCCTGTGAATTTATAGCTAATACCAGAAATCCACTGACTTAGGGTTAACAGACATTCACATACACCACACCAGTATGAAACTTTGTCTTGACTTGGATTCACTCAATTTGTCCAAGTCACAAGTTCTCTATTTGACAGGAAAAAGAACATAAGAACAGGAACTAACTGAAAATGGAGTGATATGAATACTTAGTACTAGGATTTTACTTGCTGTAAAGAACTAAAATTAGAAACTTGAAGGTGAGGCTTCAGAAATTTCTTTCAATTGAATTTATAGAAAATAATATCAAACAAAATTCCTGCACTTTTAACTCATCTACTCCACATGTTCTTTCAGTTTACCACACACATGGCAAGACTGTGATATCCAAAAATGGAGAACCTAATCAAATACATAGTTTTGCCCTATGAAAACATATGAAGAAGAAGAACCGAGTATGACTGTGCACCTCAGTATCACTCACAAACACTGGCCAGCACACAGTTGTAATTGCAGGAAAATGGAGGCTTGAACCATGGTCCTCAACATTCTAGACATCATCGACCGCTCCCTGTCAAGGTCGCCAGTTCTCTACCTTTGTCTGCCTGCTTCAGAGTCTTACTAAACTCCCGTGCACTCTGGTACAAAGAACAGAACTTGTTAAAAAGTATAATGCATATTTACACACAAAGCTAGGCATCTAGGAAAAGATCTACAGATATTCAGAAACCAAATAGCAGGGCTTTTCTTTAATCACCAATACACATAAAAGGAAATCATTTCTTAGTCAAGACTCAAGACTCAAGATCAAGATGTGCCAAGAGTCAAGGTCAGTGGGGTATGGTTCAATTACTAAGATCCTGATCAACCAAACAACTGTACGTGGTTTTCAAAAGACGGACATATTAATTGATACTAAAATTACTGGAACATCTGCCGTTGTGGTGGGCATCACAAGCATACATTTTCAGTTTATACCAGAAATTACAACCTGCCTTCATCTTAGGATAAAAGATCGGGTTAGAGGACGACATCAATCAAAATTCAACCAGTGAAACACTATGTGATGCTTGCTTACCATGCTTCAAATTTCAGCATTACATAATAGAAAACCATGTGTTGAACTAGTATAAAGCATCAGTTTTACATTCCAGGTCTAATTTGTTCCCTAGGAGGCTAGTTGACTAAACCGATGCTGTTCTGTTTAATGCCATAGTGATCAGGGGGTCAAAAGATTGTCATAAATTCTTTCAAATCCCAAGGAAAATCCTCTGGTTTTCAGCATGAATTATTTCCAATAGTCCCGTGCACAAGACCTTAATTTGTAGTTTTTGTTTTGGAATTACATAGTGCAAACACTAAACAGACAAAGCAGCAGCACCAAAAGGAATGCCCAGCACAACAAATTACCAAACAAGAAAACTGAACACAATAATCTCTTTCTTTTTCCCTTTTGAACGACACACTCGGCATGAGTTGGCTTTGTGATGGTTTGCCCATCACTTAAGCAGTCTGCAAGAATGTATAATCACTCATATTTTGTGGAAGACATCATCTCATCCAAACATACACAACATGAAGTCAACTTGAAGTGACTGAATCTCAACTTACTACAACAGAGGAAAATAATGGAATGTACAGATATGGATCCAACAATATAATTTCCAGGCTGTCACCTTTTCCAACTCTACCCATTGCCTCTCAGTTTGACGTGCAAAATGAATTCAATTAATTCTTATAAAACGGGTGAAATGCAAGTATTGGCAAATAGCTTTTGTCTTTGGTCTCCTGACAATCTGGCATGACAACTAAGTCTTCTTAACCCACTCAGCAACCCAAATGCCGTAAGCAAAATGGTTACTGAAATACCAAGTCCAAATTGGCCAGAAGTTTAGGTTGTCACTTGTCATGGCCTGAGTTTCTGCACCTTATACAATGTAAAGCTGAGCAATGACAGATTTGCACTGGATTCGGACATTCACCAGGATCTCAATCGAACCAGGTGATCAAGTTCTGTGATTTAGAGTCATTACAACAGGTAAACAGAGGACCATCATCTACATGCTAAGATGCTAACGCCAGGTATGTCTGAAGATAACCCATATTTACTTTCCATTCTTACATCATAGTCTTAAAACTTCATATCTGCCAGACTGCCACTTAGATATCTAATACTAACATGAGGAGGCAAACGATGGTATAGATTGCCAGAAAACTATATTAGGATAGGGTAGGGATCAGAATTTAAGCTATCTCCAAAGGAATTAAACAATACAAGATCAATGAAAATAATAAAACTAAAGGTAAAACAGCATTCTTCTCTTACCCTAGTGATATAAAAAGCAAGAAAAAAAGAGCAGATTATGTAGCATAAGCTTATCATCCTACTTGAATGGATTATAATGTCAACCTCAAGTAATAACTTGCATGAGAATTCCAACTCCAACCCCACCCAAGCTTCATAACAATGAAAGCAAAGAAACGTTGCACTAGTGATGCTATATTGCTTCCTGGGTAATCATAAACAGGTTAATTAATGGACAACAAAACAACCCATTTCCTTAATACACTTCCCAATCAAAGTACCGAAGTCCCCAAGCTAAACTAACTCATTTCACTATTTAGAAGAGCAATGCAGTCTACAGCTAATGAGCAGTGTAGCCTGCTTAACAAAGAGCAAATCAGCCGTAAACAATGGGCTTGAGTAATCAAACAAAAAACACAAAAGAAAGGGGACTCACTGCAGATTGTACAGGAGGCGGATCGAGATCGACAGAGCGGACGGACATTTTAGCGATCTCGGTTATGGCTTCTTCTCGAAAACCAGGGACGTCACTGGTTAACTCCTCATAGGCAGCCTCAAATGCCTCTTGCCAGAACCTGGGCAGTCTGATCCGACGGCTGTTAGTGTACACATCCCACATGTGCTTCACCACCTTCTCCCTCTCCTCCATTTCCTACACACAACAATACCCAAAATCCCCAATAACCCATCAAATCAGAGATCCAACAAAACCAACCCAGAAAACAAAAACAAGCAACAAAAATGCATAAGGGGACTGACAAGGACATCGAGATCGTCGTGAATAGGAGAGTCTAGGTCGTCGGAGAGCCGATTGAGGTTGCCGGCGGACCACCGGAGCGTGACGGTGCCGGTGAACATGGACCAAAACGCGAGCAACAAAATCGCAGCCAAAGCCCAAAACTTGTACCTGCCTTTCCCGAGTACTACACTCGAATCCGAGCTCTCCTTCTTCGCGCTGGCCGTCGTCGACGTTGGAAGGCCATCCTCATCCTTCATTGCTGATTAATGACAGAGATTGAGTTTAATTTAACTTTAATTGCAGAAAAAATTTGAACTTTTGTTGTTGTTGGGTTTTTTCTATTTTTAGATTTCGTCTGTGAATCTTGTGTTTGGTGTTCACATTCTGATGTGGACTCAGATTTGGAGATGGAAAAAGAAAAGTGGAGGACACAATGAGAGGGAAGGAGCAAGAGAAGAGTGTTTCCTTGATGGATTTGCTGTCTCAGGGAAAGAGGTGAAGGAGTTTAAAATATGCTGTGCGGGCCACCACATTTTATTAAATTCATTAAATTCAATAGGGTTGACAATTATTTGGATTTTGGTTTTGATGGATTGTGGCCGTTTGATCTTACGGGATCTCAATGACCTTCTTTTTTTATCTCTATATTTTGTCTACAAAGTCTATATTATTATATTTAGTAACCATATGGCAAGAAAAAAAAGACCATACCATAAGTCTATAAATAATTGAGTGATGTGACAAATGCCATTAAAGAGTAACCTTATAAAATTCTCATGCTTCTATCACTGCTATTAATTTCCTTCCTCATTTTTCTTTTACATTTATTGTGACAATCCATTTAATCATCAAAGAAGGTAAGGAGTAAGCTAACACGAATATGAATCATCTATTATGATTTTTTCTGTCATGATCTGCTTGACTTTTATCCTTCACATGTTACCTCATTAAAATTTAATTTAAGGGATATAAACTGGACACGTCATCCTTAAAATAAAAACTTAATTTACTCATGTGGAATAAAGAAGTTAAGCAGATCATGACAAAGAAAATCACAAAGGATCTTAATTCAGCTAACACTACATTCTTATTTTTCTTTTTCAACTTGTGATTCGATGTGGGATTTATTCTGTTAAAATAATTCAAAATATATGAAACGAATCAAAGAAAATGTATCTCGAATGCACTATGAAGTAACATGGATTCATAAGTAGGTAAATGATTGAATTCCGCATCGGAAAGGACCATATGTTAGACAAGTAAGCTTGATGAGGACTCCAAACTCTAAATGCTGAGAGATTGTAGTATCCCGAATGTCACATTGGAAATGCACTAGAAATATTTATGGTACTTAAGTGAGATATATAAATCTAAGAATTACATTAAGCTAGCCCTTTTAGATGATATATTAAGTCTTTAAAGGAAATGTAGGAATTTTTATTTTTTTTAATTACTACTGTTTCATTTAATTGTCAAAGGTTATAGACTCGAGCGAACAACGTGCCTCATCAAAATCTTGCCTCATAAAATCCAATGGGAAAAATCTGAGATGAAGGAAAAAGAATGTCACACACTCCATAAGGGCTACAAACAAAACGCAAAACAAAACCAAAATAACAATGTCAACTTGGCGGACCTTCTTCAAGCCAAGCGTCTGAAGACACACTACCTAGAGCAAACTTAGCATGGGTACAATAAGACACAAACTGGGAACGAAGACAATAAGAAAATTCAACTCGATCATATGCCATATTGATATCAAGCATCACAACAACCTTTGGCTCTTTTTTTCGTCATTGTTTGTTGACTGAAAGCATGGGCTCAAAAGCAAGAGATTATCAGGAATGGACAAGACATGAACAAAGGTGTTTTGAACACTATAAATCATCTCAAGCAAAATGATCATCAAGAGGTTAGCTAGAGTCTTTGCACAATAAGAAATTGTCTTATAGCATGGAATGTGTAGGGGTTCCCAAGCCCCCGCACATTCCAATCCACTAGTCTCATTGAAATTGATGGGGTAGCCCTACGAACCCCGCCTCTGTATCAACCTACAATTGAATAGTGTACAGCTCCGATTGCTGCATGTTCTCTTCACCCTTTTGTGGGCCTTAGATACCAATTGGGTTGCTCGAGCCTTAGTCTTCCATGATAGACCTTGATGCCCACTTTGATTTGAGTTAACAATTTGAGTTGCCCCACTGACTTGCTTCATTTGCAGACCTGCTTTTTGAAGAGAGAATGAATTAAGGCCCATAATATTAGAATTATGACAATTTTTCACTCCAGTAATCGAGGGAGAAAAAACACCACCATTGTCAATTATATTCAAAGGAAATGCAGGATGAATGCGAATGTATGGCTGGGAAGAATTCCACAAGTAATAACATCTTTTTCTTTTTTTGGCTTGGACCACAAGTAACAGGATTGATATTAGCACTTACAAGAAGATCAAAAAACAACTATAGAAGTTGGAGGAGGAAACAATGTAGTGTATGCATTTGGATTCATTGTTTTGTCTCTTTCGTCAAGAGCTGAAGGCCCAAGAACAGCCAGCCCAAAACAGAAAAGCAAAGTGGAAAAAAACCCAAATTCATTAAACAAGCCCATACCATATACAATTGATTTGAGAGACCTTTTGAGTTAGCTGAAATTTATTTTATTTTTTATTTTTATGAAATGAGTTAGCTGAGTTTTAACTTTTAATCACTAGGGAAGGAAGAGATCTGGAGGGAAGGATTCTGCCATGGCAACAGTGTGAATTATGCTTGTTGATGAAGGTGGAATTCGTGCAATTGAAATGATAGAAGAGATTGTTTTTAGAGTGTGTGCTTGCTACACCAAATCTGTGTAAGAATGAGTATGGATCAAGAGAGAGAGAGAGAGAGATTCATGGCATGGAAGGAAGGAGGATTCGATATTGAAATGAATTAAAAATTGATGTCCGCAAAAGGTTTTCTTTGTGGATTTGTTTTCTTGCCCAATAAAAAAAAAACTCCCCGCTTACTACACATTCATATAAGATAATAGGGGATAGTAGACATGGAATAAGTTTTGGGATGCAAGAAAGCAAAGAGGTGATAGGCGGCGCAATCAGGCTAGCAGTTAAGCAAAGAGGTGAAATAGGCACGGAGTAACGCAAACTCTAAGAGAGAAATGGTTCCCCATATCATCTGAGATTCTCTCCTTGGGATTATAGCCCAGTGGGAAACAGGGCTTTCGCAATCCCGAGGACAAAAGTAAATCACCCTCCATTTCTTTTTACCTTTTCCCTATATTATATAATGTAATATATATAACTTATTAATAGACAACATGTAATTTAAATTAATAGTTTCTTTAAAAACAATTAAATATGATTAATTTTTTTTTAAAAAATTTAATTCTAACATGTGTTTTAAACATTTATATGTATTTAATATACTTATGTTTTTTATCTCGACCTTCCAATCTTACAATACAATTCTAGCTCCCCTTAGAGCATGTCTAGCGCTAGGCAATAACCCGGCGAAGGCCTCCTAAAGCCTCGCCAGATTCCACACAGGCTGCGGGCAAGCCTTGGGTCCCACCAGCCGGCAGGCCCAAGGGCAGTCTCTGGCTTCACCGAGTTTTGTGGACGCTGCACGGAAATTCAAAAAATTTTTTGTTGTGCCACGTGTCGCAACAGAGACGCCTCCGATCGTTTTTTCCCAAAAATATAGACGGTCATCGCTTTTTGGCTTGCAAAAAATTCAAAACATTTTGAATTTTTTTAAAAAAAAAATACCAAAAAATTCTTTATTTTTTCCCTATAAAATACCTAACCATTTTATTTACTTTCCACACCAAATCTTCATACAATTATTCTTTATCCAATATTTTTTAGTCTCCACTCACATTATTCACTTTCCACACCAAATCTTCATACAATTCTTCTACATCCAATATTTTTTTATCCAAAAATTTATTACAAAAGATTATCAAAATTAATGGTTTAAAGTATAAAAAAAAAAGGAAATGAAGTACAATGAATAGTATTTGCCTTTAACTTGCCCTATACCTTGCCCTCATGGGTGGATTTGCAAATGACAAGGCTGACACTATTTATGTAAATAGTGACAATCATTGCTTACCCTTGCCTTAGACTTAGCCCTTGTGAGTGGAGATGCTCTTATGCTACACAAGTTATCAAAGTTGTCACGGAATGAATCCATCCATGTATATCAAGTTAGCATCATCTCTCACATGCAGCTGCATTGTGCACAATACGAGAATTTTAAGATTATTTTAAACACTTAATGGTTCAAAATTTAAGTTTATAGAAATAACGCAGCGTCCCCATAAATAGAAACGTGATATGAAAATGATGACGCAAGAGAAAAATTTACAAGACAAAGCAGATCAAAATAGATTAAGGAAACAAGACAAGATCCGACCTCAATTCATGAGACACAAATTATACAGAGACTAATGGAGCAAGGAAAAAAAAAATTCCATCCTGTACAATATTTTTAACATTCAGAGCACAGCAATCAAATGATCACAAAGGCAGCTAAATTAAAAAGGCGCTGAGACACAGTCCCTCGGCCCTTGTGATCTTATATAATTATCTTCCGAGTACTCAAGTTCCTCAACCGAATCTATCATTTCGTCACCATTTTGGTTAATCGAACTCACCACTGGCACCAAACCCTGCAAAAATTATGAGTTAATTAGCTCATGTAATGCGGTATCTCTAATTAATTATATATGTTCATCCATAAACCACGCCCACCTCTGTGAAAATGCTCATTGCTTCTTCTATATTCTTTGTTTTCAGCACATACCTAGCTGCCTCCTGCATATATGAACACCATGATCACCAAATCCAGAAAGACTACAAAGGCAAATAAATTAAAACTCATACGAAAAAACCAGAAAAAAGAAGAAGTAAAACCAACATATATATGTGTGTGTGTGTGTGTCCAGTTGCGACATGTATTCTAAGTGGTTAAAAGCAATTATTTCTTCTGATATCAACGCTTATATATATGCATGTTTGAAAAAAACCCAGAAAACATTTTTCAGCAAAAAAAAAAAAGACCCAGAAAGTTTTCATTAAACATACCCTTGCAAACTGAATTTGATCAAACCCCAGCGTTCTTGGCTCAGTTTCTATTGATGTTTTCCTATCAATCCGTACGTTTGATGAATCTTCCATCATTTGAACAGATAGAGAGAGATAGAGACAGAGAGAAGAAGAAGAAGAAGGAAGAAGAGACAAAGCCTAATGATATTTCTGCAGGTGTTTGAGAAAATGAAATATGGCCATAGAGATCCACGTAAAAGGAAGGCAGGCAGGCTTATATATATATATACACACATTTGATTTGGTAGGTCACATGACTCATTGACTGATTGCCTCACCAGCCAATCGCATGAAGAGGTTTGGTGTGAGCAACTTCACCACGTAATGTTACGTGGCCTGTTTCTATCCAGAAGAATGCGAATACGTGGCATTCAAGGGATGGCAGGATCGCACACGTGGCGGCTGATGGTAACATCGTCCTGATGCAGAAAGTCTGGGCCGGCCGAGATCCCCGACAGTTTTCCAAATCAGGGAAGATATGGCGATTTTCTTCGGACACCTGTCTGCGTCTCACGGCACCCTACGGACACCAATCAGGGAGGACCACGAAGACGTTTGCCAAGCTTGAGAGTTATGCATGTAAAGCAATATAAGAATATTTATGCACGTGGAAAAGAAGTTGTTGTTGTTTGTTTGTCGCCGTGGTTTTTTTTTCTTTCCAGAATAACCGACATGGATGATACAAAGTCAGAACAAATGAGTTTATAAGAATTCAAGATTATACGCATTTTATGTTTTTTTATTTTTATACACGTGATATTTAGACAGCGGAATTAAACACAAGATTTCAGGTGCGTGAATAATTATTTTTAATCACTTGAGCTAAAAGCTCCTTACAAACATCTCATGTTATTATTAGTTATTACATAAAATTACATCCTCAATGTCCAAAAACAATCTTAGAGCTAACGTGGGATTAGGCCAGTTAACCAGGTTGCATCCAAGTTGATTCCTTTATATAATTTCGGATGATATAGACAACAAACACAAAACGAACTTGACAACTAGATACTCAACTTCACCATACTTCAAATATTTAATACTACCCTTCTTTTCCAACTTTAAGAACTCATATACATGCTATAGGTATCAACTTCCTCGATCAGAAGCTGGCTGTATGATCTACTCTCTCCCAGCAAACAATGTGTACAAATTAACAGAAAATTCAATTTAATTAAGCAGCTCAAACAAAACTGTTGTTACAAAACCTGTTCATCATTTTGCCATACATATATCGCTTTTCACTCACTAGTATATACACAAGTTTTCTTTTAGCTATCTCTTTAATTTCAAAACAAAAAAAGAAGAAGAAAATTTATCATCTCACCCTTGCTTCTTTATGTCTGCAGGAGGCAAAAAGCTCTCCATGGTCAAACCCCAAATATTAAAATCCACCTCTTCGATCTTCCACGTCTCCTCCATCTCCCTCTTGTGGTTTGCAGACTGCTCGCCATATCTGAAAACCTTAACCCTAGTTCTCCCACTGTGAGCAATGTTGACGGAGTCAACGTACTTGTAATCTTGTATCACAGACTCAGTGCTCGTCTCCCAGAACACATCTGTGTCGTCCGCTTTGTTGGTCATCCTCAGCAGCCTCGAGTCTTCGAATTGTACGAGGAGCCCCGAGCGCTGGCTGAAGTATCCCCATATTGTGTGGTGGATTATCTCGTAGTTTGGGCCGCTCTGTGTCTCTCGAATTGCTGGGCTTGTGTCCAGCTTGAGGATGAAGCAGTCGTCGTCATTGATGATCTTTTCGCCGATGCACATTGCATCCGCAAATAAATTGGCGGTGGCCCTTGGGTCCAAACCCTACAAAATGTTCATATTTCATATAAAAATTGCATGCACATTGACTCATCACTACATCATTAGGGGTCAATTGACCCCCTCACTGTCTTTTGTTCATAAAAGTTACGGTACAAATAGTTTTATTCATGATACAAAGTTTGTTAGGTATTTTGTTCAAAGAAAACAAGAAAATGTTGAAGATCATATAAGTACATATATATATATACCTGAAGAAAACGGCGCAAGGGTCTAGGGGGCCTTGAGAGATGGGTGTTTGTTGGTTAGAGGAATGCCGCCATGAAAGCTTGCCATTGCTTCCACAGATGACCTTGCAGCCAGAAACAACAAGCTCTAAGCACCATAAGTCCGGGTTCTTTTGCCACAGCAAGAAGCCGCCGCTCTCAGCCGAGCTCCTTTTCACCTCTAGGCTCACGTCCCCTTGTTGAAAATCCGACGCACTGATCTTAACCTCTCCGGTCACACACATGCTGTTCACCGAGTTCAATGCTGCTTGGCCTCCTGTTGCAGCGGTGTACTGTTGCACTATGTATTTGGCTGTTGAAGCTTGCTGTAACATTTTGAGTCCAATTATTATTGGGATTTTAAGCAAGGGAAAATTCATGATGGCTTATGTTATATAATAATCTATAGTCATTTTGTATTTGTATCTTAAACATCATTGAAAAAGATGAAATCCATGTGACATCTCTCTGTAAATAAATGAATTTGTTTCAAAAGTAATGGAACCACTACAAGAAATGTACATTATAGCCATTGACATTCGTGGCACTAAATGATGTGGCTATGGCTAAATGCATTGTTAGTATCTAGTAATACAATGGGCACGAATGACCGTGAACGTGTTAACGAAAAAGTCAAATATTTTTAGGTCATCCACCTTTTTTACTTGCACATCACATGTGCAACAAGAAAAAAATATAACAACTATGAGAAGGATTGATGGTTCTTACAATGGAAGAATCTCTAACTGGACGGTGGATGGAATGACCCAACTGAACTTGAAGAGGGATAAGAGGAGAGCCTACAAGGTATAGCAAGAACCGTAGCTCATTCAGCCGTCCCGCGATGACTGGGGCCGACCATTTGTCGGAGGTTTGAGCCTTCATCCATGTCATCATGTTTTGCAATCGCAACTGCACATTGCTTCCCATGCTTGTGAACATCTCTTCTGGTATAGGGACCTCAAGAACAGTCTCAAGGCCATCTTCTTTATCAATATTTGGACAAAGCTTCCTCATGGGTATGTGTATGTTACATAACAGAGAGAAGAAAAGGGGGAAAAAAAGAGAGAGACTTAGAGTCAAGGGCTTAATTAAACACCTTGCTCTCCTTCCTCAAACCTCTGCCTGATGAGGGAAAAGAGGGAGCTATGTGGGGAAAGTGGGGTTGATGAGAGGATGGGGTGGGTGTGAATTTGCCCAAGGTTCTCCTTGTTTGTAGGTGTCGTGTGGGCAAGATTTATTGATGGATTTGATTTGTTAACTTTCTATTTTAGGGGCCCAATTCATATTTGTTAAATTAAAATGAACAAAACTTGCGTACTTATATATTAGTAGCAAATTTTGTATACGTACATTATAACACAATTTAATTGATTTATTCTATGTATCCTTAAACTTTTCTACATAACTAAGATTTATGTTTGCACATTCTCTTTTATCAAATTTAACACATGTCACATTCTTCGTATTCTTAAAATAAAATGATGAGATAACAAATCTATAAAAATAATAAGGACAAATTGATCCACTGCATACGAACAACTTCTTATACAATACATTTCAGCTTCACCTAAATTTGCTCTCCAATTTACATTCTACCCATCTTTTTTTGACTGCATTCCAACACCATTTGCAACTTCATTTCTAGAATCATAATCTCTAGTCTAGTCTTTCTCCTGAAAAAGCATTTCCATCTCTTCCAAAGATCTCCCCTTGGTCTCTGGCAAGAAGAAATAGAAGAAAAAAACCCTGCCAACACAGATATGCCTGCAAACATGAAAAAGGCCTCTCCAACAATATCTCTCCGATACACCGAAACGAAACCCATTAAAACTACAACATTCATAACCTTATTCACAACCACCCCAAAACTTCAAAGGGAAAATCTCAGGGCTATAAATCCAAGTTATAGGCCCTATCCCAAGTGAGAAGAAAGCCACATAGCCACCTTCCTAAAGGTGCTAAATCCTTCATAGTGCTCTGGTTAAACCTAAGCCCAATGCTGACAAAGTAACAAAAATACCCCCAATGCTTGTCAACAAGAGCTGCCTCCTACCAATTCTGTCAACCAAACATGTGGCTACCAAGTTGCATATAATTTTTTTGATTATGAGGTTAATGGTAACAATCCCAGAATGCCAAAAACAAAGAGCTCGCCTCTAGTGACCGTACCGTCATCGTTCAACATTCTATACAACACGACTGGTTCTATGCCCGTGGCATGAGCAAAGAAATGGATGCCAATTGCTACAACTAAAGTTGTATGGACACTAGGACTTGGCCTCAGAACTAGCTCTTTCCAAACCACTACAACCCCTCCTATTCCCATCAACATCAAGGAACTCCACCACATCTTCATAGCAATTTTTTCGGTCGAGGCCAGCAGCAACCAGGATATCTCGAAGACGAAATTCAGCTTCCTCTTTCGTGTTCGAGACGAGTGGTAAAGTTTTCTTAGCTTCCCACTCACTACTGTCCAGTCAAAGCTGCGGCTTGATACAATCCCTAACATCATTCCAATGCTGATGCAAATCTCTGGTAGAGAGGTTAAGAAGCCTCTGGATTTAGGAGGTGAAATTTCGGCTATGTAAATTGGTGTAATCACAGGGGCAAAGCCCATGCCTATGCCAATAAAGAGCCAGCATATGAGTGCAATGGCTGTACCAAAGCTCATTAGAATTGCAATGTAAAGGAATATAGTTGAGGTTAGGACCTTATTATAACGTTAACGACGACCAATATAATCGGAGGCTCTTCCAGCAGCAATGGACCCCACTAGAGTGCCTATGTTTAGGCTTATCGCAATGATTTCCACTGGTACGGCTTCGAGAAGTCCGATTTGTTCTAAGTGAAGCACGCCTCCACTCATAACACCAAGACCTGAATTGAGAATTAAATGTCTCTCATCCCATCTCCTCTTTCCTATATATATATATATATATGCGTAAACCATTTGGCAATTTGAAGAGTCATCCTAAATATTTTCTAATGCTTTTTTGGCACACCGAACTGTTGAAATCAATTTATTGTTTTGCTGCTTTCGAATTTGCCAAAAGACTTTATTTCCTCTGAAAAAAGGTTGTACATTTTCAATTTTAAACTACCTCAAATATGATCTAATGCCTGAGGAGACAGACACAAATTGTTTTCCTAATGAGTAACAACAATTGATTGTATTTGAGCATTAGCCATACTGTCTACATTTGCTCGAAAGCACAACTTACTATCTTATCTTTCTCTTATAAAGAGGCTCCATCCATCTGTGAGAGCGTGAAGAAATGTCCCACATTAGAAAGTTGATAATATCAACTTCTGCTCGTTAGATAGTTTTTTGGCTTTTAGTATGGTTTTCTCAATTCGAGTCCATTTCAACTTTTAAAATTTTGGGGGCTAAATAGAAACATCAATGAAAGAAAATCCTATTGTATTCAGTTGTAGCCACAATATAAAGTAGTGGATCATATATATTTCTGTACAATAAATTATATCGACGCACGAATGCAGTCCAAAATTCCCCTAATTTGCTCTACATCCAAATCATCCAAAATTCGTCTAAATTACAGGATGTTAGATTGGATTTTTAATAATCCATTATTATGATTATGAATATTATACTTGGATATATGAACTGTAGGATGACAATCCAATCACACCTAAAATAAGTTCTTTACAAAGCTTCAGGAAAGACTAATCAAGAGGAGATAACTTACTATAGCCAAAGAGAAAGGATATCATGGAAGCAAACACAGCAAAACCACATGCATCCCTGAGGATGATATATGAGAAGTAAGAAATGGCAGCTTATAATGTTTTACAACTCTCATGGAACCCACAGGATCGAGCATAGATTTATATTTTGTCTCGTCTTAGCAACTTTTTCCTTACATACAGGTGTAAGAGCATCTTCCAGCATATGGCTCTTTTTAAACCTTACCCGTAGGTTAATTTGAAGGGTTATTCCAAAAGTTGTATTGATTAAAAAATAATAAAAATAATTTGTATTGTTTGAAGAGTTGTCCCCAAAAAATAAAATCCCACATGTACACATTGGCCACCAGCCAGCTACACCATCTCCTTGATTCTTTCTTGATAGCACAATCAATTTTTAAGCATTATTGTTTTAGAAAATTTGTGCATCTATAAATTTATTGTAAATTACTACTATTTGAGATTTTGGGTTGAACTCTTTTACTAGATAAGCAAGGTTTGTAATCTGTTTACTATATGAGCAAAGCTTGTAATCACCACATAATTAAGGTTTTAGATAAAACATAGAGTGCATTAATAACCTTTTTTTTTTTTTTAGTACAAGCGATAGCGGGAGAGGGGTTTACACCAATATTTTATTGGGTGCCTTGGGGTTTCCAACCTTTGCCAACATGGGTGGAGGTGGAAAAGTTCAATATCCCGCTGGCTTAGAGTACATAAATTCTTGATTGCATTCATACAATACCATTTCTAGACTTATTAGTATCTTTGCTTTTGCTGAAAACCATTTCCATCTCTTCCAATGATCTCCCCTTGGTCTCTGGCAAGCAGAAATAGAAAAAGATCCAGGCCAAGACAGCCATGCCTGCAAACATAAAGAAGGCCCCTCCAATGGTAATTGCCTTATAAATTGAAAGGAAACTCATAGAAATTGTAGCATTCGTAAGTCTGTTCACAGCCACCCCAATACTTGTTCCCTGTGCCCTCAATTTCAAAGGGAAAATCTCACTGCTGTAAACCCAAGTTATGGGCCCAAGCCCAATTGAGAAAAAAACCACAAACACATAAACTGCCACAATGCTCAAGCTTAGTGCCCAAGTAAGCTGCTCTTTGGAGTGCTCTACCATTGTCAAGCAAAACCCTAATCCTGTTAGAGCCACAATCATGCCACCAGTGCTTGTCAACAATAAGCGCCTCCTGCCAGCTTTGTCAAGCAAAAATGTGGCTACCAATATGAACAAAGTCTTTGTAACACCAACCCCAACTGTTGCAAGCAACAACTTGTCTTTGCTTCTAACCCCAGCTTTCTTGAAAATTCTTGGACTATATAACACAACAGCTTCTATCCCTGTGGCATGCTCAAAGAAATGGATTCCGATGGCTGCGATTAGAATCCGACGGACGGGCGGAGTTGGCCTCAAAAGTAGTTCTTTCCAAACCCCTTCACCCTTGTTGCTATTGGGAACCTCAATTACATCTTCCTTACAATTTTCATCAAGTCCAGCAGCAACCAAGATATCACAAAAACGAGCCTCAGCTTCTTCTTTAGTGTTAGAAATTAGAAACAAAATTTTCTTGGCCTCTGCTAGCCTGCCCTGCATCACCAACCACCTTGTCGACTCTGGCATTTTGACAATCCCAAATGCCAAAACAATTGAAGGAACTCCAGCAATGCCTAGCATCAGTCTCCATCCAAGTGTCAATGGCAGTTTTCCGAAAACATAATTTGAAACGTAACCAAGTAAGATGCCAAGACTTATGCAAAGCTCTGGCAGAGCGGTTAGACGGCCTCTGGTTCTTGGAGATGAAATTTCTGCGGAGTAAACTGGCGCAATCATAAGTGCAAAGCCTACACCTATGCCAGCAATGCATCTTCCAGTCATCAGCACAGGATAGTTTGGACCATACCCCATTAGAATTGACCCAATTAAGAAAATTATGGAGGCTACAACAATAGTGTAACGCCGACCGATATAATCAGAGGTTCTTCCAGCTGCTAGAGATCCCACTAGAGCACAAATGTTGAGAATTCCGGCTAGTACTTCGACTTCGACATCGTTGATTTTGAGATCTTCTTTGATGAAGATCATGGCTCCACTCATCACACCAGTATCTGTATTCACAGTTCGAATTAATTTTCATTACCATGTTAGTTAAAAATGGAATTCATGGAAAACCAAATTCTTTAGAACCTACATTGATCTAGATATTAAACCACAAACCTTAGCAGATTGAAAGTAAAAAGAACAAGTATTATCCTGTCAAGAGAGAGAAAGCCTACCATAGCCAAATATAATGGATATAATTGAGCCAACCACAGCACAAAGTAAAGCAATCTTGTTGATCTTTTCCGGGGCTTCGCTGCTACCCTCCACCTCCATTGAGGCCTTCTTCTCGACCATATCTGTGTGTTTCTCAGGCTCCATTTTAACCTGAAGCGTCTGTATGTCGCACAAGCTCCTCCTCGCCAATATTGTTTCTCTGTTATAACAACTCTTCTTCACTGAGAATCATTCATTTTTAAAAAAAAAAAAAACAAGAAGATGGAGGCATATATAGAACTGGGTGTAACAAGATACAACAAGACGTGTATCGAGAAACAACTTGATCTCTATCCTTTGGATGAAAATCTTGGGACTTAAAAGAGTTAAAAACAAGTCTCGAGGATTGAGGAATGCTCAAAAGAACTCAAGAACAATACACTAAAGATTAAAAAACGCTCATTTAGAAAAGGGCAGAAGAGAAGAGAAAATATATATGTGTCATTAGGGTAAACAGATGGGGTTTATATAGGAACATAAGAGCGCTAAACTTGGGAGTTCATGCAATAAACAATGTATAGTTGCCAAAGATATTTTCTAACACTAAAAACAATATTGCAAAACAAAATGTGGGAAATGGATAACCTTTCCTTTAACACAAAACGCGGACTTGAATTAAACTGGTAATTATATTTTCAAACTAACCATAAACTCTCAGAAACTCAAAGGAAAAAGGGTTGATCTCTAATTGAAAGGATGATTTCAGTCCTTGTCCAAATTATTTGTTTTGGTCAAGCATGAAATCCGACCTGCATATTCGGCCAAATTCACCCGCTTGATGTGCCATTGACTAAAAATGATGGTTTAAATTTGGATTAAAACTCTTGGTGGGATTGAATAAGTTGGTATTTATGGTTCAAATTTGATTTTAATATTTTTTTTATATGGTCGTGCCACTGCCAGGTTAAGTGCACAACAGAAGGGGTGCCTGGAAGATTTGGCAAAATTGCCTTTTGATTTCCAGTCGATAGTGACATGGCAAATTAGAATCGCTTTCACTTATGTCATACAATAATATTGCACTATAGAGAAGTGGGTGGGCGGTGAAATTGACAAATATCCTTTCTGAGCTTTTCAGTATATTGTTCCTACTTAGGCCAAAGCCAGCTTTCTGTTTTATTACGTTACTATCAAATCTGTCATGAAACACATAGATATAATAATATTGCACATATATCTGTTTTAATTACATAATTTGTTATAATAATAAAAAAATTCACAGTGAAAAAAAAGGTCGTCAAAGAGCGCAGCCAATGAACTAACATCAAAATTGACAAATACCTAATAACAACGTAACTCCATTTCCTATCATTAGTGAGCAAATTAGCAAGATTTGAATGAAGAAACTACATAGTAATGGAGATATAGTGTTCAAAAAGAAGAACTCCAACAGAGTTGCAACAGCGGCATGAGAGCCAAATGCCAGCTGAGAAAAAAAAGTAGCCACAAAATAAATAAAAAAAGTTACACCCATGTGGAAAGAAAAGAAAATGTATCACATTAAGCAACACAGTTACAGTAGAGGATAAGAGGTGAAACCAACTTCGAGAATGGGCTGTCAAAGCACCATAGAAACAAGAAGGTTGAGGAAGAAAACCACGGGGGAATAGAGAAGTAATAAAGACACGAGCATAGAAGCCCATAGAGATTAAAATAAAGAGGGATTATTGACCCAAAAAAAAACAATAATAAGATAAAAAAGGAAACCAAGTAAGTTGCAAGAGATCAGATTAACAATTGAAAAGAAGAGAAGAGCTACGGAAGCAATATCCTAGCATTGAAGAAGACAGAGACCAACAGTAAAATCAAAGAAATAGATAAGAGGGGAGGAGAACACAAGCTTTTACCAAGGCAACAACACAATGTCTTGAGTGGAATATGTGGCACATAGCAAGGTATGGCAGAAACCATGTGTCAAAGAATCAGAGATGTCAAGAGAAAGAGAGAAACCAACATCAAGGGAAAACAGAGATATGGCCATCATGCCAAGAGACGGACATGGAGAAGGAAGTGAAAGGAAGTTTTATTTTTATTGATTTTTTTATTTATTGTTATTTTATAAAGAAGATACGGGTTTTAATAAAAAACAAAATAGCATAAGTTGAGGAGCACGAGTGTTTGGGCAGGAGAGAGAGATAATAATAGAAAAAAATGGGGGGCTCATGACACAAAGAGAAAGAGAGAAAGTTCAAAAGATGAAGCAATGAAAAAAAAGAAACCCGACGATTTTAGCGATGACAACTTAGAAGGCTCAATCTTCAATGACATAAAAAGGAGAAATGGAATATGCACATAACAGAGAGCTCGTCAAAGATAGGGAGAAATGGCAACACATAGAGAAAGAAAAAAAAAAGACTGATTATAGAAGGGAGGAGAAGATGGAGAACTATACATAAGCAAACAAGCCAAGACTCTCAATGTTGGCAAATGAAGGATCGCTAATTGGCATTAGCCATTAGATACCATGTAGAAAGATTTTCCCTTATATTATTCATATGATCATTATACAATATATATAAAAGAGAATAACTAACATCAAGCCATTATCATAAACATAAATATGGAGTTATGACCTATAACAACGTAATGTCATTTCCAAACAACAATGCTCGACTGTCTTCTTGTTCGAACAATGGGCAAGTTCTTACCTTTTTATATAATGTGAAAAGAAAACGAAAGAAAAACAATGGTGGGTCAATTTCGTACCCCTTTAATATTGGAAGGCATTGTATTTGTTTAGCAGATTAAATTATATGCAAGTGGAAGATAAGTTGTTAAGGTACGATATAAATATCTGACTGATGATGAAACCAGGAAAGTTGCAAACTTTACCAAACACCACTTCACCTTCCGTATTTTGTTATTTGTTATTTTTTTTTCCTCACCTTCCATGTTTCGAGATATTATAGAATATTATAGTAGTAAGTCATGAGACATTATGTATATGTATCACGTGGGCGTACCACTGTAATATTTTATAATTTCTTCCGTGTTCCGATGTTCGTTTTGTATAAATACAAACAATATTTGGGGAAAAATGAATCAAACCTATGACCTTGGATGCATGGATAAATACTCTTACCCAATAAGTAGAGTTCAGATATGGCCAAAGGGCAACGCTTTCTCAACAAAAATGGCCTGGCATACAATTGGGAAGAGAATACCCAAATAGTAGAATTTCAAAATTTAGAAAGACAAAAAAGAAAAAAACAATTCAAGCAAAGCAACCTGAACAAGAAAGTGATATTATTCACTGTGCAAATGAGCTCCACAGAGTCACGACTGTGATGCTCAGAGAGCGCAGAGCGCCCCATGCTGGGGTGGGGGAACATCTGAGATTTTATGTATAGACAGAGGCATTAACTTTGCCAAAGAGCATGTCCAAAAGGACAGAGAAAAAGAAAAAAGAAAAAAAGAGACACTTGCATGCAAAGATGATTTTGTTTCCATGGATATCTTATCCCACACCACGTGTTTGATAAATTAGAAATGCCTCTTCTTCTGTTTGACTTTTCTTTGAGTTCACAGTCTCTGTACAAATTGAATCTCTCAAGCACAAAAAGAAGCTTGGTTTCTTTATTTGCAAGCTTTGGAAACGTTTGCGTAAATGCAATTCCAGTGCTAGAATAGGAGCTTGGAGGGGACAAGACTTGCTTTTTTACTTATCTTTTTTGACTATTTATCCACCAATCCAGCAAAGATTATTACCACTATCATGAGTTCTGAGACAGGTGCTGCAGTGCTGGGGCCTAGCTAGGCTATGAGGTTGAATTTTTTTACACAGCGCTGCTTACAAATTTGAAACTCTTGTCTGCTAGCCCTCACCATCGGCTCTCTGCTTTCTTTTATTAGGTCACGTCATCTCCAATGTTCTACTGGCTCCTCAGCTATCTTCTATCTCCAATGGTTAAGTCATAAACCCCAACATGAAATGAGGTTGTGGTCCAGAAACTTTGCCGAAACGCATGTATTGGGCAAGGCATAATTGTTTTATCACAGGATATCGAACTAAATAAAGAACCTCTTTGAATCGTCCAAATACGCTTTTATGATTAAGAAGCACATATTTGACAAAAGATGTTATTAACACTCTTTGACCCTTTCAAAATGCAATTCCAAACAAACCATATTAGTTAATCTTTGCTATTCTACGTTCATGTAGCATATAATTAAATTGGACCTTGCCCTAACTCAGATCCTGAGGATGAAAATTCCAAATCACTGGAACACATGTTGTCAAAATGCATTTGCTTGACCATTGACTTAATCATACAACTCAACTTTGATTGTGGTGGGTAGGGGCCTGGTGGAAATTGGCTCCCCCCCTATTTCACCAAATAAGAAATTGGCTCCCCTACCCTACAACATAGTGTAGAAGCCCTGCAGGAGATGCAAATCAAATTTTAAGATATCAACTTTGTCATGACTCTATTGACTTGTCTCACCAAAGAGAATGTATTATACAGAATAATATTATAATAATTAATGAATTCAAGTTAATATTTCAGCATTTTGTAATCTATGAATCTATGATCACCTGCCAAGAATCCATCAGCGTACGGCCTGGATACTGCTAGCTACCATACATAACATGTGCCTAGATATATATATATATATATATATATATATATATATAGTCTCCCAATTTCAGTCTTACTTTCTTGGGTGCTCCTTTGGCTTTCATATATCTTCCCCCAAAAATTACAAGAAGGGAGAAATGGCAGCGGCTCACCAGTCCACAGCGAAACAGGCTAGCCTGCTCATATACCCACAACCCCAAAAAAAAATTCCAACAATAGATTCTCTTTTGTATGTGGATTCAAAGTAATTTCAATCCACAATACTCTCGAAAAGTGTGTTACCAACCAATTATTAACCAGTACATATCTTATTACCCTGCATATTTATACATAGGTGTGACATTTTAGACCGAAAAATAAAAAATCGCAAAAATTAATCGACTATTTACCGTAATGAAACCGCCATCGCGGTAAACCGAATCGTATTTGCGGTATGAAGAACCGAACCGCATTTGCGGTTACGGTATTTGATTTTCAAAACTTGCAGTTATCGCAAACCGCAAAGTATAGCCAATCTATGTTGTTTTATTTGATCTTCTTATAATAAAATGTACGAAACTATATTGTTTTATTTATAGATAGCATTGATGCTCAAACAACACAATAGTATTCTTCAAATCCATTCACTACCAACATTTGAGTTTGTAACTTTAATTTGTAACATTGGTACATTGCATTTTTCTTTTAGTTTGTAACTTTAATTAACTTTGAATTGGATTTTTCTTTTTAGTTGTAACTTTAATTCATTTTGCTTTTGGTTTGTAATTTTAAAGGATTTGAAATTGGAATGCTTGAGAAGTTTAACTTTAATTGGAATGCTTAGAATTGTAACTTTAATTTTCTTTAGGTTTGTGAATGCTTGAAAAGTTGAGGAGATTGCGAATTTATATATGCTTGAGAAGTTGAGGTTGTGTATTTATTTATTTAGGTTGTGAATGCTTGAGAACTTGCGGGTTTAAACCACTAATTCGAGATAACCGACCTTTTTTGCGGTTTCAAAAATCATCATACCGCAAATAGTCGGTCGGTTTGTGGTTTGGACAAAAATTTACGGTTACCGAACCGCAACCACCCCTATTTATACCACACATCCTAAATAAAATCAAACTAATCAATGTTATTATAACTCTAATTTAACAACATAGTCAGATTGTCTGATAAAAGAATATTTCTTAAGGATCATGTTAGGGAGACCAACTTTAAATCTTAACTTGTGTATCATCTCTCTAATAGAGGTGGAGCCCACCAATACAATGGGTCTCATACTCTATTAAAACGATGATACACAAGTTGATATCTAAAATTAATCTCCCTAGCATTTTCCATTTCTTAAACATCACGTCGTTCGTATTATAACATTGGATACGAGAAAATCAACGACATTATATGAGTGACATTAAAAAGTAAAAGGCTATATTGTTATAAACAGAAGAGGGGAAAATGAGTGGAACTGGAGAGAAGTGGTGCACACAACTTTCTATTTAAGCCCCACCACTTCTCATACACAAACAGTTTGCATGTCAATTTTATCACACTGCTCCTTACTGCTTCCTGCTTCCTGCTTCCTGCCAAGTTAGTCTCCCATACATACATACACGGAGAGCTTGTTTCTTAAGAAACGTCCATCCTTCATGGCGAAACGTTTCAAGTTCCGAATCTCCCGAGTGATCCCCTCCTTCCAATCTTGCCGTTCAAAAGACCCCTCCGCTCTCCCCTCAAATCCTGTCCCTTCATTTCTCTCCCGACCACCCCCCTTAGTCAACCACGTGAACTTCCCAGCCACCACCCCACTACCACCACCTCTACCGTCCAAAATCCATCACCACTCCTCCATCAAACGCCACGTGTTATTCTGTGGCATCAGATCCAGACCAACACTCTCCGACGACGACCGCACCAGATCGCCGCCCGACCATCATCATAAGTTCGAGTGGGAAAGAGAGGACAAGTGGCACGTGGTTGCCAAGGTCTACGACATTAACCCACGCAGCAAAATCTACACTTCCTCCGCCTCCGCCTCCTCCGACGTAGACGACACCGTTTCGCCTCCTCCCTCCTCCGTCTCGGAGCAGAACAAGAAAACGAACCAAAAACGACGAGTCAAAAACAAAAAGAAGAAAACAACGACAAGTCGCATCCGGATCAGCACGTCCTCCTTCGAAACCGGAATTTTCAGCAGCGAAGGCGGCGGCGGCTTGGACGACGAAGAAACCGAAACCCTCGTCTCCACCAGATCTTCCAGAAGCTTCTCCACCGACTCATCCCCGCCAGTTCCTCGCCGGAAAAAGAAAAAGAAGCGTGGCAGCAGCGCCGCGAAACGCAGCGTCTCGAGAAGGTCATCGGCAGAGATGGAAACGGCGGCGCCAGCTAGGCTGTCGGTGTTTCAGAGGCTGATACCGTGCACGGTGGAGGGGAAGGTGAGGGAGAGTTTCGCGGTGGTGAAGAAGTCGGAGGATCCGTACGAGGACTTCAAGAGGTCGATGATGGAGATGATTTTGGAGAAGCAGATGTTCGACGAGAGAGAGTTGGAGCAGTTGCTCCATTGTTTCTTGTCTCTGAACTCGAGGGAGCACCATGGGGTCATCGTTGAAGCTTTCGCCGAGATTTGGGAGGCTCTGTTCTGTTGCGCTACTAGTAGTGCAAGATCATCATCAGGAGCAAGAGTTTCTAGAGCTCTTTAAAACCTAGCTAGCTAGCTCTCAAACGAATGAAAATAAAACACGAACTAGATGATCACTTTAATTATTTTTCAGTTTGAGGGTTTTATGTAATATATGTGTTGCAAGAGATCATATGAAATAGTACGGGTTAGTTTTAAAGGTTTCTAGTTAAGATGATAATGGTGGTGGCTAATTTTTCATTAATTTGTTGTGGTGCATGTTGTTATTCTACGTAGAAAGATGGATGATCAGTTAATGGAAGTACTTGGCATGCAAATGCAATGCAAGATGAGATTACTCAAAAAAAGATCGTGCATTTATCCGCATTTCATAACATTTGAACAATTCAAATGGGCGAACAATTTGCTCCAACGATTCACTAACTCTTCGCAAACAATTGCTCCATCTCTTCAGGAACAGCTCGGAGTCCGTTTGATATACTGTGTGTGATTCTTCTTTACAGCTTAAATTATGGGGTTTGAATTCAATTACTTGTCTAACACATTAATGAATGGTGCCTGATTAAAAAGCAAAAGTTGGGAGGTAGTGAAAGGTGAAAGAGCTAATAAACGAGTTTGCACTTTTGGTCGACATGACATGATATGGTATCTCCTTTGACAGGGAGCCTGAGAGTATCACGCGGACACAACACAAGAACACAGTCAGTTGAAAATATTGGGATGTACAACTTTAATCAATGATGTTATTAAGGACCAATTAAGCATGTGGACCGACCAATGATTAAAAAGCCAGTCTTCTGCCTTCTGCCTTCTCATGGACTGAAATGATGTTGTAGCTTGCAACTTGGAAGAAACATCAATAAAAAGCTCTAATCTTCTCCGCTTTGCACGCTCATTTCTGTGGTGCACATGCCTACTATCCAACTCTAGTCCATGAAAGTCAATATGATGTCGTATCTTCTTGTTGGAATATTTGATAATTTTGTTTGGTAGTAATACAACGTATAAACAACCGGTCATACGTACATAAATAATGTAATCGTTGACTGTTCATGACGTACATAAATAATATAATAATTGACTGTTGATTTAATTGAGTCTCACAATGTTGATCGGACATAGCGACCTTGTTTGATTTGATTGTGCCATTGCATGTACATTACCAAAATCTTCTCGAGTTGCTAAAACCTAACACATCCCTTATACATGAAAAACTAAAATTCACTATTGGATCCGATATGCAATTTGCTTGCTCCTCTTTCTATTATTTCGTTGTTTCTTTTGGTGGGGTCTGCCATTTGTTTCTATTCCTTTCACCTTTCTCTTTTACGCACAAATGGAAAGAAAGTAAGAAAGAAAATTGCCCTCGCCCTTTGTTATTATTACGTACACACCACGTAACGTAATAAAAGTAGAGAAATGGAATCGGATCCATGACGACATGACGAATTGATGACCCACTCTCCAACTCGGTCCTCCTCACAAGTCATCATCATCAGTCAGGTGGTGCTCCTCTTCAATCCCGCCCCACTAGTCTCTCACTCTCTCTCTCCTGGGTTGTTGTGACCCAGCACTGCAGTAAAAAGTAACACTTCACTCATACTGTTAATAGTAAATGGCTGATTAGGCTGTCATTTAATTTTCTCTCTCTTTCTTGGCTGAAGAGAATGAATCTTTTGTGGAAATGGAAAAGTTTCAGTGTGGAGAGCACACACGGCATCAGAGCTTCATCATCCACCTGAGAAATTATATAGCTGGCTCAAAATTGAAATCAGCAGCACATGTCCCTATGAGTTTTATTTACCACAAGTAAGTAGCAGAGCTTCTTTTAGCGCATGAGCTCAGTTGATCAGATCTTTCTGGTTCATATGTACTCGTGTCTCTTTTGCGTGTACCCATCTTTCTATCTATCTATCAATCTTAGCTCTAGAGGCTTAGAGCGTAGGATTGCAGCGTGCTCATTATGTCTGTGTTTCATCAAAAAATCTTTGTCATCAGCCAGTCACAGTTGCAGCAATAACCCATGTGTCCTCCACCCTTGGATTCTTATCTTTGTTTCTACCTACTATTTGCCTCTGGGATTGAGTTTGAGGCACGCTTTTTTAGAGGATCAAATCAAAGATCCCAACCCTGTGGTCTACTGAGTCTGAATCACGGTGCCCGTGATCTTTATCTATCTGGCTTGTTTAGTTCTAAGTTCTAGCCCAGCCTACCTATTTAGTCCCTTCTTGTCACTCAACAGAAGAAACTACAGAGAAAATTAAGTTTTGGGCTACTTTATAATGTAAAACTGCAGTGCAAGAAATTCAAATTCTAAATCAACTTCATGTAAAATAGCCACCATTTCAGCAAGCATTACAACAATGAGCAAATGCCAGAAAGTTATATGTGTATTGCAACTAAAATAATACCCATTTGACTTTGGCTTCAAAACCAAAATAGCAGAAGTTCCGCTTTTACTTATAAGTAGAACCCTCCCTAGTTTAGATACTTGAAAACTCTTTCACACAATCTATCAACACTACAGAACATATATGATATGCAGTCGGTAGAGACGGAACAGAATGCCTAGCCCTCAAAAAACAAAAATTAAGTGCAATTCTATGATTGGTACCTATCTATGTAGAACAAGATGACAGATGTACAGACCCAGAAAATGATAGCTAGGGAAGAAAAACAGTTCAGTACCTTATTTACACATATTGGCTTCCCATAAAGTCTGATCTTATTAAGCACCTTGATTTCCTGTTTAGCAGTCAAATACAAAATAGAGTTAGAAGTAGAGAACTTTAACAAGGTAAAGGGAGCTAGAGTAACTTGAGAAAAGGACCATTATTCCACAATTAGAATCTTTTCATTACAGATTTCAACAAAAACGTATCCTTGGTGAAGGTTTCTCGCTCAAATTCATATATTTTCATTAGGAGTTTTAACACACAGGTATGTAACCAGCAAAACCTGCAAGGCAGGCTTTGATCTTCAACTGAGGCACACTAAGAGGGCCAGCTGAACAAACAACTCCAATGATAAATCTTCAGAAATCTGAAAGCAAACAAAATCAACTACTTGAACCGAAAATAGGACTGAACGGAAGGAGTATTAAACTAGAACTGCAAGTACAAGAAAGGAAAGAGAACCTGAACTTCAAGATATCCAGCCTAAGCTGTGTGGCATCTTCGTTTCACTCAGCAGGGTTGGGCCTTAAAAACTTTCCTTATTACTCTATTTCCAAAAAGAAATTAGCAAATAACTGGCCCACAAACTGTCATATGTCTAGTTATAAATTTCACTGCTGACAGTGATTTTGAGTTTTTTCTTTTGCTCTTTGGTGTATAACAAAATAGCTTTGGCTGAGTAGTTATCTTCACTGCTTGACAATCCCCCTGCAATCCAATGGCTCTGTCATTTACAATCGAACGACACTCATATGCAATCCTGGGACTACCTCCTCTGTAACAGTAACCCAGTGACCTCCGTTATTCTATACAATCTGGGAACTCCAAATAAATTTTTGGTTCTGATTCTGAGCCAAAATAGTTTTGTGGGTCCTTGACAGAGAACTGTATTACTTAAACTATTAAACTCACTCTGGTTCGAATTGTAATATTAACATTTCTTCATAGCCGTTAAACTCACTCTGGTGGCAGGACAACTTTCAACCAGTTTTTTCTTAATCAAAGTTATCACAGTACTCTAATGTAACATATTGTTAATCAAAATTTGTAAAAGGAAAATAAAACATTACAGAGTATTAACACTCAGCAGGATCTGAACAGAATCCTCATACTGGCTATGGCATAAGCAGGATAAAAAGTAATAAAATACGCCTGCTTCCCTATCTGGATACAAGACAGCTTGAACAAGGGCTCTGAAATCTTACTAAATGCCAGATGAGCCAAGGAATTTTTACTAGCACTACAATAGGTGAACAGATTCAACCAAATAGCAGAAAACAGAGTAGAAAACTAACATAAAAATCAAAATTGCAGCTTTTACAGCATTACAATTTCCAAAAGCTTCAAACTTGCTTCCGCGGAAAATTGGCATCCTTGCTCACGGTTTCACTAGATCAACTCGGGCGGCCGCAGATGAAGTAATCAACACATTCAGCACAAGACCAACCAGAATCCCGCTAATAACTATGCTGTAGCCTCCTTAGCCTCGTCGTCATCAGGAACTGAAGAAGCATTCCTATCAGAAGAAGTCAAACCAAGACCCTCCTCCACTTTCTTCCAGGCAACCAAAACATTAGGAGGGAACTTCTTCTTAATTGTGCGTATCAATCCCTTGGCCTCCTTCATCTTCTTCTTCTTCACCAATCCTTCAACCAAATGTCTCATCGTATTAAAGTCGGGGATCTTATGCACCTCCACACTCCTCTTGAAAATCTTATACGCCTTATCATAATCCTCACTACTACACAGATAAAATATCAAAGTCCTAAAAGTTGCAGCATTCGGATTACAAGCATTTCCCTCCAACCCCTCATAAACCTTGACAGCTTCTTCCATCATCTCATTCCTGCAATAACAAGTCATCAAGTAATTGTAACTAATAGTGTCCGGTTTCAGCCCGGCATTCGCCATTTCTTCGATCAAGGCTTTCACATTGTCGGGGTTCCCGCCATGGACATACATAATCTTAACATTATAAGCGGCAGCATCAACCTCAATACCCTTCTTCACCATCTCATTCCAGAAGTTCTCAGCCTCTTCACCATTGCCTTTCTTATACAGAGCATTGAATATTGTGGTGAACGTCACTGCAGTTATCTCAATACCCTTCTCCTCCATCAACCTCAGAGTCTCAATCGCCTTCTCGGGCTTACCAGCCTCGCAATACGACTTGATTAATATACCATACGACACTTTATCCGGGGAGACACCATGCTTGTTGGGAATTTCATCGAACAGATGGGGGACTTTTTCGAACTGTTTCGAATTGGTGCACGCAGTCAACAGAGCATTGAAGGATAGTGAAGATCTCGGAGTACCCAGCTGGTCCATTTGATCAAAGGTCCTCATTGCGTGGTCGAACATGCCGGAACGGCCGTACGATCGGATGAGGGTGCACAAGAAAGGCTCTTGGGTGATTTTCGGGTCATTTTTGTGAGATTCAATGAATTTTTCGATGTCGGCGAAGCGATGAGACTTCGCGAGGCGACGAACGGTGAGGTCCTGAGCATAGCGAGAGGAGGTAGGAGACGCGTAGTGTTCGGAGACAGAGGAGTAAATCTCTAGGGCTTTGTCAGGGTCATACTCTGTTCGGAGCTTGGACTTCGCTTGTGAGATGGAGATTGAAGACTTAGCGGTGGTGGAGAGCTGGCGGAGATGGCGGAGAGGAATTGAAGATGACATTTTCAGGGTTTTGCTGTTTCGGGTTTTGGATGAAAGACTTGTTGCTTGCTTCTGAAATTTTAGGGTTTTAGGAGTTGGTTTTGTCGCGGTGCAAACTTTTTTTTTTTTTTTTTTTGGGGGTCAGAGCGGAGCATAAATATAGGAAACCATTTCCCGGGATTTTCCGTATCCGGAAACCCTTTACCCAGGAATATATATATTTTTATTTAAATAAATAATTCTTCAACTCAAAGTTAAAAACGACACTTTGGTGAAATTTAATGTTCTGTGCTATGGGTAATCCCATCTGTTCTTTCCAAATTTATTAGGCCCGATCATATAAGTGCTCAATGATGTTGAGTAATGAAAGATTGGACATGACATAAGTTGAATAAACTTGTAAATTAAATCAGCTTGTCAATTGTTTATCACGTTGTGTTATCTCGTAGGCCTCATCATTTGGCCCGCGGGCTCATGGGCCGAGGGGGCTTTCTACCATCGAAAAAAATCTGCCGCCAGTTATGCTTTGAGATGACCCGGCTCGTCTTGGGTGTCGCCTATAGCCCAGCCCAATTAAGCCCAAGAAAGCCCACCCCAGCCCGCCCACAAGCCCGGACTGTTAGGCCCGCATACATATATAATTATGTATAAATAAGAGTTTAGGTTTAGGATTTTATCACCTAAATCACATATATAATTTGTTTCATTTCATTTACTTTTATTTACTCATTCCTAGTTTATAATTGGATGATTAGCACATTAATTTGTGTTAATTATTAATTCAATAATATATATATATATATAAATAAGACGAACAACATATCACATCACCAAATATAATCATATCACGAAACATAATTGTACCACCAAATATAATCATGTTTTTCTTGAACACATCACCAAATATTTGCATATTTATTCATACCATCATTTAAAAAAAATATTTGTTTGATACTTATTATTTTTTAAAATTATTTCTTAAAATGTATTACGATCTACTTATGTAATAACCTCAAAGATAATATTTGGTTTTATAATTTTTGTAGAAAATCTTATTAAGTTGTGTGACTTCATTGAGTGTTTTATGAATTTAGTTTGATGTGAAAATATTGGAATTAAGTAAGTTTAATCTCAAATTTGGACTAAAATGCCTTTATGATTAAGTTTATGATTTTTTTAATAAAGTAGGCCCATTTAGTCCCGGCTCGTTGGGCTTAGCCCGGCCCGACCCGAGGGGCTTTTTCAGCCCAGCTCATGGGTCAGGCTTGGGCTTTGAATTTTCTAAAAAAACCCAGTCTAACCAGGCCCAATATTTTCTCTCTCCTCTTTAAAACCCAGCCCGACCCAAGCCCATTGAATTTGGCCCGGCCCAGCCCATTGACGAGCCCTAAAGCTCAATTTGATATGTTTAGCACACCAACTAGTTCTTGGTGAGTTGGCACAAGGTTTGAGATGAGGCCAAAAAGATAAAATGGCTCAAGTTGATATTTTTTAGGTTGAGAAATGGCTCTAAGTGTTTAGTTTATGCAAAAAATGAAAAAATACATTGTTATGCTTATGAAAAGCTAAAATGTATTCAACCACTGAAAGACCATAACTCATATTTAAGTTCATATTTTCACTTCCCGCACTAACTGGAAAAGTACACAATTGTAATTTTCAACCAAAAAAAGGAACAATCATCCTAGTTACATACTAGGCTACAAGATACCACTAAATGTGGAACATTAAGGAAATAGCAAACTCAAAGTTCTAATTAAGAAATCTTGACAATTCAGTTAATATGTATATTTGGACAAACAACTAGCCCTCGTAATCGCCCTGGGCAAACTTGTCTTCCGGGTAAAACACTGCTACCACCTGATTACCACCAAACTTCCTGCCATTCAACCCAGTGCGGGCTTTCGTAGAACCGTCAACATCTGCATACTCTAAAAACACCTGTAAATTGAAGATTGTTTAGCAAGTAGAAGACATTATCCTGCCAATCAGATTTTTCAAACTTAAATGTATTAATGACTAGAATTCAGACCAACCTTCCCAACTCCGGGTGACGGTTCACCATCTGGTCTTGGACGTGGGATGATGACATTCACTAACGGTCCTGCAGATCAGTGAAAGACAAATAGATCTTAGAAATAGACAACAAAACAAATCTTAGGTGAATTCAGTTAGAAGGTTAGGGAGGCTTCTGTCTGAATGTTAGGCCTGAATCTTTATAGCAGAATGTGTGACTACAAAAAAGGCTGTAAAACAGAAAGATGGCGACAAAAAAAAAAAGAAAAAGAAAATCAATACCACAATAAACTTTGTAGGATAATTAAAAGAAACAAAAGAAATCGTGAAATTAACACTAGAGTGATGGTAATTTACCAAACTTTCCGCCTTCCAGCCTCATGTCTTCCAAAATATCTTCATACTCATCATCATCCCTAAGCTCATCTGCAGTTACTACTTGAGTTAAACATACAACCTTGGTGGCGACAGAACTAGGCGGTTGCAACAACATGAACCTCTGCAAATGAAACAACACCTCAAGATGTTAAACCAAAACTAAAGTAGAGTTCAGATCAGAATCAATATTAAGAAGATGAAAGTATTATTGAGGAAAGTATATAAGCACATTCATTTAAACACTGCATGTTAGCAAATATATCCCACATTACATAAAATATTCTCACCCAAAAACAAAAAGACTAAAAATTCAGTACAAGGATAATATGAAATATATAGATAAATTATGAAAAAGAGTGTTGTTTTCAAACTACATCATACTTTTATCAGGGATACACTATTTTATAAAGTCTACAACTACATGTATAATTTATGCATTATTTACTAGGTTAACATGGACAATTCTAAAGTAAACATAATTTTTTAAACCAAAAAAAACACCTTTTCACCAAAATATCAGTAACTGCAGACTACAGACTCCTTCGGCAGGAGTGACCTGTCCATAACACAATTTTCTAAAGGAAAAACCAATTTAACTCATACCTGCAATGCAATTTGCTGCTGTGCATGCAACAAAACACTCTCTTGCTCTGGTTTGGGCTGGTTGGCACCTTGATTAGCACGCCTAACTGTGAGTGTCTTGTCACCCATTTTAATACCGTTAAGTGCTGCACAAGCTATGTCTGTAACTGAGAGATCTTGATAAACACAAAAAGCGTAGCCTTTTGAGTTTCCTGTTTCCCTGTCTTTCACTAAATCAAAACCACGAAGGGGTCCAAAGGATTCCAGCAACTCCTTGATCTGTGCTTCTGTGAAGTAATAGGGTAGCCCACCCACAAATATGCGGTCAGGACCCTCAAGCCCACCAGCAGAACCCGGTGTAAGCCCAACAGCAGCCAGGTTCAGATTGGGACTTGGCTGGCTTGGACCAAGCGTTGCAGCAAGAGATGGGTTGTAGTCACTAGGTCTCCTCACCTTTACAGGGGCTCCCTGTATTAATTACCCAAATAAAGAAGGGGGGAAGTCAATACCATGCAATATGCTTCACAAAGTGTCAATACCATGCAATCTGCTTTACAAAATGTCAACGGGGCACAAATGACAATCCTACACTGATCTAAGCACAGGGAAGTTTTGAATACCTCAAAATAATTCCATCCAGAGCCATTGCATTGCTGGCCTCTTCAACTGATCTCATCTCAACAAAAGCGAATTTCTTTTCGTGGTTAATGTAAACATTGACAACAGCATCTCCTGCATGAAACAAATAGGAAAACAATTGGGTAACCATATTTAGGCAAGCACACTTGGTTATGTACAGATTTGAGTGCAAACATCAGTATACCTGGGGCAGCTGTATTCCCTCCAATTGCAGCCATAACTTGGCTGAAAAATGTAGCAACCGACTGCAGATGATAGCATATTAAGACACATTTTACATTTGGAGTAAAACCGTATTTCTTTATTCTTTTTGTGCATGACTAATTTAACAAAAACAAAATTCATGGAAGTATTCATTGAAGAAAAATAGATATTTATCTGAACAATGTCAAAGAATATAACAACGTAACTTTACTAACCATAGGTAGAAGAGCACAAATAATAAAAGGTTAAAAAAAGTGAGTAAACCTGTTCGTTTGCTGTAGGAGGAAGCCCTCCGACGTACACCCGTCGGGCATGCCTAGTAGCCTGATTATAAATAAAGAACAATTAATGTCAGCACATGCTACATATAGGGGAGCGTGGGATGCAGGAATGCATCGAAGAAAAAAAAAATTATCAATCATGCCAACCTGTTGAGTCATTGCCTGTACAGGCATAACTGGAAGGGATCCAAACTGCTGCAAGCACACAAAAAGACATAATATTAGTGAAGATCAAGCATGCTAACATGCGTGGGTCACAATATGTTAGGAGGGATGGTGGGAGGGACGAGGGGAGGGAGGATGAAGGCGGCGGAAAGAAAGCGAGCAAGAGAGGAGAGAGATACCTGGCCAGTCGCTAAAGGGAACATGTTTGGGAACATCCCAGGAATGGTCGGACTAGTCCCAGGAATTTGCCCTGCAAAAAAAATTAGATCGCATTTCAGTCATCAGATCAAATTTAACTTCTAGGACTAATTGAATGTAAATACCAATGACTCCTCTGCCACTTAATTTTCCATGAAAATTCATTAGATTAAGGATATCCTAACCTTCAATTTTATAAAGTCTATCAAAAGGAGATGAAAGAAATACATCATTTACAAGTTCTGGAGGAAATATTTGTAAGACTACCAAAAAAAGGCAATAGTTGCCGGTTGAAGACGAACAAGATCCATCAAACCGGTGCATTGATTCCTCCTTGTACATAAAAGCTACAGAAGTCGGCTCACACCCATTGTCATCACAGTGGGGCAAGTAGCCCAACATTGCCTTCTTACAACAAAGGACAAGACATAGAAACAAACAAACAAAAACACCAAACACAAGAAAAAACCAGAAAGATCTCTCAGTCCCAGAATTATTTCACCAAGTAAACAATAAAAAATCATAACCCGTCCACAGACCGCAGATTTATAAAGGCTATATGCACAAGTGAAGGAACAAAATATAGCTTACCAAAGTAACACCATCAATTGGATACGAACTTTCCACACTAGTCCAACAAAGACAAAAGGCAGTTAACAAAATATAACAATCCTACGTCTAGGAGTGAAAATGTACCTGCTGCAGCAACGGCAGCACCAGCTAACATTGCAGAAGCAGGAGGCGCCATGTCAAAACCGCTAATCCTTTTGCTGCAAGAGTTAATGTCAGGATACCAAGAACAAATATAATATAAAAGTGACAACTTAAAATCCTGAGACTAAAACCTACATTCTGTGAGTTACTTAAAAAAAGTAATGATCGCAACCAAAGAGAAAAATAACACCTGCAAAATTTTCCATCTTATCCCAGACATAAACTACATGAAACTAATACAAGAAATCTCTACTGCAGAATTCATAAACTTGATAGTTCTCTACTTCACTACATAAAATGGTTTATGTAGATGCCATACATCTGGATAATACATACAGAACTAAAAGAAAAGGGAAACGAATAAGATGGAAAAATAAAATCTGCCAAATTTTCCATCTTATCCCAGACATAAACTACATGAAACTAATACAAGAAATCTCTAATACAGAACTCATATAACTTGATAGTTCTCTACTTCACTACATAAAATGGTTTCTGTAGACCACACATCTGGATGATACATACAGAACTCATAGAGAAGGGAAACAAATATATGAAAGATTTAGTACATAAATGATAAACCACAACACATACAGAACAAATTTTGAAAACCCCATACATCTGGACAGATAACACTAATCAAAACATACTCCAAGGAGCACAATATTTAAAAATTACGCCAAAAACTATTTGTACAAATTTGATCATGACCTACAAATTTAAACCACTATGGATAATAGATATTTATGTACGCCATCAAAGTTCCTTTTCCTAATTAAATCCATGCAGCTAGATCCTACATAATCAAATAGTACGAATAAAGAGGACAAGCAAACAAAAATGACTTTAACAATAATTTGGTCGATAAAGAAACCTGAGTAAAGCAAAAAAATTCAATGAAAATAACTCATGTCAACCAAGTGTTTATTCCAAACATAGGATTTGCTACAGGAGTTAAGAGCCCTTAAAGTGATTCAAACGCATTTTTTTATCCACATTCACATACTAATCTCTCAAATAACTACCTTTTTGAGCGTGAACGAGAACGTGACCTCGATCTGGATTTGTGCTCAGATCTACCCCTCGAACGAGACCGAGACTTGCGCCTATGCCTATCCTCCCTGTCTCTATCATAATCCCTCCGCCTGTAAAATCAATTCATAAATAATAATAATAATAATAATAGAAATAGAAATAGAAATAAGACCGCAATAATTCGTAGGATTTGTTTCTAGAATAAAGAAATTTAAAAAAAGGAGAAAGAAGCTTCCCCTGATTAATTAACACACTAGTTACTATCAATATAAAAAATTCCAAATTGCATCAAGCTCAGTTGACAGTACACAACAGAACATTCATTTTACAAGTAAATAACTAGCTAAAAAAAATTTCATACCTATCAGAGTCCCGGACACGGTAGTGATCATCATCATCATCGTCCTTATCTCTCCTCCGCTCACTTCTCTCGCGATCCCTGTGGCGGTCCCTATGATGACGATCACGATCCCTGTCTCGAGACCTTTCTCTTTCTCTATCTCGGTCCCTATCCCTATTCCTATCTCTGTCCCTATCCCTTTCCCTATCTTTGTCCTTGCTTCTCCCCCTATCTCTATCTCTGTCCCTCTCCCTCTCCCGATCTCTGTCCCTGTCCTTCTCCTTATCACGCCCCTTTTCTCTTTCCTTTTCTCTACTCCTTGAAGATTCTCTCTCATAGTCACGAGAGCCATGCTGCAAAAGAGACCATCAGATCACTGTACCTTAAAATAACTGATGAAATGAAGCTAATTTACACCATTTTCAGAAAGATATTGAAATAAATATTTTATCAGAAGTTAAGGAGTCTATTATCCTTTACGAAAATAAACTGGAAGTTCAAAGTGCTAGTAAATATCAACAAGCTTTTCTAAGATTGGATATCTAAGATACAACGGAATACACTATCATGCGTAATCCTAGAAAACCCCAATACTCACTATCCAAAGGAGTATTTCCAGAAAATAAAATAAAAAGGAAAAACTAAAAGCCCCATATTCATAGCAGAAAACGAGCAGATCACACACATAGACACAACCAACACCATTAAATTTATGCAAAGAACCCTAACCAGTCCAGCTAACCCAACATAAACCCTAAGACACCCTCATAAACGGAGCCCCTTCGCAGCGATCTTAATTTTATGTAATCAGAAGAAAATAAGAAGTCAGTAATCGCATGGTTTTGCAACTCTTGGTGCACCTGAGATTTGGAATCGCTGTAATCGTCGGGACCGCCATGGTTGGTAGCACGAGGTTGGGGAGAGGAACCCCCATCGCCATAGTTGTCAGCGTCCTCTCCGTTCCCTTCGTACCTTCCTTCGTAGTCCGTCATCTTAGGTTTCAGTTATTCCGGACTTTCTCGGAGTTGCTCTCTATCACACTCTTACTTGGCGTTTGTTTCTCGGGAAAATTGTCTGCGATATTAGAAGACTAGACCGACTCTGAGAGGTGAGAAATCTAGGGCTCGATAATTGGGATTTTTCCACTTTATATAGAGCACGAAGTTGAGTGGAAAAGATTTACCTTAGGCGGTATAAATGTGTTTTTTCTTTAACTTTTTACTACAAACTGCAGCCAGTAATATAATGATGAGATTTTACCAAAAATTAGAAATTGAACTTGAAACCTCTTATTAGATAACATTAGAAAATGTTGACTTTTAAAAATAACAATAGAAGAAGAGGTATCCTTATTTAAGTCTTGTTCTTAACCTAATCTCCCGATTACTTCTATTAGTCCGTATAGAAACGGAGATAATTTGTGCTATAATTTATACCAAACATCGAAGTGTATAAGAATATTAGAATTTTGATGATCTCACGAAAAAAAAATATCACTAAATTAAGAGTTGGTGTAGCACAATGCCTTATCAAAATTTTATTGAAGATCAATATCTAATAATGTGTAATACGACCAAAGTTTAAATTGTCAAATAATCTTAAACTTTGCAAAATATCACCAAGATATTTCTTAATTGAGATCTAAAACCACTGTGGTTTAGACCATTAACCACACAACGAAATACCCCAACAATAGAATTCTTTTCAACTATTCATCCAAAAGATTTCATAATAAAATTACTAAGTTTTCATCAAATTTCCAATGTATATGAATGTGTTTTAAGTTTGGTTAATAACGATAAATCTCGTATAGCTTGTTATAGAGGAAACAAAGATAACACCGTGTTGAAAATGCGCCTGCATAAAACTATCATTGTACAGGTTGCTGTGTATCGTTCTTTTTCTTGTTTTGGCTTTGGCCGCCATGGCCATGGCAATCCAAAAAAAAAATATTACTAACATAGCACAACGATGTACTTCCTGAAAAAGAAAGAAAAAATGAATTTGGCAGCTCTCTATTCCTTGAACCACCGGTTAAAATTTTGTCATAAATCCATCATCAGGTTTCCAAAATTAGTTCGGACTGCCGTCACCGCTTTTTAAGATCCAAGCAGAACCCTTGAACACGCAAAAATCATTCATGACCTGCACAAGTAAGCAACTTCTAATGAGAAATTATTATGGAAGAATCATACTTCTGGTTAACATGCAAAAGCAGTCATCGCTGATAAAGTATTTACACTGCTACACACAAGGGCTGAGACCCCTCCTAGACTGTTATGTAAACATGTAAAAACAAGGAGTATAAAACTTAATTAAACCGTGATTCTAAGATTTGGTTTTCATTGCCACTAACTGAGCCCTCATCCCTATCTTTCAGTACAGATGAGGTTAAATGAGACGCAACGTGCAATTCCATGCCGAGGTGCAAGTGCAACAGAAAAGCAAGGGATTTTATCAACTGCTAGTAACGTGGTTCCAGAAGAATCAACGTGTTTTGCTGACTGCTGATATACAAGAACCATATAACTGGGTTCAACAACATAGTTGAAAACATTGGGCAACAAGAAGACGACACCTATGGTTTCTTTAGGGGTTTCTAGAGCCTAGGGTCTTCTCACTTATTTTTAAAAAAATTGTTGTGACAAACAGTCAAAATAAAGAAAGGAGAAAATTTATGTTAGGTCGCCTGACAACCAACGTAAACCTCCTTTAGATCACAAACATAAGAAACAACTAACCTTGTTGTATTCGTTAGTGTTGATGTCCCTCTGAAGAGCAATCTTGGCAGCTTCAAAAACCTCACCCCTTTTAAGCTTAGCATTAGGTCCTTTTGTGCATAGTAGATCAATAACAACTTTCCTGCAAGAACAAACACAAATACAAAGTAAAATAAGAATATAACTTATTACTTAACAATACTTGCAACTGATGGAATCTCGCTCATTCAGAAATCACCGTGGAACACACACCACAACATCATCATAGTTTCTGGTAAGAAAACAAGTGATTCTTGTAACCTCTTCTGTTAATATATCATCCCCACACCAAGGTACACAACATCATATGTTTTAGGCACTTTGTCAATAAATAGATGAAAATGGGAACAACCTCAATCTGTCATGCTCTGAGTGCTCTGGCGATGATTTCAAGACATATAACCCATGTATGTCTGCTGCAACTTGACATACCACTTTATGCAACTCATGTTGAGGAGCATCAACACCATATGCTGCATCAATCACCCTTTTAGTTTTAGGATCAACCTTTGGAAGAGAAGATTTTCTGACTGCCAACCGCCGTAATCCTTCACATATGAGCCGAAAGCTGCCAAAAAAATTGCAAGTCAAAACTACAAGATTGAGGCAGATACTTCCATCAGTTCTGACAACTTCATGATTGCACCATCATATTGAGAACAAAGAGCGTCAATACTGTACAGTGTAAACTGGATAGGTGTAGGACAGCAGAAACCTTTTCAAAAAATAATTTAATTAAGTATACTATGAAACTACCGTTTTATAGTTATAACCTTAATAATAGAGCAACATTAATAGCCATTCTAACAGGATTAAAATTCCAAACTAAAATATGAATGCTAGTATTAGTTCTTTTGTTCATCATGCATGTTAATCAATTAAATCTGATACCCATAACTGTACTAATTAATGTTTCCTTACACATTTTACACGAAAATTTGAAGTAACTTGATAAAGTAATTGCCAATGCTAACAATGACCTAAAATTTGGTAGACATGACATTCATAACCAAAAAATTAAATTCAAAATTTTAACTAAGAAATAACAAGAGACAATAGAAGTAACGAGGTGGCGTAAGAATTCAAAATCTTACACTGCTGTCAAGAGTTAACTAATTCTATCTCTTTTTCTAAAACACCTGGCTTTTCATAAAATAAAATAAAAGTTGGAACTAGCAGAACTACCTAATGCTAGCAATTATAATTCCAGTTCAATGTCTACTACGGAAAATCTATCAGAAACTTTTTTATGCATGAATGCAGCTTCACAAATTGTGAAATGTGCAGAGGTTACAGCTCAAATCACCTACTTGCAAACTTTGTGTTCTTGAAGAACTTCCTTTATAGCCTCTGGTAAAGCTGCTCGAGTTTCATCTGACATGGTTCTTCCCCCAATCTGTACATCACTTGCACTTTTTGTCGTACCTTTATCAGAATTCAGTGACTTGCCAGGCTTACTAGTCATACAAGCGTTCTTCACACCACGGTCAGTATGAGCTTTAAAGGCATTCGCCAACTTTTCTTCCATTCTTTCCCAGTTCTGTTCTTGGCTTTTAAAGATGTCTGGGTAGAGTTCTTTAAAAGACTTATCTGACTGCTCTTTTAATTTCCAATCTTGAGAGGAAGGTCTTGAGACAGCTAAAATTTTCAGGGATTCATACGCATGATTTTTATGGTTTTGTGGGAGGTTCAACTGTGAATTACTGATTACAGTGTTCTTCCTAAATAAATTTAGGACGTAATTTCTAGCTGTCTGCCGAGTGACATGATCTCTATCTTTCATATCTTTGGATGGATATAGCAATAAAGTTTTTGGAACCCAGAGACCAGAGTCCAGCAGTAACTGAGCATGCTTCTGAAGAACATCCAGAAGTTCTTCCCCAGTGTGATCAGGAGCGAAGTACTTCTTAACATCACTGAACCGACGAGCTACAGGTTCCTGTTATGGCACAATCTTGAATTAATGGATTGCTCAAGAACAGGCCTAAGAGAGTGTGCTTCTGAAGGTTATGAATCCACTGTCATGACTTTAAGGATTTTTCAAAAATAAAGACAATGATGGAAAATTAGCCCCAGTTCCATATGATGGAAGGCACAATGCTAATATGAGGTCAGACAAAAAAGGTACGCACCAGCTTCAAATTTATTACTATAATATTATCAAAACACTAATATGTGGCTTAAGTAAGTTGCAACCAACCTCAACAAGCAACTTCTTGATACGCTCTTCCAGAGGCAGGGAAAGTAGAAACCTAAAACGACATTCATTCACATATTTAAATCAAAATCAAAATAAGGTTAAAAAAAAGTGCTAATGTTTTCATTCAATAGCTATGTCCTTAACAAGTAAATAAATAAATATGCATAAATGTACACAAAACCAGGTGAACAAACAACTTTGCTTGTCCACCAAAATGACAAACAGGCAAAAACAAGAGCAATCACCATATAGTATATATTTCTCTTATCGTTTATCTAGCCAGCCAACAGGATTAAGATAACCAATAAATGAAGCACTTCACAAAGGGAATGAGAGGTCAACCAATAATTTTATATGACAATGTCTTGGTTGCTTCTCGTGAAATTGTAAGACTCATCTTCAAAATTTCAAATACACATCCTCTGTTTTCATGCAAGATTAAAAGACCCCTTCAGTTTCAACTTTTTGCAAAACTATTAAAAGAAGGGCAAAATTGATACTCCGCTTACCTCTTTGAAAATTTAAGATGATGCTTTCAAAAGTACAACTTAATGAAAGGAACTCAACATATTACAGTTTGCAAGATGTTAAAGAGAAAGGAAATTGACGAACTCAATAATATGAAAATGACCGCACCTTCTTGAAGAACCTTTGCACGTTCTAGGACACAAGGAGTTAACATAGTCATACCTTCAAATAACAATAAAAATTTAACCATTATAATTTGAATTTCAAAAGCTTTTAAAGAATGGGGGGAAAAGGTAGTATTGGGGAATAAATAACATACGGGCTCATTGTAAACTGTATAGGAAAACTTTCTTGTCCCACCATCCTTCGTAAATATTTGGCCGAAAAATCACTTTCTGAGGAATGATACTGAAGTGGAACCCAACTCTGAAAGAGGCAGAGGAGGAAGATATTATCCCAACTAATCTAATAAAATCAACCACCGCAATGCACACAGTCCTTTGTAGAAACTGAAACACACAACACCAAGTACATTTTTTTTATGGTAGAAATCAAGAAACGAAATCCGAAGCATTAATTCCACGGAATAAGTTAAGATAATAAAGCAATATAATCAAAGATCCTGTAAAATGTGAAATAACAATTCAACAAGGCAAACACTGTTGCGAATGTTTGAAAAATCGCTAAAATGGTAGTGATCCTGCCATGTTTGGAATGCCTGGGAGAACAAAATGTCTAGTGTTTCCAGACATTCAGACAATTTTCATCTACGACAGCAAAATAAACGAGCAATCATCAAAATACTTGGGCTCCAAAGAATGTATCTAGACCGGCAAGATAAAGAATGACCACCAGAATGCTTAGTCTACAGAGACGAACCTCACCAACAATAAATTTATCCATTTTCATAACCAAAAGAATAAACCATGAAAAATCTCTAACATATCCTTCATACAGTTCATTATAATATCACCCAAAAAACGAGTTAATTGTTAGAAATAGTCAAAGGATTCAACTGAAAGGTATAACCCCTGTCTCATAGGAAAACAAAACTGCTTACTTATGAACTGCACTTAGAAATAAAGCTTGGTGATGTCATACTCAACTAAGTGATCAGAATACCAATTTCTTATCTGACATAATGCTACTAAGTAGTAATATTTTCTCCTAAGAAATCCAAATTCATAGCAGGAGGGGGGAACTAATACTTCAATGCCGTCAGATCAGAATGAAAAGAATCATACTAATAAGCAAAGTTCATTAAATAATCCTCATTCTGCACAGACGTTTGAGATTATAAATGGTAACACTCCCATACCTCTTCATCTTCCGTTTTTTTCTCAGTTGAAGACTCCATCCGCTTGGTCTGAAACAAAATAGTTTCAAATGGTTCATAACATAGATTCAACTGTTATTATGTACCACATAAATAAAGTTTTGAAAAAACAAAACAAAACTTGGATCGATGAGATGGAGTCAGACTTCAGGCACTGGAGTTATAGAAGTCCAAAACTGCAGTATCATTGTAAAATCTAAAACTAAATACTTGAAAGATTTTAATAAGTTCCAATATGCACAAAATGGGTCCAAATCCTAAAAAATTCTTCACTATAGTGCCATAATTTCGTACAAAATATCAAATTGCAGAGAGAGAGAGAGAGAACCTGCTTCTTTGATGGACCCAAAGATGTTTCTTGTCTAGACTCCTCTATTTTAACTTTAACTTCTGCATCCCCTGTGACACTGTTCTTCCTTCTTGAAGAACCAGACTTCAAATGTTCCAGTGACGGTCGGAGCTGCACAACTTTATCAATAGGATTCAAGTGTAACTGCAAGATAAAGAAAAAAGCCAAAACCTCTTTCAATGCTTCTACATCAATGAGTCAAACCAACACTGTGTCGCAAAGTGAGATACTATAACTATAACTATAAAAACCATTTACTCTCGCAAGAGATGCTAAGAAACTACTAATTACATTGCAACATTTGTGTGTAACCTTAAAAAATCTGTTGGTATAATTGCATGTGCAAAACAACCAATATAAAGAGAACACAGAAGGACAGTTTGTCTGCATTTGTGTGCACATATGTCTAGAGAGGGCATCCATTGTAAATTTATTTAAATCATTAAAAAAAATCAATCATAGATTCAATGAAATAAATGCTCAACTCCCATCTACCAAGCAAGCCCATATATTCATGATTTCACGAGCACTTTTTTAAATGAATCACCTTGGGGCCTAGCATGATATGACACATTTGACCAACCAAAGAGTGTTGGATTTGTGCACTACCATGCTCAGTCTAATCCCAAAACAACAAAAACTCATGCTTTCTGGCCAACTTTTACCAGAACAGAGAGACACATATGGAGGAGAAGCATTTAGCAGCCTAAAATTTACGCAAGAACCCTTTCATGAAACTTTATACAGGCCTGAAAGTGAACCTTGTCGGGGTCTGAAGACACTGTTAAAATCCAGTAACTAAGCATACATGGGCATTCAAGTAATTATTCAAACCTAGCTACCTTTCAACAAATTAACACCATTCATACTAAACACGTAACCACTTCCAAGGTAAATATTCCAACACTAGTTCAACTATGCATATTTTCAAGTGCAACAAGTGTATTCTCTTCAAAAATAAAATACTGTTTATATCATCTGAAATTTGATTGGAAAATTAATTGGCCTACAAGCTCAGGAGCCTTTCACAATTTTTCTCTTTTACTTCAAAAAATCAAATTGAGTCAATTTGAGAGGATTATCAGCCACAAGTTCACAACACTAAAGGTCATTACTTCTTTCCTGGAATCATGGTCTCCTCAGACGATCTTAATGACAAACCACCCTTATTGGAAACATCTATCTCTTAAACTCGGGATGGCTGGAGTAAACTCATATGCAATTGCCTAAAGAAATCTAGCTCATTTACCAATCTATAGTAATATAGTAAATTCAGCCACATTAAACATAAAATCCGTGGATGATACTTCAAAAGGTCAAGAAAAGTTGCACATACCTTATCACCCATCAAAACCCCAACAGCATAGCCAGTTCCAGTTGTGCGAGTTGGCTTCCATGTTGTATACAAAGTCTAAGGAAAAATCCAAGAACACAAAACCACACTGCATTACATAACAGTGTAGGCAACAATGTCACAACATCAAAAACAGAATTAAGATATAGCTACAATCTTTATGCAAAAAAATTGACCTGCTTAGTCATTTTAAGTCTGTTACCGCAATCTTCGTCGTAATTCTTAGGGTCAAGATTAAGAGACAAATCAATCTCCATTTCTGAAGTGGCAGGCTTCAGCCTCACCTCCTCGCACCGGTTCTCCAACTCATACGGTCGCCACCATGGCCTCAGAGGATATTGCAATACATACAACTGATAAAGAAAGATCAAAAGAATAAAGAAAACATTTCCCCAAAAAATAAATAATAAAAATTAGAGCAACAACGAGCTTAAGGGGGAGAAAGAGAGAGAGATTGACAGACCTGAGAGTTGTCATCGATATGAGGATTGAAGAATACGTCGATTTCACGCACAACTGTGTCTTCGACATCGTCTTCTTCCATAGGGTCGTCATCTTTTGGTTCTTCATCGGTTTCCATTTTCAACCCGCCATTTGACTCTTCGTTCTTGGGCGCGCCATCGGTTCCTTCTTCTTCTTTCTTTTCCGCAATTAGGGCATCCAGTTCTTCTGGTTTAGGTTTCAGCTCTGGCTTTTCGGGTTCGGGCTCGGGAACCTGTTTCGGAGGCTCTTGTTTGACGACGGATTCGGATTTCGGTTTCGGCTTGGCCTTGGAGGACCTGGGCACGAATCTGCTGGGCCGAGCAGCAACCTGGCTCGGCTTGTCGAAGTCGTCCAGGTCCATAGTTCTGTGGTTTTCTTTGCTCCGGTGAACGGTGAAAATGGAGAGCAGAAAGCTGTCACTGTGAGGTTTCTTGTGCGCGGTTTTTTTGTTTGCTTGGGGGTTTTTGGGGGTGAAGTGTTTTGGGCGTGGGGTTTTTACAAGTTACAAAGGCAAAGCAAAATTATTTTTCTTTCTTTTTCTTCAATTTTTATTTTATGGTTTCTCTATTGAGATAAATGTGGTTAAGGTTTTTTTTTTTTTTTGTTGGTTGAAATGGCGGGCCTAATTTTTATTTAATTTATTATAAAAATTGCATAGACCTTCTTCTGAAGCCCAATTAAACACAATCAAAAAAATTTGCCTCCTGCCAATGGGGTTATACTATAGTGAAAAAATATGTTTGGCCTAAGATAGTTTCACATTGAAAACCTTTAGGCATTAGTGTGTGAGTAAATTCCACTCCCCCTTCCTACCTTTGATATAATATATATATATATATATATGCATCTTCAATGCTTCATATTTGTTTTTAGCAAAT